>NC_057354.1:7146590-7456363 GCF_016509475.1 Prionailurus bengalensis | reverse complement strand
CTGAGTCAGCTGGCACTTGCCCACACAGCATGCTGAGAACGATCCATGAAAAATGAACTGTCTGGACGTCCCATTAGTAATGTGGAGAACAAGCCTGGTAGAAGAAAGAAGAAGCAAACCATCTCCTAAAGTCATTTTGTTGCCAGTTGAAATACACACTTCCACAGCGCTGAATGGAGAAGAGCTTTGGCTTAAAGAGGACAACGGGTGGGGACGCAGACAGCAGCATCCGAGGATCTGAGGACGGGGTTACTCCAGGGGCCCAGGAAGGCTACACACGATCTCACCGATGCCCTGTTCAAGAGAAGTGGGAGTCACTCCATTTCACAGATGGCAGAGCGAAGACTGGAAGCTGTTCAGGACGACATTTGTCAGCCTGTAAGACACATGTGTACGATGGAAAGGGCTCTCTTTGGAAAAAGTAATATTAAAATCCTTTTTATCATATAGGTTGTAGAATTATTTAAAACTACTTTATATGTGCTGGAAGGTGATAAGAAATCATAAGCCAAAGATTGGTAATGGCATGCTGCCACCCTTGGAAAAATCTGTAGTGACAGAGCAAAAAAGGAAGAGTTGGTACGACTGATACCGATGGAAGTAAGAATACATTTGTGTTCTAAACTGTTAAAATTGTGGTGTGAGATACAGTTCTCCGTTTTATCAGCTGTATTGCCTGTAGCTTCTCATCTTTGTCAGGAGACCGCCGTGAGGATATTACAGTCGTATACATATTTTTTAGTCTTGTGTTCTACCAAGAGGACTGGATCAGAAATCCTTTTGGATGTTATGGGCTTTAGGACTTCCATTGGTAATTTAAACACCGGGTATTTGTGTGTGTGCATGTGTGTGCATTTTATTGTACACATACAGTACACACACATGCACACAGAGTCCCACACTTGAGTTTGTAAGTGTGATGGATTCATACAAGTCTCATTTTCCCATTGGGTCTCTTAATTGATGTCAGATATTATCTAATCTTTAATGATTCTACGTAGGACCTCTATCTCCAAGCTATGTAATCTTCATCATTACTTTAGTAATAATAATAATAGCAGAAATCGCTCTAAAGCTTATTAAGAGTCAAGAACTGTGCAGTGCATTTTATATTCATTCTATCACTTAAATACTCAATGCATTTCTTATGTGTTACGCTGCGCATATTCTCACCATATTCACAGAGGAGAAAAACAGTAAAGACTGTCAATAGATAAGCTATAAATAGATAATCAATATTTATAGCTTATAAAACCTTTAAAGTTCCACCTGCAATACACATAGTCATCCGTTTTGCTGATAAATATCAACTTTTAAACAAAGCATAAAACAGGAACTTAATTTTCACACAGGTTTGAATATTAATTTATGAGCACCTTCAAATAACGGCAACAGCCTATCCGAGCCTCTCCTATCTCTGCAAAGAAGCTGTGCTTAAATTGCAAATCATTTTTATCAACCCATTAAAACAGACCCTCCATTAAGCAACGCTTGGCCTGCTTTCATTCAGTTGGTCCATGTACTTGAACATTAAAGAATTATAGAAATAAACCTATCTGTATGACTTCATAAAGTTTCTCAATATAATGGGAGGAAAGGGACTATTTTTAAAGTTAAGGTTGAAGGTTAGGCTAAAAGTAGAATGGGAGTCTTCTTATTACAAAGAGAATTTGTGGGGGGAAAATACTTTGATGGACATGTTGGTTATGAAAATGAGCCCTACTCGGAGGAAAAAGTTATATTAAAATTTAGGAAAAGGTGGGGTGCCTGGGTGGTTCAGTGGGTTAAGAGTCTGGCTCTTGATTTCAACTCAGGTCATAATGTCAGGGTTGCTCAGCAGGGAGCCTGCTTACGATTCTTTCTCTCCCTCTTCCTCTCTCTCCCTCCCTCCCTCCCTCTATAAATTAACTAACTAACTAACTAACTAACTAACTAACTATATATATATATATATATATATATATATATATAACATTTAAAAATTAAAAAAGAAAATTTAGGAGAAGACATTTAGACAAAAAGAATGTAGTTATCTATTGCCGTTTGCCTCAGTAGAACCATCCCTCATTTTCCTGACAGTATCCCCAAATTTTGTGCTCCTCCTTAATTATTCATTTCTGTGATCTTGTTGGTACCTCCCTGGGGTTGAAGTGGTGACCCTGGCCTCAGCCATGGCCAGCATGATTGTTTGAGTTGGCCACGACCAGTCCAATAAGAATAAACTTCAGCACTCTTAGAGGGCTACAGGAGAAGGCATTCTCCCTTTCCCACTGCACTTGAACATAACACTGTAGGGCTTGATGCCGCTGTCCTCACATGGAACCTAAAAGTGGAGTGAGCACAGAGGAACTGGGACCAAGCCATGGAGAGGGAGGCCTAGTCCTGGTCGCTGCTTGAACCTTCGTGCTCAGTTCTGTTTGAAACCAGCTGTGCTCTGGGACTTGGTGATGCGATACAATCTGTTCCAGTTTTGTTTTTGTTTTTTGGGTTTTTTTTTTTTTTGCTTGTTTTGGGCATTTTTTGTCACTTGCAGATGATAACTCTGTGCATTAAAGTAGATGGGATTTTGCATCTTTGTCTTAGTGGATGGGGGGGGGCGGAATTTGGAGGCTTAAAAATGTTGGGAAGAGAAAAATGAAAAAGGAGAAGAGTCTCAGTAGGAAGAGAAGGGTCAAGTGACATAGCTCGGGGTGGTAACTGGAAAAATGGAAGATGTCTGATGGCCTAAGAAGAGTCTGGACAAACACATCCTTGTAATATATCATGTGTTCTGGGCTCTCTCCCCTCAGTACTCCAAATCTTCCATGAAATCTGATGACACCTAACAGCTTTAGATTTACCCAAAATGGCGCATATATATGTGTGTGTGTGTGTGTGTGTGTGTGTGTGTGTGTGTGTGTGTGTGTATAAATGACTTCTAAATGCACAGTCCAGGAAGTAAACTGGCAGTGAAGCAATTGAGAATTCAGTGGAGTCAGGCATTCATCCTGAAAAGCACATAGAAGACACACAAAGCACGCAGGACGTGTTGGGTCTTGTGTGAACGTCCAGTCCTATTTAAGAGGAGGAAAGCTGATGCCATGTTGTTGGAAAACAGACTACATCGATATTGCAGAAAAAGCTTGTAATTTCACTTTTTCAATATAAAAGTGAGCTTAAAAAATTGTTTGATTTCATCAAGGAAGAAAAAAGAAGTTAAATATATTTTTTAAACATTTAAGTAATTTTTTTACACCCTGTCAACTATTGCTATGATATTAAGCAACAAACAGCATTTTTTAAAGGGAAAAGACTATGTTAACTGTATGTTAACTAATTTGACTTAAAATAAAAGTAAAATAAAATAAAATAAAATAAAAGTAAAATAAAATAAAATAAAATAAAATAAAATAAAATAAAATAAAATAAAGTAAAATAAAATGGATCAGTTCATTCTGAGTTCAGAATTGGGGGGGTTTAAAGGCATCTGAAGTGTCATCAATTTTTTACATAGTTAGGAATCTAAAGAATGGACCCAGGCAAGCATGCCCTAGAAGCCACTGGAGACTCTCATCTCAGGGTAATAGAGAATACTGTGGAGTCCTGGCAATCAATTGAACCCATCTAAACTCCATTTTCTCAAACTATCAGATTGGGATTATAATAGTACCTTCAGAATATTAGAAGAAATGAGACACATGACGCTTAACATGGTGTACCATGCAGGGCACATAGAGAACACATTTTCGTGATTGCACTTACAGCTTTCTGTTACTATGATTCCTCCCTTTCTGCACTTGATGTAGGTATAAATTTAGAAGTTGGGGATTTTGAAAATCTGGATTCCATCTCAAGTTGTGTTATTAGCTTAGCCATGTGACTTTTGGTCTTTCGGCCCGCAATCTCCTTGCCTCTACAATGAGGCCTACTAGACAGTCTCTCCTATGTGCCTTTTGGGTCTGAAATATCCAGGGTGTTCCACAATGTCTGTATGTGTCTGGGCTCATGCTTCTTTATGTCTCTGTTAATGTATAGTCCCTACTCTGTAAATATATAGAATAAAGACAATCAAATTGATAACTACCTAATGTATTTTCCTCCCGAGCGTGTTCTGTATAGGCAGTGAACTTTGTTCCACATATTTTACACAAATATGAGAGAAGCTAACATCTTCCAACCAATACTGTGGAAGAAGCACAGCCCTGATTCCGAGGCCCCAGTTGCCACGAAACTGAAATGCCTGTTTCTGTGTTTAGTAGCTATTTATCTGTGTTCTGCATATACGTTCCCACTTCCCGTCTTGCCTCCTCTAATAATTAAAAAAATGCTTTAGGCGTGTGAAGGGGACAGAAAGAAAGAGGAAGGTAGCAGGAAAGACTGGAAATGCCGGGTTTGTGTTAAATTAATGTTTGAAGAAAGCCTTCTCCTTTGGAACCCCATCAATTGTGCATCTTCCTCCCACAGCCCCACCTCCACCAATCCCCAGGCTTTAAATGGGATGAAGGGTTAAACCTTTTACTGGTGAAGAAGTATTTATGAGTATTTACGTGCGTTTAGTGAAGAGAGAAAATATTTTATTAGCAGACTGCTGCGAGGGAAAATTGATCTGTCTGCTTTATGTGAGAAAGTAAATGTGTCCCTTTAACCTAAAATTGGTGCATCAAACTCTACAAACTCCAATTATCTTGACAAAAATGATTTAACCAACCACAGAACAACAGGGAGACCAAGAAAGAGGACTCTAGAGGAGGAAAAAGATACTGCCAGACCTAAGCCTTAGGCACCTCTCCATGAGAAACTTCCGAAGTGGAACTGGCTATCACCCCAGAGGGTGGAATACTCTGGGAGATTTGTGTGCAAGAGAATGCTGTGTTTCACATTTAATAATAATATGTGGTCTTGCAGTTTCTGCTGAGCAAAGTCCTAGTTTTGTTTTCAGTTAGGTCATTTCCGTTTGCTTGCAAAGATGAAATGAGATCCCACATTTAACAACAAACAAACATAAACTCTTCTACCGTCCCCATATTTCCTCAATGGTGTCTGGGAACCCCATCAATCGTTACTGAATGAGACAAAAACCAATACTATAAATCTGTGAAAAAGTTTACTAGAATGTGGCTTAAAAGCCCATTTATACTCTTCCTTCTTTTGATATGGTCCCCAACCTATTTGAGAAGTAGCACTAGTCTCAACAGTATTTACTTAACCACAGACCAGGCATCACTTTGTCCTTCCTTCTTTGAGGAGATGGGAACCCGATCTGCTGGGGTTGCAGACCAACCTGAAATATGGCCTGAGGATATGGCAACGGTTTAAAAGTTTGAATTCGTTTTCAACAGGAAAACTCAGAAAATTCCATGCATATGGCCTGATTTTTTGACTTATCATAAAGAAACAGGTCCCCCAATACTGGGAGGTGCATTATGGCAAGGCAAGAGAGTATTGCACTGAGTAGAGATTGCCTTCTATATACAGGCCATGGAGTTACAGGTCTCCATACCAGATTCATGGTACTAATTTGTTTTATCTACCTGGGCTCTATAGATGCTAAATTTGCCCTCGTTGATCTACTGGATTATGCCAAATGGAGGCATCATTTGTTTGAATCCATTTTGATAAACTCCTTAGCTAATTCCATGAAACAGACAAGCCTGATGGTGGAGGCTGCATGTGGACTTTTAGAGTCTGGATGAAATTTCAACAGGAATGCAATTTTAGTATATCTGTCTCTGTCGGAAAAGACTGGACTTGGGCATACACCATTCCTCCCCACCCCACCTCCCCACGCACAAACACACACACACCTGTCTGCTAACAAACAACAGAATGCTAAATCAACAGAACAGCAAAGTCTTGGTGACTGCTATAAACAGTTTCCATGCATTGTCTCCATGGTGATGCCTGCTTTTATGGAGGGTGCTTTGTAAATTAATATACCTAAGAGGAAGAAGAAAAGCATACCCACTAACAGAAAGATTAAAAGGATTTTGTTGGGTTTTATTTTCCAACAGATCCTGCTCTTTGGTAACGTTGCTCTAAACCTTGGTGTCTCCTTTAAAAGAAAGCAACCAAGTTCATCTCTCCGCCGTGGGACCTTACAATTACATCTGCTTATCGCAGCTACCAGTGCCACTGAGACTTTCATCATATTTTTACCTGTGTTAAAATTACCTATGATTTCAACAGAGCCGTATTGGGAGCTTTTGATTGTTAATGTTCGTTAGTTCAGGAAATTACCTTTCTTTTCTCATTTTTGAGTGGAAAGTCCAACAAATGAATTGCATGATAACATCAGGAAGTATACTTTGACTCCTTCCTTGTAGCAGGTGATAGTTTTGAAGTTCCGAGATGATAAGATTGTTTCATGTTACTCCTAGACGCGCTTCATATTGAGCTTATGTATGTATGTTGATCTGCGCTTTGTTTGATTTCATGAAAATGGGACCATTTTTCAAAAATTGCTCTCCAGTTACCCGTACATCAGGAGTTTCTCTCTTTCCTTTCTCCAAGCAATCAACATTTAGTCCTTCTCGTCATTTTCCTCAGGTTCCATGGTTTTTAGAGCTCACTGCTTATAAGATGTTTGGAGCTGGGTTTCTCAAAAAGACAATATATGTTACTCAATCCATTCCCCCGATATGAACAAGACCTAAAATACGGATAGTTTCATTATGGTTATATCTCCAGAGTTCGTGTTTTAAAAATATTCGTCAAAGAGTTTTACATAAGCACGTGCCAAAGGAAAAAAAGGAAGATAGGTACAACAATTATTGTTTTGCATGAGAATAAATTCAGGTTAAAATGTCTGTGCCCTTCATAGAATAGTTCCAGTTGGAAAGCTACTCTTTTTTAGCGTTTTAAAACTCCATAGACTACCCCTTGCTCTCAGACGCCTGTGGGTATATTTATAATAACAGGAGAAGGGAAAGTATTCTTTGAAAAGCAGACTTTCTTCTCCTGGAGCTCGAGTTTTGTTAAAGCAATGCCAGCAGCCCCTCCTACAATGATGATTTGCACTTAAGCCATTAGCTTTATAGACTCCCCCAAACACCTCTGAGACAGAAGCCCCAGTTTCCCATGCAGTGTTGTGCTGACATTCTTATGCAAAATGCTTATTAAAAGCATTGTCATGCATTTCCAAGGGACCTTAAAAAATAATAAATCTGAACCATCTTGCTACTGTTTTCATGAATAAATGCCAGTGTCTGACCTTATCTTTTGGCTCTGCCTGGCAGTAACTTCCCTGTACCTCTGCACTATGGGTATTGTCAGAGAAAAAGGCTGCAAGGTTTTATTATTTAGAGAATTATTCCATCTTCCTCAGACCTTTTCTAGGATGAATAATTCTACATGGGGATAAATAGAGACTGATAAAAAATGGGTCACTTCATAATGCAGGGTTTTTTTTTTTTTTCCAAGAAAGGCCAGAAAACAAATTGGGGACACTGTAAACCCTGAACTCGACATAAGTCAGTAAGAGGATGTTATAAAAGGGAGGTCAACCTAGGGTATAAATGATTGCCTGAAATAGAAGTGAGAATATCATTATGGTAAGAGCATTGCCCGTAGGCTTTAGAAGTTCTGCCGTTTCTTTATAGTGTGGATCTGTAAAGTTTGCCTGGTTTTTGTGGCCACTCTAAATACGAACCTATTGTTCATGATAGTTAAAGTTTTCAAGTCTGTGAATGATTCGTGTACTAGAAGTAATAAATTAAGTCCCACCACGGTTGCTAATGCCATCTGCCTCATGTGCATTCAGTGAAGAAATGAATGCATTCATAAATGACCGTGGACCGTCTCTTTCGGGTAGGTTTGATTGTTAAATAGCCTCCATCTTTATGAAAACAGAGACCCCCCCCCTGCTCATTCCTGCTATTGATTGATTCTAACTCTTCTTCAAAACAGTGTCACTGTTGTCTACAAGTCTTCGCTTTACACACATCAACCATTTGATCTTGTGTATACCGAGGATTTAAAATGTATAAACAAAAGTGCAATTTGAATCAGGTCTGCATTAACTCTCAGGTGCTATTCATCTTTACCACAAACTAAGTATTCTTAACCAGGACAATGGAGAATTGTTTCCGTCTCTTGTTTTTGCCTGCTCTGTATCCTTCCTTTATGCACACTCCTCACTTACTCCATATGGTCCTGGTGAAACCCATGGGAGTTACTCAGTGACCACAGGCTAGGCAATCATAGGACCACGTCTTTTGGGGCAAGTAACACAACCAGACCAATCTGTCTTTATCCAGAATATTAAAAACCAGAATTTGACAGATAAATCTCTGTGTTCTTGTATCATGTGTCAGAAGCATGTGTGCTTGGGGTTACTGTGGCAATCTTTCCAGACTAATGGAGAAAGCTTCCTATAAGGAAAGAGTAGAACCAAAATATCCAAAGAAGCAAAGAATCACAGCTAAAAGAGAATGAGAGGGGAGAAATATATATATAATTTTGAGGTATTGGAGGTGGTCGTGCTTGAAGTGGACACCCCAGTTAGGTGATTTACTAAGTTTGAATTTTTGCTGAAACAAGTTTGAGGTTAGTTTCTGTCACCTGTAGCCAAGAGAGGGTGGACGCTGAATACATTGTGTGGGACTTAGAGTCTGAGGGTTATATTTAGCTCAATTGCAAGCCCATCTGTTGCACTTAGAGTGAAAATTTTTGTCAGCTTTTCTCCTCCCCTAATGATCCTGTTGTAGTTAGCTTATGGGCTGATGGTCACAGAGACAGTTGTGTCTTTGGGTCTGTTTTCTAATCCAAATTACCATCAACTGGAGAACAACCTTCCCTCCACCTGGCCTTTCATACCACTGGTCCCTCCCTGGTAGAGGCTAAGGACTGTCTGTTCTTTGGTCTGATGAAATTCACCCCCACTCCTTTACATCCAAAGCAGAAAGATGTTATGTAGGGACTTACTCTTTTCTGTCATTCACCTTTCAAAATTCACTCAGGGTGCGAGTTATTTTGCATTAACTATGTGAAGTTTCTACAATTGTCTTTGTCTCACTAAAGTAAGTCTCTATATATAACTAACCTATATGCGTTTTACACACACACACACACACACACACACACACACATATATACACACACATAGGTATATTTTATATATTATGTCTATTTTTAAAATATAATTATTTCAACCACAAATGTACAACTTCAACAGAATAGGGTCCTTAGATTGAGGTGCCTAGAATTTGGGAAAAATTATGAGCTTATGGATACAATGGTTCAAGTGTTGTTTCCCAAAGGCTAATCTTTAAAATGGCTGCATTTGCAGTGTTTTGAAAAACTAGCTGAAATACACATCCCAGGAACTGTCTGCTAACTGTGGTCCTTAGGTAGATTTGGATTGGATTCTGAAACTCCATAGATTTTCTTTTAAACTTTCTTCATTCTTTGAAGTGCTTCCTTCCAAGATTTGGAAACATTACTTTTGAGGTAAGGAAAGCCGATAGTACTTAGGTCAGATCGTTGAGTCCATTGGGGCGGGGGGGGGGGGGTAGTATAATAAATATAATAAATAAGAATTTAAAATGGAGAAGAAACAAGTTAGGGTTGATTAGTAATTGGTAGGTGAATTCATTATGCTAAGATCACATCTTTCATCTGCGAGAGCTCCCAGTATGGGCAGTGGTTTGGCTTAGTCACAGAGGCAACCTGAGGTAACGTGACATGGTGCAATGCTGGGTCTCAAGTTAGGGACTGGTTTAGCTCCAGTCAAGCATGTGATTCTGAGTAAGCCACTTAACTTCTCTGAACCTCAATTTCTCATCTGTAAAGCCGCGTGATGATAATAACTTTTTCATAGTATTTTTATGGGAACGCGAATAAATCATGCAAGGAAATGTGCTTTGAAAACTGCCAGTAAGTTATAGAAGTTCAAGTTCTTACTACTAAGAAGTAGCTGGTTATAAGGACCACTTGATGTTAAAGAAGATTGAAGTGAAGTAAGGGAACAGGCACCTTACTTTCTCTTTAGAACAATATTGCTGTTGTTCCTATTTATTTGGGGTCATGGATCTCTTGGAGAATACGATTGCAGACACAGATCCTCTTTCTGAACATTGCCCAAGTATATAAAAAAAAAAAGGAAAAGTTTCAGAGTTTTCAAAGACTGTTGGTGCTTATGATGGCTTAGTTTAGGAACACTGTCTTCTCTTTTAATGTGCTGCTTTCTTGATTTGTTTCTCTGAATCACTTGAGTGTGAGCTTCCTGAGTTCATGGACACAGACAGCTGTGCTCTCTGCTTCAGGAGTAGCACTGATAACAGTGTCTGGTCCATTGAAATAGGAGCTCCATAAGCCAAGTTAACACATCCCCTGGTGACTAGACCACCTCCTGGAGGGCGGCTACAGGCAGATACACACACAACTGCTAAGAAGCATCGGTAAGATGTGTGCCCAAAGTGAAGCATGCTGCACCCTGTAAACATTAAGGGGAAATGGTTGGGGGGGGGGCCTTTGAGCAGGGTCTTGAGAATGCATTTCAAATGTAGGAGTCAGAGAGTAAATTTGAGAGTTATGGAATGGCTCAAGAGAAGTATAGAAAAGATTCATAATATGTCAGAAGTTAAAAAAACAGCTACTTTTAACTAGGGTTGGCTCACGCCCATGCTTTGTTGAACTTCCGCCATGTTTTTAAAATGAAAAATTTTTCTTAAAAATAGGAAGCTCTGCCTTTTCTTGAGGAGAGAGATGTGGTGACCAAGGCTGACCCCATTGATGAGGGAGAACAGTAGCTGAGCCCTTGGATGAGGTCTGTGATATGCCAGCCCCCTGCCACGTTGTCACTCATTTGTGGGCTAGCTTGGTCTACCCAGTCACTGAGTTTTGTACCTGGGTTCAGGGTCCTAGAGACCACTGGACCTTGGATGCCTGCACCTTTATGACAAGGACATCTACAAAAAGACTCCTGTGGTAGAAAAATCAGCAGGTAGAGTGTTTGTGTGTTGGAAGCTTGCCATTGAAGACCAATAGTGCTGAAGTAGGTGAATTTAGAACGGATATATTTTTAAAAAGATCGCATGATGGAAAAACACTCCTGTGTAATTAGTACGAATGATTAGGAATTCAGTGGTGGTGGGGGAGGTGGACATGATCGTTGTAGGTGAACACTAGGAAGGGGGTGCTGCAAATTATGTTCAGGTGATTGCATTGAGAACATTGTTGTTTTCTTGTTTTAGGAATTTTATTTGGTTCTTTTAAAGTTTATTTATTTTGAAAGAGAGAGAGAGAGAGAGAGATACCAGAGTAGGGGCAAAGAGAGAGGGAGAAAGAGATTCCTAGGCAGGCTCCATATTGTCAGCATGGGGCTCAACGCGGGGCTCAAACTCAAGAACCATGAGATCATGACCTGAGCCGAAACCAAGAGATGATGCTTAACTGACTGAGCCACCCAGACGCCCCACGTTTTAGGAATTTTAATCCTTCAATTCAATAATTGTGTTCATCTCTCATGGACTCACAATTTCTACACTTGATCTTAGCCAAAAGGCCGAGAAGCGATTCACAATTTCTGATACATCAATCACATTAATTGTCTTCATCATCATCAAAAAAAAAAAAAAAAAAAAAAAAAAAGTTCTGGTGAGGCTCATCACCCAGCCCCAAGCAAGAGAGAAGACAAGACACAGGAGAAAGATTGAAAACCTGAGCAGCCAGGGCTAGCGGAAGAGAAAGTAATTTGCTTTGACCCAGGCGATAAATCCTCCGGGCAGTAATGACCATCTCTTGACACAGGTAGTGACGTTGATAAAGTGCCCTGTCCCAGGCTGTTTCCCCCCTCTCCCTGGAACCACAAAGCTCTCCTGATTGTTCGTGTTACTATTTATGAACAAGTGTCAGAGAGCAGAGATAAAGGGATGATAAAGGGACAGTGGCCTCTTTAAGTTAATGTGAGCCCGATTGAAATCATCACAGATGCCACTCTGCAGACCAAGCGAGGGCACTCTTTTCTGTTTATGTTATTTTTTTTTTTTTAACCTGTGGAAGTGTTCCCAGAACTTGATATTCAGACAATTGCAAAGTTCTCATTGGAACAAAGGAAAATAAGAGAAGATCAAAGGGTTTATGCAGCTCCCACTGGTGATTCAGCTGTGTGGGAGTGGTCACAGGGCCATGATTCATTTTCCTCATTTGGAAATTTTAGGGCAAAGTTTTAAAACATGAAGTGAAGCAGGGTTTTGGGGTTTTTTTCCCCCTCCCGTCCTGATTTATTATAAGTCTTCTTTACGGAAGTTGTTGGATGCCGTATCTCTGATTTTTGACCCTGTTGCATTTTGGTTTTGTCACTTAAAATTAACATGACATTTCATAAAATACTTTTTAACCTACATTTTAAGTTGCTGTGACTTATTTAATATGTGCAAGAGTTTATTTTGCTTTATTTGATTTTACTTTTTTACAGCTGGCTAGTTAAAAATGTTTTTTTTCCTCTCACATTTTTAAATTGTTTTATTTTATTTTATTTTATTTTATTTTATTTTATTTTATTTTATTTTTTGCCAGTTCTTTTTTTTTTAATCCAAGTTAGTTAACATATAGTGTAATAATGATTGCGGGGATAGAATTTAGTGATTCATCACTTACATACAACACCCAGGACTCACTCCAACAAGCGTCCTCCTTAATGCCCATCAACCATTTAGCCCATTCCCCACCTGCCTCCCCTCCAGCAACCCTCAGTTTGTTCTCTGTATTTAAGAGTCTCTTATGGTTTGCCTCCCTCTCTGTTTTTATCTTATTTTTGCTTCTTTTCCTCTATGTTCATGTGTTTTTTTCTTAAATTCCACATATGAGTGAAATCATATGATATTTGCCTTAAATTGTTATACTTTAAATAATTATGTAAATATAATAGCTATACAAGTACCTACAGAATATCCTCAAATTTGCATGTTGGCCTGCAAAGCTTAAAACATTTCCTTCCTAGCTCTTTAAGAAAGTTTGCTGACCCATGCTCCAGGCCATTAATCACATTGTAAGAATTTTCTTTTTTGTAAAATAATCTAGTCTCAACTGATTGTTTCTATTTGTTTTCTGTTATAAACACCACAGGATAAACACTTTGGAGCAGTCCTTTGGTGCACAAGTTTCCTCGTAAGTATAGGTCAGAATGTAAGTTGTGTGCATCCTCAGTTTTGTCAGACAGTCGCCATATTGTTTTCCAAAATGGTTGTCCCGATTTATGGCCCCACTGGCACTACCACGATCCCAGGTAAAAGGAGGCATTGGTCTGTTTTCTCCACTTCCCTTTTCAAATGTTGCCTTACATAGCTCCCTGTCTGGGTGTAGAGCAGAAACATCAAGATAAATAAAATCTCCAATAACTGTCCTAAGATATTTGCACAAAACTTTTAAAAGTAAGTCTCAGGGCGCCTGGGTGGCGCAGTCGGTTAAGCCTCTGACTCTTGGTTTTGGCTCAGGTCATGATCTCATGGTTTGTGACTTCAAGCCCCCATTTGGGCTCTGTGCTGACAGTGCAGACAGAGCCTGCTTGGGATTCTGTCTCTCTCCACCCCTCCCTCAGTCATGGTCTCTCTTGTCTCTCGAAGTAAATAAATAAACTTCAAAATTTATTTAAAAAAAAGTAAGTCTGCTAATAAACTATCATAATACTTGATAGATGCTGCTTTATTAAGCTATAATAATAATCTATTAATTTATCTTGATAATTTTATTCAAAATTGTACAAATATTTTGAATTTTATGTTCGTGATATATATTTATATATATATTCATAATATCCAAATCTCAACATCTTTGTTGGTGTATGTATTTAAAAAAATCAAAGAGATATTTTCTAATTGTTGCCAATGTATATGAAATTTCAAGCTACAAAATGAGGTTTCAACAGAAATAGGAATAATAACAGCAGTCTGTGCCGAATGAAATGTGATTTTTGTGTGTCTCAGAATGTTCAAGGAGACAAGAAAGTCTGACAATCAGGTTGCAACCTCTAAAGGTTGTTTGTTCTGTGAGTTGATTTCCAGGACCATATTCTCACTCTCAGAGAAATTGTACTTCATCATGGAAATGTGAGCCCATCCATCTTGGGGAACAGTGCTTATGTAGATAGCTCTATTTAGAAATACTATTATAAAGCTAACCCAGGAAGTTCAATTTCCCTCCCCAACCAGCGTATCTCTGGAATTATTTTCCTTGCAGATCAATGGAACAGAGAATTGAATTGGCTTCTCTTTGTCGGCATTCATACCTCAGGTACCCCCAAGTGCTTTGTGTAATGAAAAACAGCAATGTTGATGCCTTTAATAAAACATTGACAATAATGCTTTCTTTTTCCCTGGCATTACTGCAGAAATGGAACTGATTTGGAGTCAAACAGCATGAGAAAAGACACGTTCTCTTAAGTTAATATATCTGAAAAGCATACCTAATTTTAGATGTGTCAAAGTTCTGAAACAGTGAACTTCCTGTTATCCAGAGTGATTCAGAAAGTGAAACATCCTTGTTTCTTTTCAGTTATGTATCTATCTCCACCGCATATACTATGAATAATTGAGGATAGGGACTATATTGCCCTTGTCTCTATATTAATTGCCACATAGATGCCTAATAAATTTTTACTGAAAAAATACATGGATAACTGCAATAGATTAAGGGGTCTCCTAAATTCCATGAAATAACGATGATATCAACAATTATTTACAACACGTTACCAACTTCCTAAAATGTGCTAGATACCATACCAATACAGAAGGGAGTAGTCTCCAATATTTATATCAAAACAAGAGCAAACATGATCCTATTATTCATTAACAATGTGGATTTCAAAGTATGTGTCTTCTAGCCGTTGCTCTGAACATTATTTTATTTACACACACACACACACACACACACACACACACAAACACATATTTGGTGCCAGTACTGGCTTTGTAATTTTATAATTTAACTCACTGAAAATATAACTGCCTACCTACTACATCCCCTCACTCTGTAACCATTGTTGAAAATAGCAAATAAGGAATGTTCAGTCCCTAAATCTAAAAAATGTACAAAGATGTTGACAAGGAAGGTGAATCTTGACTGCTTGAAACAATCCCCCCCCCCAAATATTACTAAATTAAATCTGTTGCTGCACTAGAAGAGATGATATAGGCTCAAGTGGTAAAGGATGAACCAAGGAAAAGACAGAGCAGTGAGCATCTGGGTCATCAGGGGAGGACAAGAGGACACCTGACAAGACACTGAAGAATTGAGAGACCACAAAGTACGGAGGTTTCATGGCATCCATCCTGACCTGTGCAGTCTTATACGTAGCTAGAATCATTAATGACAGTGGAACCAGGAAGTTGCTGTAGGAAGAGGTGAACCAGTCGTTTATTCCTTCCGGTTGGTTGGATGGTGGAAGATGATTTTGTGTCTTGCTCTCTCCTGATTGCTGCTCTTGTACGAGCCAGGGTGCTCACGGTAAAAGCAGGACTGAAGGAAGCAACCTGGCCTCTGAATGTACCATGTACGTCAAACTCCTTTCCAAACCCTGATATTGGTGTGTTATTTCTAAAACCGTAGTAGGCAGAACTGCATTAGCATTATACCCCATCGCCACAGGGTACACTTCCTTCACGTTATGTCCCTCCCCTCCCCTTCCTGCCCATTTGCTTCCATTCCCTTCCCTTCTTGCAAGCCAAAAGCCCCGATACCAAATATTTGAATATTTGAATGCAAATATAGAACCTGACTAGAGAGACTCTAGAACTCTAGATAGACCTGTATGGTAGTTGAGCTCTGATGCATACACTTTGTGGCATCACAGGTAATTTATTTAATTTCCCTGAACCTCAGATTCATCAACTGTAAAATGAAATTGGGAATACCTATATTGCAGAAGTACTTTGAATTTGAAATGACCTAGCACATATGATACCCAATTTATTGCCTTGCCCTATATTAATTGCTCAGAATATTTGACTCTTATTAGTAAAACTTTTTTTTTAGGACAGAAACAGGGCAAAAAACTTTTCTTAGGAGCTCCCATGTGTCAGAGGGTCCATATACAATAATATCTTCATTTTCTGAACCAACAGTTAAGCCTGTGGTCAGGCAACTATTTCCCTTATGAATGAAATACCTACAGCTCAGGGAGGTTAAGAGACTTGCCTAAAGTCACAGAGCCAGTGACATTGCTGGGATTTAAACCTGGATGTGTCTGGCTCTGAAAACATGCTGTCGTAAAGTATACCGTGCTGCCTTCATGATTTGGAAAGTTGGATACAGATTCCAACTGGTCAAATGTTTTGCCTGCAGTCACTCAGTTAATTAGCAGTAGGGTCTGAATTGGAACACCAATGATCATCAAGTAACAGTTGATGAACACTATCATCAGCCAACAGGATTATAGATCAGTCAGTTCAACAGCTAGTTGGATTGTAGTTAGCTTGTTCTTTGGCTCAGAGTATTGACAGACCAGGGGCCATCCAAATACTCATCCACAACGTGAGTCTGTTGGTTGTGTTTTGGATTATCCTGTGGAATTTCATTTTGAAGGCACCAGAGTAATATTTGGCAGGGACTAGAGCTATTAAGATGAATAATTGCTTGAATGGCTCTACTTGGGTGAGAAATGTCTAACTGTCCATTATAGTAACATGTTCAGCTTGGGACGTGTTCAGCTATGGGAGAAACGAGGAATTCTCTTTTCTAAACTTGAGGGATACTCCATGTCCCTTACTGGATGATGGTGTCTCTGCTGAGTGGCAAGATTCCCCCTTTGAGAGCTACAGTCAGCCAAGATGCTCAAGTCTAGTTCCTCTTCCTGTTCTTCCCGTCGCCTCCTGGCCACCTCCTTCCTCCTTTCTCCCTCTCGCCACCACTGCACCCTTCTCTCTCTCCTCTTCTCTTCTATCCCCTTTCCTTATCCTCCTCCTTCCTTTTTTCTTCCCTTTCTTCTTTCACCAACTCTTCTGTATGCTCTTCCTCTACTGTCTCCTCTCCTCCTTCTTCTTCCTTCTTTCCTTCTCTATTTTCCCTCCCCACTTCTTTCCTTCCTCGCTGCCTTCCCTCCTCCCTAATCCATATATTTCACTTCTCATTCATTTTTGATTGGAAGGTCTATTCAGATAATTGCAGATGTGCATGCGACCGTAAGAAATAAGGTAAGGAGACCTCAGTACACTTTGGTTAGTTTCCTCAATAGTAATGTTTTGCAAAAATATACTATTATACCACAACGAGGATACTGACGTTGATACAATCCATCAGCCTTATTTAGATATCCTTGGTTTTACTTACCCATCAGTGTTTGTGTGTGAATGTATCTGCTTGTATTTAGTTCCATATAGTTTTTTTTTTTTAATTTTTTTTTTCAACATTTATTTATTTTTGGGACAGAGAGAGACAGAGCATGAACGGGGAGGGGCAGAGAGAGAGGGAGACACAGAATCGGAAACAGGCTCCAGGCTCTGAGCCACCAGCCCAGAGCCTGACGCGGGGCTCGAACTCGCAGACCGCGAGATCGTGACCTGGCTGAAGTCGGACGCTTAACCGACTGCGCCACCCAGGCGCCCCTAGTTCCATATAGTTTTATCCCCTATGTAGTTTTGTGTATTCACTGTAGTCAAGATACCGAGAAGATCCAACCCCATGAAGATCCTTCATGTTTTCCTTTTATAAACAAAACCGTCTTGCTGTGGCCCCAATCCCCAACTTCTGGCAACCACTAATGTGCTCTCCAATACTAAAATTGGGTCATTTCCAAAATACTCTGTAACATAAATGATTTAGCCGCCATGAAATTACAAATAGTAAGGAACATGATAAGAGGGACATCAGATACTTGAGCTTCCAGACAAGATCCAGGAAATCTGGAGTAGCCAAAGGTGAGGGCAGCATGGACAGGATGAGACTTAGGAAAGCATTCAAGGCAGCGCATTTGATGGGCCAGAGAAGCTGGTGTGCTGTCAGGCAGGAAATGGTTAAACAGGGTGGACTTCTCCTGTCCAGGGGACCATTGATGGTGGTCTGTAGGACGTGGCATGGAGCTGGACAATGGGAAAGTCTATTTTTAACAAGGATGCCTATAGGAGATTGAATATACTAGTAAAAAAAATGAGTTGAATTGTCCTCCATTCTCTGAGTGAAAAGAAAGCAACTCTTGAAGGCAATTAGGTAAGAGCAGTAGCTATAGAGCCTAACAAATGCACTAAGGTCACCTTACTGGGTTCACAGTTACTCTGGCATTTTGCAGTGTGTGTTGGAAGAAAGCAAACCTTTCATGGACTTCAACTGAAAAAATTGAAGCTAAAGTGAACTCTGAGGAATGGAAGTAATAGGGGTCTAAGAAGCAGCAGCATATAATCATATATTCTCCCAAAAAAGAAATCAACCAGTCCCGGGGCAGGTGGCATGGAGGGACATGTCAGGCGAGGTCCACAGAGTCGGCTTTCAGAAGAGACTAGACCAGATCTGACCCCGTGACAGCAGAGAACATTTTCTTAGCCCAGATTCTCAGGAGAACACAGAAATCGACACCAGACACTCCCAAACATTATGTACAATTGTGCATGCTCAGGCTTCAAGCCATTTACAGATAAACAGTGTAGCTGAACATATTGAAGCCTCATTGCCGAGTGGAGGCCCATTCATTCTAAACATTTTTCCTTCCCCCGCCCCTGCTCCCATGAAGTCAGGAGTTAATGAGCCACTTCAAGTATTGTTCATCGATTTAACTGCTTCCCCACGGCCAAGGACCGTTTCTTATGTGTTTCCCATTTACCCTCAAGGTCCAGGATAATTTATTTATTCCACAAATATTTATTAAACACCTAATTCCATGCCAGGCAGTGAGGATACCATCAAGGCACAGAGCGAAAGAGACCTCATCCTCTCTTTTGTCAGAACTTAGAGTCTGGTGGGAATAATTCATTTAATCAACCAACAAGTATTTGGTGGCCATCTACCATGAACCAAACTCTGGTCTAGATGCTAGAGGTAGAGCCAACCATAACAAAAGGAAGGGAAAGTAACCAAGCTGATCATTAAGGATGTGGGCAGATGGGTGATACCTGGACTAGAAATGCACAGGGAGATAACTAGCAAGCATGGTGTCATAGAGCATGGCTGAATGTCCATGGAGACCGGAAGTCAAGCCTCCCAGAAGCAATGACGTGTGAGCTGACATCTGCCTGGCAGCAGTGAATCAGCCATGAAAATCCTGGGCATGGAGAATTCCAGGCTGATTAAGACTTCAACAAATAATCGGGGCACCTGGGTGGCTCAGTTGGTTAAGTGTCCAACTTCGGCTCAGGTCATGATCTCACAGTTCGTGGGTTCGAGCCCCGAGTCGGGCTCTGTGCTGACAGCTCAGAGCCTGGAGCCTGATTCAGATTCTGCGTCTCCATCTCTCTCTGCCCCTCCCCCACTCATGCCCTCTCTCTCTCTTTCTCTCTCTCAAAAATAAATGAAAATTTATTTTAAAAAAAACTTCCACAAATCATTAAATATAATTATTTAATCACCATTATTCTAAGCGCCGTAACGATTTTTATAACCTGCATTTCTCCCTCTTTGAATTCATATTACTGTCATCTTATCCCCCTCTAGTTCTAAGGTTCTGAAACCGCACAAATGAAAAAACTCTACCAGATTTCCCTCTCCACAGAAACTGTTTCTTACGTGGCGGGCAACTTTTGATAGCTCTCCCTCCTAATTCAGGGTAGTTATTGACAGCATTTTGGGGCTAAGGCTTGACTGTTACCTCTGGCTTGGGGCAAGAGATACTGCTTTTTGCAAAGCTGGTTTTAAATTTCTCTAGATTCAAGATACCAAGAAGCAGTGGAATAACAAACAACAGAAAAAATATTCAGCAATTGACATTCCATCATTGTTTCAAAAAAAAATTAAAAGCTATGCTAAATGGATCATAACATGCTCAAATACATGAAAAAATTGCTTCAAAACACAGCTGGGGAAAGATGTTTGTTTTTATTAAAAGTTGCTCAGAGGCATCATCATAACGACAGATTCTTTAAACATCCACAAACACAAAGGCCTGAAAAATAACTCTTCATTGATTTTTTTTAACCTGCTGTATTTCATATATTCTGAAGCTATTGGTAGTCTTTTAACAAGGCTTCCTCATATCTGTGGGATTTTATGAATGATCATTTTCTGCTGACTCAATGTGGGAAAATCCCTTTTGCTGAGACAATCCCTAATGGCCACTTTTTAAGTCTCCTTACTTGTTTTATTACTCAAGGGGACTTCCGACTTCTCCAGTCTAAGCACAGCGGATCTGAACAACAAAAATACCTATTATTGGGGCGCCTGGGTGGCTCAGTCGGTTGAGCATCCTTCGGTTCAGGTCATGATCTCACAGTTCATGAGTTTGAGCCCCGTGTTGGGCTCTGTGCTAACAGCTCGGAGCCTGGAGCCTTCTTCGGATTCTGTGTCTCACTCTCTCTCTGCCCTCTCCTGCTGGTTCTCTCTCTCTCTCTCTCTCTCTCTCAAAAGTAAACATTAAAAACAATTTAAAAAATGCCTATTGTTGGATTTTCCTGCTATAGTCAATATGGATTTTTAGATCTTAGAGTTCAAAGAGATTTTCTGGTTCATGTCATGAGAACCGGATCACGTAGACACAATATCAGTAGATTGTTGCTTCATGAGGAACAGAACTCTACCATCTGGTCTTTTGCTTGTGTTCATCATGGGTCCACCCAAAAACCCCCACGTAGAATTCAGAGCTTCTAGTCTCTATGCTTAGGCGTGGATTGAAATGATCACAATGGGACTTAGATCAGGGTTTCTGAATATAGTATCTGAGACAGATTCTGATTCATCGAGGGGGTGCTCTCAGGAGAAAACTACAAGGATATGAAGGAAGCAGAATAGGGCAGAAGGAAAAGGGGAAATAAGGTGTGGTTTTAGATGCTGTCTTTCCCCAGCCTGACCCCACAGGAAACTCTGGAAGCATACACAGTTCCACAAAGCATCCCAGCTTGAGGAAAGAGGACTGGGCTTTTATGCCACTTAACACCAGTCATTGGCAGTGGGCCGTCCCAGAGGGAAGGAGGGGACCTGTCAGGTTATTTCCAGGTGAATTGGTTCCTATCAGGCCCAGGGAAGATCTCTTGAGAAGGGTGGAGCTACGGGCTGTGAGCACTCAACCGTCCTAGTAACTAGGAGATGGGAGCACCAGTCTGGTAAAGGGGATCCAAGCAGGGAATCGGCAACGTCTTTTATACAACCGTAACACCTTGCCTTTGTTGTTCTTGTTTTGTTTTTCCTGGCATCAGCCATCCTGGGCTGTGAGGCCAGCCATGTTTCCAAAGCCGTTTTCCCTTCAGAGTGAACAGTTACCAATTTGTAACTGATTCGTTTTAATTCGCTGCTAAACTAGCTCAGTCTGAACTTGCAACATCAAGAATCTCCCAACAAAAGACATAATTACCGAGGTTGACAATGTCATTGATGACTTAGTGTCTGTGGGGTTACCGGTCATGATTCCCTGAAGTGGCACATTGTGTTTGTCAGCTAAGAGAACATTTAAAACAGCAAGGCAGAGTTTCCCGTTAGGGAACCAAACATTGTTTTAAAGTTTCATGCTTCAATTGAGTTCCTCCCTGCCAGCCCTTGGGGGAAATGCACGTGCTCTGAAAAGTACTTAGAAAGCAAACCAATGGCAAGAACTCTGAATGGTGTACAATTAGGTGTAATGCTTAGACCCAGACTTTCAATTCAACTGTGAAAGGCCAATTTAAGGATGCCTCACTTGGCATCGAAATTAGAAAGTCACTCAATCTTCCAATCTTCTTGAGATAAGTAGGGCAGCCACTGTTGATAAACTGCGGAACTCAAAGAATACGGATTCTAAAACAACAGACTCAACTGTTGCCATGGCTACCATTTAATGCCTGTTTCTGTACGATTTAGACACTGTCCTAAGAAGATGATATATCTCACTTAATAAGAAAGAACCCCTGTGAAGCGTATATTATTATTCTTGTTTTATAGATGAGTCGGCTGAGCGCAAAGCATTCCTATTACGCGCACGTTGCTGTATGTATAGTGGACAGTTCTGCTCCCCTGCAGCTAACTCTGAAATGAAGGTAAGATCCCAGCTGTGAAAAATGAGGCAATGAAGACTTAACAGCATTTTAAACCAACAAGGAATAAAAAGAATTTTGATCTAATAAAACCACAGACAAAAATTTATTTTAAAAAAAATTATGAGCTCCCGCAATACAGGTATGTGATTAAGTCGTGTAGATTTAAGAAGACTTCCCTGAGATAAAGAGCAAGAGAAAATATTCTAGGCAGGGGGAGTAGGTGCAAATACTCTGTGGCCAAAGAGAGCATGCTCCACATGGCTGGCTGGAGTAAGTGAGGGCTGACCTGGAGGGAGTCACAGCAGAAAGGTAGGCAGGCTCCAGACCGGGCAGGACGTGTTGCCATATTATGGGAATTTTCCTTATCATTATGAGCCACTGAAGCGGTGGGAGAAGCATGAATTTACTGTAACGTGAAACTAAGGGCAGGGGTGCATACTTGCCTGACATTCGTTTGGTTTTTAAAAGAGCCTTCTGGTTGTAGAATGAATAGTGCATTCGAAGGAGGAAAACGTGAAAATACCAATCAACATTTATTGCAGGGGGAACCTGGGTGGCTTAGTCAGCTGAGCGTCTGACTTTAGCTTAGGTCATGATTTCATTGCTTGTGAGTTGGAGTCCTGCACCAGGCTCTCTGCTTTCAGCACAGAGCCCACTTCAATTCCTGTTTTCCTCTCTCTCTGCCTCTCCCCAGCTTGTGCTTTCTCTCTGTCTCAAAAATAAATAAAAACATCAAACAAATTTCTTAAAAAATATTCCAGAAATATTTTGCCAACAAACTGACAGGAATTGGTATGGATTGAATGGGGAGAGGTACCACAAAGGACGTGCTAAAATGTATTCCTGGCTGCTGACATACAGCTATGAGAAGCGTTGTGTCATTTACTGAGGATAGAAACATTGCGTGCTTCTCAAACCCCAGTCAAGTTTGTTGAGAAGACCATGGGTTTAGCCCTGGATGTGTTGAATTTGAGGTGCTTTTGGGGAAAAAAAAACAAACAGGAGAGGACAAGCAGATAAATAACAAATCCAGCGTAGAACTGTAGGGGTGCCTGGGTGGCTCAGCGAGTTAAGCGTCTGACTCTCAATTTCGGCTCAGGTCATGATCTCACGGTTCATGAGATTGAGCCCCGGTGGGCTCCGTGATAATAGTGTGGAGCCTGCTTGGAATTCTCTCTCTCTTCCTCTCCCTCTGCCTCTCCCTTGCTAATGTCCTCTCTCAGTGTCTGTCTCTTTCTCTCTCTTTCAGAATAAATAAATAAAGTTAAAAAAATAGAACTCTAGACTAGAGATGGTTATTTTATCATGAGTATGGATGACATTTCCCTACAAGTATTGTAAAGTGAAAGAAAAAGACACAGAAACTGGCCTGACTGCTCCGATACGTAATGTGTGGGTGGATAAGCCTTAGCAGATCATAAAATTTGTGGAATGGAAAATTCATTAATGAGTGGAATACATGATAAACTGAGTTTGTAGTTGGGGCAGGATCAGCATCTGGCAAAATTATCACACACGGGCTGTTTCTCTTTAACTTCTCTCCTGGAAAAGATCACCAAAGTGAGAGAGCACAAGAATTTGTTTTATTCCAAAAGCAAAGGAATTATGTTGAAGAGCAAACAAAATTGTTTGCCTTATTTTTGTTCTCGTTTAGAACTTCTTTTTTCCCCATGCTCCTGCTGAAACACAAATTCTCATCAAGCCTCAGTACCAGCCCGTCAACCTCACATCGGAGGACACTCTGTGTCTTATGATGACCAACCTCTGACCAATCGCTGCCCAAGAAGCGCAGGACACAGCTGAAGAGCATAACTGAAAACTCTAACTACAGGATGGCTCCGGGGTTAACTATTAAAACGGAAGAACTAAGGAGTGAGCTTACTAAATTCTCTTTGACTGAGAGCAGGCAAGCAAGCATCTGGACAAACATGTCACCTGAAATACACAGCAGCCCGAGGCTGCCTGAAAAAGAGAAGAAATCCAAGAACAAAACTACCAAGAGCATCTCTGGCTTAACTTAGTGATGGTGATTAATCCATCACCAGAAACCTTTTCCAGGTATGAGCTGTCTTTCTGCGGCTGTCCTTGAGTAACCTTGCCTCTGTCTCACCCTATCAGCTGAGACACATCAGCTTCTGGAGATTCCTTTCCTGCTCGTTTACTTTTTTCATTGCAAATAAATAAAGTGGCAAAGTTGCAATTCACTGAAAATAATACTTGGCAGATTAAATCTATTGCACATTTGCTTTCTTCCAGATAAGCGTGAGAATATGGTGCTTTTTTATTATTTTCTTTTTTTGAATAAACGACTAAAAGCTGGAATTTTCTCAGCAGAGGCTAGAGTGGATGGATGGAAATCCGAGGTCAGGGGAGGAAAACCAGTCTTGTCTGGTTGGCCAGCCAGTTCAGCCATATTCCACCTTATGGGATGGCTTCCACGATGTGTACTCATGTCCATTTTTCCCTCTGGATGACTCTTTAGCCTTTATTATTAACCCTGCTGTGTCCCTCAGGAGGCTAATTGGTATGGAAATTATCACCAAGCTCCCTTGCCTCCTGACTTGGGAGTTGAGTCCACTAACGGAAAGTGTCTAGCAGATCAGAAAGAGAGAAGGGAGTAAGTTTGAATTATTTATTCCATTTCTCTGGTCATCGGGTTCCTGTGGGCTGATGTATTGTTCTGTCACAGGTAAGCATCCCTCCCCCCATGGCCATTTTTGTCTCCAGGGATGGGAATTGGCTTCCTCCTATCACCCCTTCAAGCCTCTATAATGATAATGGAGCCCTGTTACCAATCCCATAGTGCTCCACTGTCCCTTGTGGTTTCCCTACACTCAGCCTACATCTTTGTATGAAGTCCCTTTATAAAATTGCATTCTCCGTGAGTCCCTATCCCACATGGGGTAACACATACCGCAGACGCATCACTCTGTACCGCAAACCAGGGACTGAAAATAAGAAGCTATAGAGACAAAGAAAAATGCATTGGAAGGATGCTTATGGACAGCAGCTAACTCAAGTTACAGTCACTGGTAAAGGTATCTTCCCAATTCACAATGTTCTTCCTTCCAGAGCACTGGCCCCCGTTGACTGGGATGTATTTTAGGCAGATATGTCTATTTTTTCTCTCTTTAAAAATACATTTGTTTACTTATTTGAGAGAGAGAGACAGAGACAGTGCAAGCAGGGAAGGGGCAGAGAGAGAGGAAGATAAAGAATCCATGGAGCCTGATGCAGGACTTGATCCCATGATCCTGGCATCATGACCTGAGCCAAAATCAAGAGCCAGACACTTAACCAAGTGAGCCACCAAGGTGCCTGCAGCAGGTATACCTATAGAGTACCCCCCCATATGTAGACTACCTCCCCAGTCTACCTCTCGAATCCGAACTTATAAGAGGACCAAGGGCAGTCAAATGACCCAGTAAGGGTGAGTTGCATCCTTTTCATGAAAACTTGGAATGTGGCCAGCCAATGAACTATGAGATTAATCACAAGAACAATGGGAGAATGAAGTAAAGGAACAGAAGGCAGAGATCTGGATCCCTGGAGAGTGGTTCCAGATTGCGATACCTTCCCAAAACTTGGCCCCATCTCTCCCTTGAACGGTTATCACTGTATCTTTAAAATAAAACCCTCCATTTTTATTTGTGAGCTAGAGTGATTTCTGTTATCTGCAACTAAAAGAGTCCTAAATGATCCATTAAACAACAAATGATGCTTTTTATCCAGCAATAATGTGGCGGGTACCTATGGCTCTATTCCAGCACAGTCCAGTAGAACTTTCTGTAATGGTAGGATGTTCTATAAAGTCTGCACTGTCCAATGCACTAGCCACTGACCACATGTGGATATTGAGCATTTGAAGTGTAGGCAGTGTGATTAAGGAAATGATTTCTTAATTTTAATTTTAATTGAATTGAATTGAAATAGCCATATGTGGCCAAAAGTCATCATAGTAGATAGCCCAGCTCTAGACTTCTGGCTTTTTCCTGTTTGATGCTTTTGTTTCTTCTCTATTAGTTGGTTTGGGGCCTTCTGGGTATCTACTAAAGGTACTCAGTTAAGCTGGCACATCATTGTAAATAATCATCTATAATTAGACGGTTACTCCTATTCTTTCAGTTTTTAGCATTTTCTCCAGATATCTATACGTGAGAAACTAAGAAACTTGACACTTGGTCCTTTATGATCAGATTACTGCTTAATTGTCCAGCCCAACTCTTGTCATTCTTCAGTCCTAACCATTGAGTCCTGTCATACTAAACTTAGCGCTAAGTTTCCATAGTTTTTGTGCTCTGTCACACTTTCATGTGTTTGTGTAAGTGGTACCCTCACTATATGTGTTTTATTTATTTATTCTTTCTTTTATTCACCCACCCATTTCATCCATTCATTCGACCATCCAAAAAATATTTGTTAAACAAGACAGATTCAGTATCAGAAAGACATCTACAAATGGCATATTTGTATGTGGAATGGATTTTTTGTTAATCAGTGTTGTGAACTTGTGTAACCAGATGACCCACAAAAAGAGGAGATTTTAGCAAAAGACGATTTCTGTGCAACACACATTAAATTGCCCGGGATGCATTACAGCAGAGTGGTTGGGAGTATAAATAATATTTTGCTTCATTCAATGTTTTTTAATTAACTCTGTAAAATACTAGAAAGAGTATCTGTTGAGTAAGTGTGCAGTAAATTTTATTTTATTTTTTTTTCAATATATGAAGTTTATTGTCAAATTGGTTTCCATACAACACCCAGTGCTCATCCCAAAAGGTGTCCTCCTCAATACCCATCACCCACCCTCCCCTCCCTCCCACCCCCCATCAACCCTCAGTTTGTTCTCAGTTTTTAAGAGTCTCTTATGCTTTGGCTCTCTTCCACTCTAACCTCTTTTTTTTTCCTTCCCCTCCCCCATGGGTTTCTGTTAAGTTTCTCAGGATCCACATAAGAGTGAAAACATATGGTATCTGTCTTTCTCTGTATGGCTTATTTCACTTAGCATCACACTCTCCAGTTCCATCCATGTTGCTACAAAGGGCCATATTTCATTCTTTCTCATTGCCATGTAGTACTCCATTGTGTATATAAACCACAATTTTTTTTATCCATTCATCAGTTGATGGACATTTAGGCTCTTTCCATAATTTGGCTATATTGAGAGTGCTGCTATAAACATTGGGGTACGAGTGCCCCTGTGCATCAGTACTCCTGTATCCCTTGGGTAAATTCCTAGCAGTGCTATTGCTGGGTCATAGGGTAGGTCTATTTTTAATTTTTTGAGGAACCTCCACACTGTTTTCCAGAGTGGCTAAGTGTGCAGTAAATTTTAGACAGCGATAGCATTTGCTCTAAGTTTTTCCACTATTGCACTCCCAATTCTGTCACCAAAACTTGCTCTTCCTGTACTGTCTTCCCCATTCGGTAAATGGTGGCTCTATCTTTTGCAGACTGAGTATTTTCTGGGGAGCAAACCCTGAGATGGAAATTACTGTGTGGGAAGTTTAATCAGAGAGTGCTCTCAAAATCAATGAGTGTGGGGAAAGGGAAGGAAGTGAGATGGGCAAAGGGAGAAGCTGGGGTAAGACACAGCCTCAGCTGAGCTCTCCAGAATGCTGAAGTTGGAATAGATTTCCTGAGTCATCCTTAGAAGGATCCGGTGAGTCAGGCTCTTATCTCCCAACCCCCATATCAGCCAGCTCTTGGATGCACACTGCCGGCAATGGGGAGTGACCTTCAGCAAGGGAATTCTGGTCAGCTGAAATCGATTTCCAGCGACGACTGGGAGTTGAGGGCTCCCTGCTTGGTGGCATATCCTGCAACTGGGAGATCAGTCAGCCAACCCAACGGAGGGATCTCTGTGGTCTGTCAGAGCATCTAAGATGACATCTTTTCAGTTCAGACTAAAAAAAGTTATCTTTCATTTCTCTCTTTACGTTTTATCCCAGTTCTACCTCAAAATACGACCTCTACTGCTGCGATGATTCACACCACCGTCGCCTCTAATTTGCATTATTTAAGTAACATTCTTACTGGTCATCCTGTTTTTGCCTTTACTCCTAGTTTATACTCAATAGAATAGACAGTGTGATCATTTTCAAACATGTGTCGGGGGCGCCTGGCTGGCTCAGTCAGTTAAGCGTCAGATTCTTGATTTCAGCTCAGGGCATGACCTCACAGTTTGCAAGTTCGAGTCCTGCATCTGGCTCCACTCTGACAGTGCAGAGCTTGCTTGGGATTCTCTCTCTCTTCCTCTCTCCCTGTCCCTCCCTTGCTCATGCTCTCTTTCTCTCTCAAAAATAAATATGCTTAAAAAAAAAACCCATAAAATGTATGTCAAGTCACTGCTCTAAACTCCAAGGGTTCCCCATTATCAGAGTTTTCTATAGGGTCATCTGTCTGTCCACTGCATTTCTAACATGATTTCTTTTTTTTTTTAATTTTTTAATGATTTATTTATTTTTGAGAGAGAGAGTGGGAGTGGGGGGAGGGGCAGAGAGAGAGGGAGACACAGAATCGCAAGCAGGCTCCAGGCTCTGAGCTGTCAGGACAGAGCCTGATATGGGGCACGAATTTATGCACCAAGAAATCATGACCCGAGCCGAAGTTGGATGCTTTACCAACTGGGCCACCCAGGCGCACCCTGACATGATTTCTTACCACTTACTCCTATGACCACTCAGCTTCAGCTTTGTTCTACGTCAAACACCCCAGGCATCCTCCTGAGATTTTGAATGTTACTCTTTGCTCAGCCTAGAAAACATAGCCCCCATTTCCCCTTGTGGCCTCCTCCCATTCTTCCCGGTCTCTACCCTTACGTCACCTTATCAGCAAGGCCTTCTCAAACTACCTCCGATAAAACGGGTCCCCAATCCCTTGACATTTCTTATCATTTCACCTATTTTATTTTGCTCCAAGTCCTTTTCATCCTCTCACATATTATCTATTTGTTTTCTTGTCTGTCTCACTGTCAAAATGGAAGCTCCACGAAGCAGGGCCCTTCTTTCATTGTTCTATGTCAGCCTGGTGTCGGAACAGTGTGGCAGGCAGCAGGTGCCTGGCTACTTGTCGACTAAAGCTTTCACATTTTGGCCAAATTTAGTCAGATAAAAAGACGTCTTCTGTACCTTGCAACACTGAGGAATAAAAAAAGACAAGTTTGGAATGGGACATACTTATTGGTTACAGTACAGGCAGAGTTCTAGAGCCTGCTTCCATCATCAAGATTACCATCCCCCATTGGTCAATCAAAGCTAACCTAGTTACTGCGGTGAAGGGGCTTGGCAGATGGAATTAATGCTCCGGACCTTCATGGGAATGCCCTGGGTCCTCCAGGTGGGCCCTGTATAATCACTTGAGTCTTTAAAGGCAGAGAATGTTCTCTGGCTGGAATCAGACCGGGTGAGTGAGGGGACTACAAGAGGTTCAAAGTGTAAAAAGGGTTCAACCCGTGGCTGCTTGGTCTGAAGTTGCAGGAAGGAATTCACAAGCCAAGAAGTACAGGCAGTCTCTAGAAGCTGAGAATAACCCAACAAGGACTCGAGGACCTCAGTCCTACAATGGCATGCAATTGAATCCTGCCAACAGCCTCAAAGCAGAGTACCCAGTCGGCTTTGCTGTTGGACTCGGGAACGGTGAGCGAATGAGTATTGTTTTAAACTACAAACTTTATGGTAATTTGTTACAGCAGCATAGAAAATGAATACTTAAAAAAAAATACATGCTTTGTTCTCAGATAAACACTATCTTAGTAAGCAATCTGCATATAAAGAAAAGGAATAACAAACTAAGCTTCCGGCTTCTAGTTATTCTACTTTTTACTCAATAACTAAAGACCAGTAATGGGAATCATTGAAGTGAACTGTGGTTTTACTAATAGAATCATGATTCTGTACTGCTAATCCAATTAGTATATATTTTGCTTGTCAGAGCCTAAGAGGGGGGCTATCGTTTTATTCAACAACGATCCTGGGAAGGTTCCTTGTGTGTGTTAGTGAGCTTCTCTGCGTTAGTTTGTGCCCCAGGCAGTTAATTCAAGAGAATAATCCCATAAGGCAAACAGTACCCACAGTTTCAATTACAAATACCAGCACTTTTGACTTGGAAACAATAAAGACTCTCACCAACTAGTCTGTTGAATCATGATTATTCTGGCAGTTAAGAGCCTTTACAGTTATTTACATGGATTTTAGCGAATCCATTAACTAGTTCTCTTTTCTCATTCTCCTGCAACCTCCAGGAATCGCTCTAAAGATGTGACTGTAGGTGCAAAAGGCTTTTTACAAAAGTTACAGGGTTTAAACTAGTGTTAAGTAACGAATATTATTGATGACCTTGTTCAGTTGAGTTTCTGCTCCTTGTGGTTGATTTATTTCGGCAGTTTAATGATCTCCAGAGCAATTCCTTCTCTAGTCTTAAGGTCTCCTTTGGGATGCCTGCATGGCTCAGTTGGCAAAGTGTTTGACTCTTGATTACGTCCCGGGTCATGATCTCACGGTTCATGAGTTAGAGCCCCACATCCGGCTCTGCACTGGCAGTGCAAAGCCTGCTTGGGATTCTCTCTTCCTCTGTCTCTGCCCCTCCAACACTTTCTCTTTCTCTCTCTCTCTCTCTCTCTCTCTCAATAAATAAATAAATATTTAAAAATTTTCCTTTGGCAAATTTTGTGACCTTCCTTGAACTTTCTAGTTTTCAGTGGTACAAAGTGGTTAGCATAAGGCTATTCACTGTAGCATAAGTTCTAATAACATGAGTGGAAATAGTCCAAATGCCCATTAATAGGGACTTGTTCAGTAACTTAAGGTATATCTACAACATTGAGTACTACATAGCTGTAAAAAAACAAAAGATATCCTGCTATTTCTAGGTACCCAAATGATTGAGAGAAGATTCTCTTAATAGAGTGTTTTGATTAATGAATGAATACAGAATTATGCAACTAGAATATCACTTTATAACACCTAATGAATTAAAGGATCTAGACAAGAATTATCAAGCAGTAACCAGGTATTTTGTGCTCCCAACTGTGAATTAATTTTGCATTCACCACTCTCCAATTGCATTTGAATCTAATAAATCTTTCAGATCTAAATACCAAATTTCCAGGAAATCCTGGGGATATGTGGACTTTAGAAACACCATCAGTGACATAATCATTTAAATTCAGACTCTGAGGAGCTCTATAAAAAAGTCATTATATTAAATATTTTAAGTGGAAAGGGGGGAGAGAGTGAGAATATGGAGCCAACAGACCTCTGGTTCTGCCAGGAGGGAATAGCCCTATTTCCTCCCAAGATCCCCTCCTTACAAATAATAAGGCACGGTTCGAACCTAACAAGCATCAGAGAGGTGAAAGCAAGAAGATGGATGGCCTAGAGGTGACTTCTCAGGATTTTCTTCCCTCATTTGTACAGACAGGATGCTGCAGAAATCAACCTGGAGCTTCCAACAGGAATAAAAAGGGGGTGGGGGAAGCGTTCAAGGAAAGCCTATCTCCACCTACCCAAAAGTCTGAGGGGGAAAATTGGCCTAATGAAAGAAACATGTTCTGGCAATAACAGCCCTGCTCAAGCTGAACACCAGTGATAAAACTCTTCTCCCCTACCCCACCTCCTCAGTTTTAGCCTGGTCTTCTGGTTTATTGGCTGCCCCACAGAAACAGGGTTTAAGACCTAATTCCACCTCGCATAGTGTTGATTGGTCAACAGGGAAGTCTAACTTCCATCTTTGTCCTAAGGGAAAAATACGGGCTCCAATTTTACAGGTGGTATTGGAAGGCTGAACTGAGGTGGTCTTCCATTTTCCATGTTGAGGAAGCAGGCAACTGTGATCAGATCAGATTCTCCTGCTGGGGTAGAGTCCATGAGATCCACTTGAACTTCCGTCCCCTTCCTTGGGTGATGCCTCAATAACCATGACAGGGCAGTATTGTTTGGGCCGAGTGGTGAGGTGATCTTCCTGGAGGAACAAATTCAGCAGTGAGCGGAGCCTCTACCCTCACCTGTAGCAACTAAACTTAAAGAAGCAGTGTGAGGTCAGGCTAGGGACCATTCGGCTTCACCCCTCCCTCGTGTCAGCTGGACACCAGTAGGGAGCTGAGTCTGCACCCTGACCTGGCATCAGTGAAGCAGAATTAGGTGGTACGAGATGGGACAGGGTAGTGGGTAACCTGCTTTCTCTTTCTCCATGTCAGTTGGTCCCAGGGGAAGCTAAGCCTCTACCTGACTCTGCATCAGTGAGGCAGAATGAGGTGGAGGGAGGCTGGGCTGCCTGGCTTTGACTTCTCTCCCTCCCCTACACTGGTATCAGCAGGATCTAATGAGAAGCTCCTCATACAGTCCCACATGAAGACAATTAAACACGTGGGAGGTATCCACTAAGCTGAAGGGCTGGGGGTGCTAAACTTTTGCCTCACCATCTTCAGTGAGTCTGGGAACCAGTGTTCCACTTCTGTTAGAGTGTTACTGGCAAGGTCCAGCGGGAAGCTGAACACACACATTAGTGTATCCCTTGTGCCATACCTCAGTGGAGGGACTGTCTGCTGACAGTAGAATAGCAAATAGGATTCAGAATCTCCTCAAAAGATTTGTGGATACAATTAAAAATCACTCATACCAAGAAAATAGTATAAAATTAAGTCACCTGGTGCCAATACTGGTATGAGTCAGATATTGACTATTTTTAACAAATGAATAGAAATAGGCCAAATATCCAGTACAAGAAACCTCTGGGTGATGATCGTTTTACTAGAACGTGCTACCGACCATTTAAAGAAGTATCCATATGACTTCTGTATGATCTCTTTCAAATAGAAGAGGAGGGAACATTTTCAGCTCATTTTATGAGGCTAGCCTTGCCCTGATAGCAAAAACAAAACAAATCCTCAAAATATTGGCGACAAGAATTAAGCAATATGTAAAAATAATTCTATACTGTACAAAATTGGATTTATTCCATATGTGGAATCTGGCTCAACATCTGAAAAGCAGTCAAGCTGGCATTTTAAAATTAGGAGCTAAATTTCATTAATAGCCCTATAGCAATTTAAATGATCTATATCCTATCAGGAGGGATATCCTAGTTTGTGCTTTATGATGAATTGGTCCATTTCACCTAAATCCTTAAATCTTACTACACTAATTCCCTTATCTTTACCATAGTTACAGAAGCTGTTGTGATAGCACTTGTTTCATGTTTGATATTGGTAATTTGTGTCACTTGACTTTGTATCTTTGTCAGGTTTGTCAAAGACCCCCCCCCTTTTTTTTTCCTGAAGAACCAACTTTTTGCTCCCTTGACTTTGTTTTTCTGTTTTTAAGTTCACTTCTCTTTCTTGCAGTTGTTCTGGATTTTGGTCTTGTTTTTCTAGTTTCTTGAATTAGAAACTTAGATTATTAACTTGAGGCTCCTCTTTACTAAGGGAAACATGTAGTACTATGATTTTCCCTCTCAGCACTGCGTTAGCTGCATCCCACATATCTTGATACATGTAATTTTCTTTTCTATATTTTTTTCAAGAGTTCTTGTCAGATCCATAGGTTGATCTAATGGTTAGGTAAGGGGTGTCATATTTGGGATCATTAACACAAATGCACATTAAACAAATATTCTTTCCGTGCTGGTGAATTCACTTCAAGTATAGCTTGAAACTATTGGTAAACAATGAAATGACAGAAGCCAATTACTGCTCAGTGGAAATAAACTCCACACCAACAAGAAAGTGAAATATTCAGTATGTTGTGTAAATGTAGTTTTTAATTATTCATAAGACATTATAGCCATTGCCTAAGTCCATCAAATACCCTATGAGGAGACTGACATATTGCAATGACATTGTATTACAAAAAATTTTTGAAAAAATATAAAGCAGCAAGTAAAATAAAGAAACATCATTTGATCTACCAAAGTTATAGCTAAACCCTAAGCCTATAATTCTTATTTATGACCTCCTCTAGCTAACCAACAAATTAACACTAGTTCTTTTTTTACTTATCTCTAACTAGAACTGGGTGGTTTTCATGAGGGGGAAAAACAGTTAAACCAATTAAATGATGTTAACGTTTCTTAAATTCTGGTTTGATCTTAATTTTTTTTCATCTGATTTGTACTCAGGTAAGTAGTTTCTAAATATTGCATGTAGTAAAACAAACAAACAAACAGACTTTTAAAAAGTAGGAAGTTAAAATGTTAGTAAAAATAGAATCACATTTTAAAAGTTATTTTCCTTTCAGGTAATACCTTGATCATCATGGTATCTGGGATTTTCTGTTTTGATAGAAACACAATTTTCATAGATAGTGTTAATATAAAGAATGAGATGTAACACCTAAAAGTTGTATTTACCTGTTTATATTTTTGGCTTTTAATTTATTATACTGCAGACAGTAAAAAAAAAAAAAAAAGTTCTTTAAAAACAACAATCGGGGCTCCTGGGTGGCTTGGTTCAGCGTCTGACTTCGGCTCAAGTCATGATCTCGCGGTTCATGAGTTTGAGCCCTGCGTCGGGCTCTGTGTTGACAGCTCGGAGCCGGGAGCCTGCTTCGGATTCTGTGTCTCCCTCCCTCCCTGTCTCTCTCTCCCTCTCTTTCTCTCACTGTCTCTCAAAAAAAAAAAAATAAATAAGCATTAAAAAATTTTTAAAAAACCAACAAATTTCTTAACATGGTGTTAAGATGCAAGTGTCAGTGAGTTTAATACAAAGCTGTCTGCTCGTAAGATACTCTAATACATGAGAAATGAGACTCTACAGTAATTCTAGTAAATTAAAGCACTTGCAGACTCTAGGACATTGTGTTATAGCTTAGTTTAATTTTACTTCAAAAGACCATTAGGGGTAGTGTAGAAAGCTCATCTTTACGAGTTGTTTTATGAATAAGACATAAATAGATGAGCAAAAGTCTAAGCTTTAAGTGGTGTGTGAACGTATTTAAATAAAAGCAAGAGAAATCTTAGTTTACTTTGGTTTGGTTTGTTGATCTCCTGTGTCATCTGAATGTACAAGATTTCTTAGAGTTATAACAAGCCTAAAATTTAAATGTGTGAGGTATTTTTATCCCACACTGATGCCACAAGCTTCTAAAATAAAACAAATTTATGCATTAGTCTTTGAAAATGAAAACCTACATTCCAATGTCCCATACAATTTTAACATGAGTATATTTTCACGGAAATCACATTAGTAGAATCCATTTCCTGGCTGGGAAAGAGGATGCTGAAGTAATTAAAATACAGCTCAAGTGCCCAAAGATATGGAATACTAGAGAAAGAAGGTGATATAAATGGAAAAATAGGATAGAAGAGACTGGCTTGTCAGAATCCTCCTAGGACAAGGTAAATTCAAACTATGGTTATTTCCTGATTACTGGAGACAAGCATCCAATTTATATACTACACGGGCCAGGCCGAGGGTGTGGAGGGCCACTGGTAAATTGCTTTGGGTGAAACTCCACTCACAAGCCTTTTTATTTTTTAACATTTATTTATTTTTGAGACAGAGAGAGACAGAGTATGAACAGGGGAGGGGCAGAGAGAGAGGGAGACACAGAATCTGAAATGGGCTCCAGGCTCTGAGCTGTCAGCACAGAGCCCGACGCGGGGCTCGAACTCACAGACCGTGAGATCATGACCTGAGCCGAAGTCGGACGCTTAACCGACTGAGCCACCCAGGTGCCCCTCACAAGCCTTTTTATATAGCAAAATCATATTAATATGAAAGCAAAAAAGCTCAGAAGAAGAAAAGACAAAGGTCCATAGTCTTGGAGAGAAGAATGAATGAGGTGGAAAATTAGAGGTACATGCTAAGTTAAAGGCAGATGTGATTGGCAGGGAAAAGAGTTGGCCACCTCCTGTTTAAATGTAATCCCTATAAGCCACTGGTCCATTCTATAACCATCACAAAGATTCACATGTATTCTTTCCAGTCTTCCCCTATATCAGCTGAACACTTACGTAATTTTTCAGGCTAGATGTTGGTTTTCTTCTACAAGATATATGTATTCATCTGATGCATTAAGCACATACCGTGTGCCATCTATCCTATGCAGTATGGATATAGCAATGAAGACAAATATTGGTGGCTTTTATCTGGTGGGGGAAAAAGCTAATAAAACAGAAGCAAATTGTATAGCATATTCTGTATAGCATAGTAAATACTGAGGAGAAAAATCAGGAAAGGTGGGTTGGAAATTTGGGGAGTGAGGAGAGGACTAGGGCTGATTTCAGTTACCAGTAAGCTTTGAAGAGCTGGAGGATGAGTGGGAGGGGGCTATGCAGATATCCATGCATGGACTTGCTGCAGAGCATATATGGAATGTTCCAGAACAACAAGGGAGCCATCCTGTGGCTGGCACACAGCTCCAGGGAAGGGATGACAAGTAGTGTGATACGCAGTTATGAAAATGCCAGGGGCCTTCCTTGGGCTTTTTGTTTCTTTTTTTGTTGTTGTTGTTTTTCTCTTTGCATGATCCAAGAAGCCTTTGGGTGGTTTCAAGCACAGGGCTGACATGATGGGATCTAAGTGTTGGCTCTGGCTGCCATGCTGAGAGGCCCCAGATGGCGGAAGCACAGATACTAGTTCTGCCATTTTCGACAAACTTCCATAACCTCCTTGCGCCTGTTTCCTCATCCACAAACTAAGGATAGTAGTACCTACTTCAGACGGTTGGTGTGTGAAATAAATGAAATATTATATGTAAAGTACAAAGAACCATGCCTAGCCTATATTATATGGTCACCTGTTTGTCACTATTATCATCATGGTGATGGTATGGACAAAATGTGATACAAGCTTGGAGATAAGTGGTAAGATTCTGGATACACACCTGAAGGTTGAGCAAGCAGGACCATTTACCGTTTTTCTGTAGCTTGCAATTATGAGTGCGTGTCATCAGTCTTACTAGCCTGATACTTGAACTCATTTTGCATTACCCAAAGTATGTCTATTTCTAGAGTCATTAGCCTGGGCTTTAATGGCGTCTTCTGTGGGCCAGAACTGGGGAACTGTTCATGTTCACTTAGTGGCAAATGAGGAAAGCATCTTGTTTTGGTCTGGCTCTGTCCCTTTTCCACCCATAGGTATAGAAATATAATATGTAATATATAACAGTTAAAATCTTTTGGGTGTCTCTTATGTCTCATGGGCTGTGCTCTGCATTCTCCATATTCATATAAGGAAGGTGAGTCCAGAAGAGTCTAGAATCTTGCCCATATACGCAGGTAGGGAATAGTAGAGTTGGGTTTGAAACCAAGCTTCCTGACTGCCTAGCCCACGCAGCAGACCCCACTCCGCCTGGACCGCCTGCCCCGATTCTGGGGTTTCTGTCTCTCGTTCTTCCTTCCCAACTGTCCTTTCCAGAAGAGATGAGAGCGTACAGAAACACTGGTAACACTTAAACCAGTTTTCTCAATTTCAGGGCTGCTTTTAGTGCTTCAGCAATGAGCGGTGGCCACCTAGATAAAGTGGGCAGGGGCCAGTGGTAAAGGGATTGCATAAAGCTCTATAATTCCCTCTTTAAAAACAACTGATTTGTTTCTTGGACTTCACAGCCTGTTACCTCTCCCAGGAATCAAACCCCTGAAGATGAGGATTGGAAACGAGAACTGGAAACATGTGAAAGCCCAGACACAACCCTAATCCACTTGAAAAAAAAAAAGTGACAACTTTCTTTCCTTGGGATTAAATTACTGGTGTATATTTTTTTCTGGAGATAAGTCTTATTACTGATGTTTGGAGGCAGGGTTGCAGGAGGTTTTAAATATCTTCAGGAGAGGGGAACACTTTTTTTCTATCAGGGTCACTTGAAATTATTTACTAAATGATTTAGCTCAGCTCCTTTTAGAAAGAAACAAAAGATTTGCAATCCTTTGGCTGTTCTCACTGATAATACTCACCGCACCAGACAACAACATGTATTTCGTTCATCTAAGTGAAGAGCAATTCTCTTGCCTTGAATGTCAGGGTGACCACTGAGATTTGAATTAATTTTAAAAACAAAGTCTGATATTCTGAGTTAACCATTTCTGAGAAATACACATGAGAGTGACTGATACTCTTCGACTGTATGAGTTATTTTGTACGTGTGGGTGGGTGGACAGGTGGCCGGGTAGGTAGATGCTACTTTTGATTATAGAACGGAAGAATCATTTTGGTTACTTTTTTCTTTTTCTGGAATGTTTTGTTATTGCATAAACTTTAGCAAATACAGACATGTACAGAGATGAAAATATCACCTTTAAAAAGACCTCTGCCTTTTTTCCCCGTTGGTTACCAGTGTCCAAACCCATATTTCAAAGGAAGAATGAAGACTTTGGTGGAGAGGAAGGCCCTCCCCGCTTCAGAAGCCTAAAGGGAACAAATACATATATGTTTTTTCTCCTCCCCAGATGCTGAGCTGTGGGCATGTGAGTTAGGCCCATGCACATGGAGTCTTCCTGTTGGGATTCTGAATTTTGAGCCCGTGATGCAAAAGTGGCAGGACCTTTGGATTTCATTCAGGGCCGTGCTGTTTCAGGAGGTGACAGCCAAAGTGAGGCCAGTGGCTGTGGTGTCCTTCTGCGGTGGTGACAGTGGGGCCCAGGAGCAGCATGCTGACAGGGCTCTTTGTGCAACTTGGCCTTCACTGCTTACTGACTCCAGCACATTTCAAGCCCTGTTCCCTGGCTTCCTGTCTCTCTTGTGAGCCAGCCAGTAGCCCACGTGCACCTGCCTTCTACTTAAGTAGCCAGGAGATGGTTCCTGTAGCCTACAACTCGGAACCTAATGGATAAAGCATCTGTAGATATTTACTTTAAAACTATTTTTTGGTGGTCAAAACAACCCATGCTAAATTGTAGAGAAGAAGAAAATATCTAAGCAAAAAAGTACCCCCCCAAAAAAAAGCCCAGCTATAATCTCACCACCCAGAAACAACAGATTTTAATATTTTGGTGAAGATCCTTCCCATACTATTTTTCCCATACAAAAATAGGATGACAGTAGGTCTGCTAGTCTACTGCCTGCTCTTTGCTCAATGGTTTATAATCAAAAAACCTTATCCAGCAGCATTGCTCTTAGAAAAGGAGCAGAAGGGAAGTGGGATTTATTGGGAAACCGTGATTTTAACTCCAGTTCAATATCTTTTTCTTTTTTCTTTATTGAAATATCATTAGCAGGCAAAAATTGTGTATCACCATGTATTCATAGACGTGGACGTGTACATACAATTATATCTCCGTGGTTCTCCACTGGGAGTGATTTCATACTCAGGGGAGTATTGGCAATGTCTGGAGCCATTTGGGGCTGTTACAACTGGTGGGGATGCTACTGACATCAGCGGGGAGAGATTGGGGATGCTGCCAAAGTCTAGAATGCACAGGACAGCCTCCACAAGACAGCGCAAGAATTGATAAGTGTACACACCTAAATTTACTACCTGATTCTTTATTGTAGGATACTTAGTTGGTTTCCAGATTGCAGTGTTATGATTAGTGCTGTTTGTGAATACCCTCGTGTATACACATGCACGTCTTGGCTCACGTTCCTAATTAGTCCCTTTAGGTAAACATCTAAACTAGAATCGCCAAGACAATAGATATAATGATTTTTAGAGCTCTTTATAAACACACCAAGATTACCTTTTTGAAGACTCATCCCATCTCCCACTTAATCCTCTGAGAATCCGCTGGGTATCCTGTCATCTCCATATCTTCACCACAACGAGTGTGAATACGGGCACCTGGGTGGCGCCATCGGTTGAGCATCTGACTCTTGGTTTTGGCTCAGGTCATGATCTCATGGACTGTGAGTTCGAGCTCCACATTGGGCTCAGTGCTGCTGGTGTGGAGCCTGCTTGGGACTCTCTCTCTCCCTCTTTCTCTCTGCCCATCCCCTGCTATCTCTCTCAAAATAAATAAAAAATAAGCTTAAAAACACTAGCATGGCTAATTTTTAAAAATATTTGCTGGGCAAAAATAGAATGTAATTTTATACGTGTTTCTTTCATTACTGGCGCAAAACTAAAATAATAGTTAAAATTGGCTTCCTCCACTTTAATTATAGTGCTCTCTAATTATAATGATGTTGACTGTTGATTTCAGATAGTTTTCTTTTTTCTTAATGTTTAAGAAAATGTTTAACTCCATTTAAGAAAATGGAAGTTATTGTTGACCATTTGTCAAATGATCTTGTTGTGAATGAATTAATCTTTCATTATTTGAATCAATGTCAAAGCTATGTGACCTTGAGCAAGCTACTAAATCTCTCAAGGACTGTGTGAGGTTCTGCACAGATGAAAAGATCAGGGAAAAGTGGAGATTGAATTTAGAGTTAATTTTCTCAGTTCGGATACCTGGGAGGATTTGGAAGGAGCCAAGCAGCGGGCAGTCAGACTGAATTTGCTTCTGCAGTAAAGCATTTTTCTTCTTATCTGTTTCGGCAGCCTGGGGTCTGTCTTAGAAGCAGCCCCAATCTAACCATACCTGCTGAAGGTAAGAAGAGAAAAAGCGATATTGGCACAGCCATCATGGTGGCCGCTGCTACCTGATGCACACAGCAGAGGAGTGGGTGCAATCCGGATGTTCCCTCCCAATGCCAGGTGACCACCCACCCTCTTTTCCTCTTTAAAATCCCGGATGCTTTTTTCTTTACTCCCCCAAATGGAATGCATGTGTTCATATCCAGGACAAATGGAGACTCTTTTCAGTCCCAGTTTTGTATGTACTTCTTCAAAGCCAGTATTCCCAGTTTCTGTTGAGTAGCCTTTTGCCTTGTATATAGTGCTGTTACCAATTTTTCGGTTTTCCATTGGGCATTTCAATGGGATCTGAGAGAAGAGGTGGATGTTCGTGTTCAGATACTACTCCCGAGTCTCATTACTTAGCTGAGTTCATGCCTTTGCTGGCTTCTGTTTTCTTGTTTTAGGATTACTGTGGATTTATCTTCATGTTTATTTCAAACATCTTATTGAACTCTAAGATATTTAAAAGGATTATTTTGGTTATTTCATACTTGACTTTCTAGAAACCACCTCTCAAAGTACTAAGGTTCATGTTTTCTCTTCCTGATTGGCTTTATTGTTTGATTAAGTTTTATTTATTGAGAGAAAGAGAGAGAGAGCATGCACGCATGCACATACAAGCCTGGGAGGGGCAGTGAGAATGAGAGACAGAATTCCCAGAAGTCTCCATGCCATCAGCACAGAACATGATGTGAGGCTGGAACTCACAAACCCTGATGTGGGGCTCAAACTCAGATCTTGACCTGAGCCGAGATCAAGAGCCAACGCTTAACTGACTATGCCACCCAGGCACCCCCTGATTGGCTTTAATTGGCTATATATAGTTAAGTTTCTTTTTCTAATTATTTATCTTTAAGAAGGAGAGATCTATAACAAAATTGTATCTAACACCTAAGTATTTCAATGGCTATTGGGTCTACCCACTAACATTTGAACAACGTCACTTTTTTTTTTTTTTTTTTTTTTTTACCAATGCATTCTTGAAAATAAGACTTTGGTAATTCTACCAAACAGCGAATTGTCCAAGTGGCACATAATATTTTTTTATGAAAAGGGAGCAGAACATGTGGGTCACTACAAAGGATGGTTTTGTCCTCCGTGTGCATTTCTTGACAACACACCCGGGCTCTCAGAATATGGGAAAATGGTTTCTGTGCCTAGTAGTTTGACCAAGTCTAGAATCCTGTTCACTTAATATTTTAATTGTGGGCTAATCTTTTCCTATGCCCACTATAAACCAGTAGAGTATGTTAACAAACAATCTCTATCACATGTTTTATATCCCAAGTGTTTTCATTTCTTGAGATATACTTTATGGCATACAAACTTTTCTATTTTTGTAGCAGAATGATGACAAGAATGAGAGATAACAGGTATTGAACACATAATGGTTCAGTTAACTATTACCATGTAACTAAACACCTCAACATTTATTGGATTCGATACTAAATTGGATTAAAGATAGAAGTCTGTGCGTTGGTTAGGAAGTTCTACAAATTAGGGTTACCCATGGCTGATTTGGGGCTGGCTGGCTCATACATGTGCTTGTATAGCCTTTTCAAGGTAAGCTAACTGCAGGCAAATGGAAGTCTTGGCTGGGACCCATCTCCTCATCTCTCTTCTGTGTGGTCTCTCGTTATCTACCAGGATAGATTGGGCTTATTTTCATGGTGGAGGCATGGTTCCAAGAGAAAATAGAAGTATCCAGGACCTCTTGAGACCTTGGCTTGGAACTAGTAAACCATTACTCCTGCCACATTCTGTTGGACAAAGCAAGTCAAAAGGCCAGGCCAGGCCAGTTTCACAGAAGGGAGAAATCACCTCCACCCCTTGATGGAAGGAGCTACAAAGCCATATGGGGAAAGATGATGAACTGAGGCCATTTATGCAATCATTTTTACCATAGCTTACCTATGTGTCAGTCTCTGTTTTAAATACTGCATATATATTTCATTTAATTACCACAATATATAAGGTCAACATAATATTAGCATTTCTATCTGAAGGCAAATAGCATGTAGGCGTGGTTGGGAAAGCAAGGGAATAGTACTCAGGCATTTGAAGAAACAGTCTTTGTAGAGAATAGAAAGGGAGCTATTCTCTTTTATTTCCATCCTGTGTATTTCTAAACCAGAGAGAAGAGAAAGGGAGAGTGAAAGCAGCTTTTATGATGGTAAGTTTTCTCTTTATCAGATGGTTAAGTATGTGTTAGAAAACTAATGATGCAATAGATTGGTTGGAATTATGAGTTTTTATTTCCGATTTTGTATCAATATTTCAGTATAATTTTGGAACAGGCTTACCTGAGGACTGCTTATCAGATTCTGTTTAGAATCCTAGAAATTTCTTTGAAATAGACCTTAGTCTTGGCTAACCCTCTATTCCAGAACACTTCACTGAGTCCAGCTCACTCTCTGGTGAGTCTAAGTAACTTGTGGCCAGACAGCTCTTGCTGGGATTGTTAAGGAGTGCCTTTTTTTTTTTTAAGTTTATTTTTTGAGAGAGAGCTTGTGTACGGGGTGGGGGAGGGGCAGAGAGAGAGGGAGAGTGAGAATCCCAAGCAGTCTCCCCACTGTCAGCACAGAGCCCGACACAGGGCTAGATCCCATGAACTGGGAGATCATGACCTGAGCTGAAATCAAGAGTTGGGACGCTTAACCAACTGAGCCACCCAGGTGCCCCTAATGAATGCTTTCCTAAGTTGAGGCAAAATCTGCTTTAATTTTATTCATTGGTCACCTCTGTGAATATCCTATGTGGTTAAACATTGCCCCATCATTTTCTATTCCCTTTAGGTTTTTTTTCCCCCATAGTACTTTATATTTCCTTATTTGATTGTACTCATTTTGGTTTATTTGTATATTCTTCCTACCAGATTGTGGACTCCATGAAATCAGGAACTTGATTTTGTTCATTGTGTATAAAGTTCCTAGAATAAGGCCTAACACATAGTAGGCATTCAAGAAACCTTGCTGACCAAATGAATGCCCTTTTTGAGTACTTCTTATTATACCTCACCGTTCAACGTGTGTGAGTTCCACAAATGTGAGAATTCTGACTTCTGTGCATTTGCCAACATTTCTGAAAGAATGTTGAATAAGTTATATAAGAAGCAATGTGGAAGGCAGAGAAGCTTCTACCACTGAGATATTAGGCAAAATCAACATTATATGGGTCATCACTCAAAGTTATGAACCTCCTCCTTTAAGCTATATTCTCCTATAACCAAAATAGCATCTAGATCAGATAAAACATGGTTAAAGATAGTAATACTATATGTAGAAAGAAGGAATGTATCCATGAAAAGGAGTAGGAGGCAACCATGACATTAACAGAATGAGAACATGCACAGAAGAAAATTCAGAGATACCCATCCCTGGGAGAGGATGGGAGCATCTTTGTGTCTAAAAAGCTGTGTCTCAGGGCGCCTGGGTGGCTCAGTCGGTTAAGCGGCTGACTTCGGCTCAGGTCATGATCTTGCGGTCCGTGAGTTCGAGCCCCGCGTCGGGCTCTGTGCTGACAGCTCAGAGCCTGGAGCCTGTTTCGGATTCTGTGTCTCCCTCTGTCTCTGCTCCTCCCCTGTTCATGCTCTGTCTCTCTCTGTCTCAAAAAAATACATAAATGTTAAAAAAAAAATTTAAAAAAAAAATAAAAAAAATAAAAAGCTGTGTCTCTATTAGGGAGGTATATGAACCATCGGACTCTGTGAGCCATTAAACATGCAAATGGATATTTATCAACTCCACTTAATCTGGTACTACAAAACTAAATAACCCTCTGATAATTTTGCTTTTGTCACAGCTGGCCTACAGGGAAGGAATGTGCAGTCAAGCTGATACTAGTATCCTGTTTACTTGATAATTTTATGTCTCATTTGAATTCAGTGGTTGCCATTTTGGCAAAGCCCATCAGTCTCTTTGAGTTTTGTTAGTATGATTCAGTCTTCCCGAGTCCAGTCAGATCCAGGACAATGACGTGACCATGTATTTGAGCTTGGAAGGCTGAGAGACAGGTCCTGGACTGGGTTGAATTCATCAGTCTGGACAGCCAAGTAGCCTATCCTGGTCAGAGATACTAATACTTATGTTGGGTGTGCAATATTTTGAATGTCTATATTACTCAAATCAGGAATCACTTTATACACATTCCCAAAGTAAACCTTTGGGGTAGTTCCATCGAGGAGTCTGACTTTTTCCCCCCCAAACAAACACATGTAAAAAAAAAAAAAAACAGTGATTGAAAAACTCAGCACAGAGTATGTGCCTTAGTCCCAGGGTATCTCCCAAATTTACTTCCAAAAAATATCTCATGTATTCATAAGAGGAGTCATAAATATTTCTAATTTTTCTGTGTTTCTATTTATGGAATATTTCTTGGAATTTCAAAGTGCTATTACCCAATTAGTGAACTAATTAGTGAACTTAATGCATACTTATTACCTGTTGTGAAATCTGACTCCCAAACCCTTCATGTGCAGTACAAACATCCTTTTGTTTCTTCCTTTTTTTTTTTCTTACTTTTCTTTCCCTTGTATCAAGTGACACAAAAGAGTTGTGATCTGCTGCTCTGGGGAAATGAACACGTTACTTGATGCAATGCACAAGCTTAAACTTTAATGGATTCTTCAAGAAAGACCAGTCTGCAGCCAGAATTCTTTTATCCTATAATGGTGACAGGGAAAGAGGAACCAGGAATTTTTAACAGTGAAGAATAAGAAATATGGGAACTTTTTCAAAGGGTAAGATGATGTACAAGTTCCAAAAATACTCCATTTGCATTTAAGATATGCCCTTCTAGTCTACAAAGAATACAATTTTTTGTTAGATTTTAGATAATTACACTGACATACTGGTGCTTTTAAAAGTCACCAGCCATCTATTATTTAGAAGAAAATAGAGTAGATTTAGGTGTAAAAACATGCTAGAGTGTATTCAACACAGTGAGAAATATTAGTCATTTTTTTCCTTAGGCTTTGGGTTGAATAATAACAGCACACTGGGCTATTTTTATAGCTTATTTAAAAATTAGTATTTCTAGTGCTGAAGTAAAGAGTTTTTTCACCACTAATTCTAGTCTGCCCTTATTCCACAACTAATTCCAGTACAGTTAACTTATATTTTCTTTCATCTGTACACATGTCCGTGTAAGCTAAGCCAATAAATAAATAAGCAAATAATGCATAATCAGTTATTTATGTGCTTAGTATGGCTAGAAGATGTGGATGAAAAAGCAAAAAAAAAATGAAGTTTATAGTCTGAGCATCGCATTTGAGAAATTTGTAATTCACTTGTTCCTAGCAAAGCTTGGGCTTTGGGTTCCATAGGAAGGATTTGAGGAAGATGAGACTGGGCTCTGCCATTTATTGGTAGGTGGCTTGATTTTGCACTGGTGATAGTGCCAGTCTGAAGACTGGTTTTTCCTCTGTGAAGTGGGGTTTCCATATTTGTTGAGGCTAAATTAATATTTAGGAATCTGGCTCCGTTTCTGGCATATATAACCACTCAGAAATATGAGTAATGACCTGTTATCTACCCATCTTTCCATCCATTAAAACACATATACTAGGACAATGTTTTTAGGTACTGGGGATGCAGAGATGAATTGCCCCCTGCCCTCAGTGGATTTACAACAAAATGAGGGAATCCAAAAACATTGTCCGTAAGGTAAATTTTCACTCAAGTAAGTGCACAGTCATACTCAACTTTTACTCTATTTCATATGTCATACGTCTGTCATAGAGTGATTAGAAAAATAGGAGAATGATTAAAATAGAAGCTAACGATGGCTGATTGCATATTGTGTGGCAAACGTTTGCAGTACCTGATCTCAAATATTATCTTAAATAACAACGCACAACAAATCACTATGAAGTGTGTGTAAAACCCCTGTTTTACAAACTGGGAAATGGAGGCATATCGATCAGAAAAATAAATGGCTGCGTCTGGAGCATTAACACAGTTGTCTTTGACAGGAATGCTGTGAAACTTGTAATTGTGTGGCAATCATTAAATTTTAGAGAATTCTGATGGAAGCATGGATACATGTGCAACGGACATGGTTCCATCATCTTTTGGTGATGGATCTTGGTAAGGCACCATGCCAACCAGTCTCCATGGTAGCACTAGATAGCTATGACATTATGTTCCTCGCCCAGTCCCCTCCTTCTGCTAAGTACCCTTTTTCAGGCCCCAACCACATGGTTCCCATGGAAGCCGCCATGTTGTTACACAACTCTGTTATCCTGTTCATATCGATTAACTCTTTCAAGTATGACATTGACCTATGACAAATAAGTCTCATTCATAAGAGTTTGGAACTTAATAGCCAGTCAGTTGAGATGACTAGATCCATAGTATTATTTAGGGCTTTTAATTACAATTGACATAAACCCAACTTACACTGGCTTTAATAGTAAAAGGAATCCATAGTCTCCTATAAGTGGACATTCCAAAGTAGTATTGGTTTCCTGTTAGGAAAGACTCAGAAATTCAAAAGATTGTTCAGAACAGGGTCTGTCTCCATCTCTGTTCTGCTCCATGGTAGAATCTTTACTTTCTAACTCCATTTGTTTGAACCCCACAACTTCTCGCCCTTTTCCTTTTGATACCAAATAGTGTAGCAATTCCAAACTTCATACTCGTGTACCATACAATCCAGGGAACTAGAGCATCTTCTACTAGTTCCCAGATACTATTTGGTGTTCATTCACTATGCCCATGCAGTAACTTGTATGTGGATGGTCATAGCAGAATTATTCAGAACAACATCGCAAGTACTCATCAACTGATGCATGAATAAATAAATGTAGTATCATCGTGCAATTGATCACTATCAATAAAAAGGAATGCTACGTGCTGCAACATACATGAACGTAAGAATCCTAGGTTAAGTGAAAAAAGACCATATAAGGTATGATTCCATTTATGTGATGGCCACACGATAGGCAAAGCTATAGAGACCGATAGTAGAATAGTAGTTCCCTAGGGCTAATGGCAATTGGGAGATGGAAGACGGGGCGTTAACGGCTAGCAGGGGCAAAGTTTCTTTTTTGGGTAATGCAAATGTTATAAAATTAGATTATGGCGGTAGTTCTACAACCCTGCAAATATACTAAAAATCTTTAAATTGTACACTTGAAATAAGGTGAGATTTGTAGTATATAAATTATATCTCAGTAAAGCTGTGTTTTTTTTTTTTTAAAGAGTGAGAAATACTTTTAACCCTAGTTTAGAAATTAAGAAACGAGAGGGGCACCTGGGTGGCTCAGTTGGCTGAGCGACCAACTTCAGCTCAGGGCATGATCTCACGGCTTGTGAGTTCGAGCCCCGCATCGGGCTCTGTGCTGACAGCTCAGAGCCTGGAGCCTGCTTCGGATTCTGGGTCTCCCTCTTTCTCTCTCCTCCCCCACTTATGCTCTGTCTCTCTCTTCTCAAAAATAAATAAAAAAATCAAAAAAAAAATTTTTTAAAGAAATGAGAGCCCCAAGTGACACTTCTAGGAAGCAATAGATTCAGACTTGATCCAGATTGCCTGCTTCACTTCAGTGCCTGTGTTTCAGTTGGGGTTTTTTGTTAGCCACAGAATCCAGCTGACTAATTTAACCTTACCTTCCTACAAAAGGAGCCACATAAAAGTGTTTGTTAGAAAGCTACTCGATAGTTTACAGGATTGAAATGCTGAAAAAGACCTCATGAGAGAGAAGAATCAGTAAAATCAGGAGACCTTAGTCACGAGATCACAGGGCTGATTTCTTTTCAGTGCTGTCACAAACTGCCTCTCGTCCCAGAAATATAGGAATGTCCTGTGGGCCTTGTTTGTCTACCCTTATGATAAGGGAATATAGATCCAAATACTGGCAACTCCTTGGATCCACATGGAATAATGGATGGGGTCTTTACCAAGGGAAAGAATATTAAAGGACTCCTCCATTGTGCTCAGCCTTTAATAAATCCCCACTTGATTTGTGCAGCTTTCGTTCTTTGAGCCCTAGGATAGCCATGTGTGTAAAAACAATAATAATTTTTCAAATCAACTGATGGACTGAAATTGTTGAGATTTGCTAGTGTTTGTGTAACCCAGACCTATCAGAACTATCATGTTGAACGTAATAGTATTTGTGTATTGATGTTTACCTTGGGTGGGGACCATGTTAATCCATGTTGAAAGCTTCCTAATTCGCATACTCTTAGGATAAGATTCCTAAATTCAGGAAGTAAAGAGTGTCTACAATTCTCAATTTTCCACTATCACTTGCAACTGAATGTGTAAACACCAGTGATGGCATTCTGTAAAAATCACCTTGGCAGATTGAAGCAAGTGAAGCTAGTCCAGAACAGAAAGAGCCGGAAAGATTCTGTAGCAGTCACATCCTGAAACTGCAGGGCTCAGAAAAGCAGAGGCACATCAAAATTAAATAAATCCTTTAAGAAGTCTGGTCTCACCACTCTGTTTTTTCAGTGCTAAGGCCTGACAGTCTTTAAATAAAATGAAATAGTGGGTGAGATCTTGCTGCTTTCAGAATTCAGAGATTTAAACCTGGAAATAGGGGCACCTGGGTGGCTTAGTTGGTTAAGCATCTGTCTTCGGCTCAGGTCATGATCTCAGGGCTTGAGAGTTCGAGTTCGAGCCCCATGTTGAGTCAGGAGCCTGCTTCAGGTTCTGTCTCTGTCTCTCTCTGTCTCTCTCTCTCTCTCTCTGCCCCTCCCCTGCTCATGCTCTGTCTCTGTATTTCTCTCAAAAATAAACATTAAGGGGCGCCTGGGTGGCTCAGCCGGTTAAGCGTCCGACTTCAGCTCAGGTCACGATCTCACGGTCCGTGAGTTCGAGCCCCGCGTCGGGCTCTGTGCTGACAGCTCGGAGCCTGGAGCCTGTTTCAGATTCTGTGTCTCCCTCTCTCTGACCCTCCCCCATTCATGCTCTGTCTCTCTCTGTCTCAAAAATAAATAAATGTTAAAAAATAAATAAATAAATAAATAAATAAATAAACATTAAAAATATTTTTAAAAATTAATCCTGGAAATAATTGCTATATTTTGGTGACCTTAAGTCACATTTGAAATCATCTCCTATGTCACATGGGCATCTCAAAAGGTCTATACAAGTCAGAGTGTATGTTACGGGCACTGCTGATAAAAACAAATTTGATTTAAATATATTTATCCTCTAATTGAATTAGTTCATAAATACTTACTTGACTTTGTTCCTTTTTTAAAATTTTTATTTATTTTTGATAGAGAGCGCAAGTCAGGGAGGAGCAGGGGTTTGCAGAGGACGTGAAGCAGGCTCTGTGATGACAGCAGAGAGCCCAAAGCAGGGCTTGAACTCATAAACCATGAGATCATGACCTGGACCGAAGTTGGACGCTTAACCGACTGAGCCACCCAGGCGTCCCGCTCCATTTTTCAAATGTACTTAACATGTTCCCCTTTCTTCTCTCTCCGGCGTCTTTTTCCATTCTTTTATTTACTCATTTAACAAACATTTATGTATGAGACCCTATTCTGGGCCTCCGAATAGGGAGGAGCCTTTCAATAATCTTGGTACCGATGAATTTTTAGTTGGAAGGAGAAAGACCATCAGATGAGCAAATGCACACATTTATAGATACATAATTATAACAAAAAAGTATAGTTTGTTGTGAAAGTGTAATCCGGGCTACCTGATCGAGGCTGCATATCCAGGAAGGCTGTTGGAGGAAGAGGCTCTTTTGCTGAGATCTGAAGTATGAAGAGTAGTTAAGTAGGCAAGTGTGATGCTTGCGCCCATGGGCAGAGAGGGAAGGGCATTGCAAACAGAGGGAACAGCATGTACTAAGAGGCGGATGCCAAAGACAGCAAACTTTGGGGAAAAAAAGAATAGACGAAGATGAATTTGGGAAGGGAGGCCAGGAGAGAGGTCATGAGAGCACTAACATGCCCTGGAATATTTTAAACAGGGAAGGGGAAAGATCAGAGTGGTACTTTTAAAAGTACTAACTACTTGATGAAGAAAGAATACTTTGAAAGAACTCAGGAGCAAATGCGAAGCAGTTTGGTGGCAATGGTAGTAGGCTCGGTGACAGATGACAGGGATTTGGGTTCCAATTTGGCTCCACTCTAAAACCCTTTCTTCAATTTGCTTGATTGTGTAGAACTTCATTTTTCTTATCTGTAAAATGGGAATAAAAATAATACTTCTCCAATAAAGTGTCTCTGAAGGTGGACGTGTAAGTTATGGAAAGTGTTTACCATGATGAATAGTGTAAGTGTTTTATCACTCTGAAGTATTACTTTTTTTATCTCTAGTAATATTCTTTGTTCTGAAGTCTGCTTTGATATCAATACAGTGATTTCTTTCCTTTTGATCGGTGTATATGTAGTGTATCTTTTTCTTTTTTCTTTCTTTCTTCCTTTCTTTGTTTCTTTCTTTCTTCCTTCCTTCCTTTCTTTCTTTCTCTCTCTTTCTCTCTCTCTTTCTCTCTCTCTTTCTCTCTCTCTCTCTCTCTCTCTCTCTCTCCCTTTCTTTCTTGTTTTTCTTCTCTCTTTCCGTTTGTGTATGTCTTGGTGTTTAGAATGAGTTTCCTGTCAATTTCTGTTTGGTTTTCTCCCACTCAGTACCTGTGGGCAGAAAATTGCCTCTAGGTAAAAAGTCAAGACAATCACAGAGTGTACTTCCTCTGTTTTTTTCTCTCCTGAATCCCAGTCCTCCACTGCCTGTTATCCAGTAGCATGAAACAGTAGTTTCCTGTATTTTTTCCAGTTTTCTAGCAGAAGGTTAAGTCCTGTCCTTGTTACCCCATTGAATCTGGGAATGGAAGTAATGTGGCAGAGATTTGAATGATGATTTATCTTCTATCTTAACTCATTATAACCGTATTTTTTTTACCTCAAATTTCTACAACGTCTTGAGTACCTATTAATAGCTAACAATGTAACTAAAGTTATCTTCTAAGTAAGCTTCTGATCCCATCTAGTACCGTCCATTTGATATTGACATGACATTCTCTAAATGGCTTCAGATTTCTGAAACTTCTAAACATCATAAAACAAAATGGTTATTCTGGTGGAAAAAAATATCCCATAAAAACCTTAAAGTAGAATATTACTGAGGATTTAAAAAGTCAATGTGTGGGCCCCAAAATATATAAAATTGATATCGGAGGAAGCATCAAAATCTGCTTAGAAGGCATTAAGTTATTTACAAAGCACTTTATTAACAGCACTTGCTACTTGATGCTTAATAACCCAGTCCCTCAAATATTATATATCACTAAAATTAATGTCAGTGGAAAATAGTTACTGAGTAGTATGCAGTCTTTCCGTGTTTCTATTTTATTCTATTTCTGTAACTCAATGAGATAAGCTCAAAATCCTTGGTTGTAGCAAGGCTAGAGAGAGCAATTTAAGCAGCAGTCTTGTGAAATAGCCAGCACCCCCAACTTGTTCACGTTGGCAATCCAGAGATGGAGACCTACCATCTGCCAGTTGAGGTTCCCCAGACAGAACGGGCACACCACACTGTGAGTTGTAAAACCCACATTTACCTATGTTCTGACTCGAGGAGCCACGGCTGGCTCTCAGGAATCCGTTGAGCAGACACCCTCAGTAGAATTTCTTTTCCATCTAAATCCATCCTCTTGTAATTCCATCTTTATTCAATGGGACAAACTCTCGCCAAACTCGTTCTGGTCCTCTCCTCCACGTGGAACCGACTATCTCACGCGTCGTTTTGTCCTTGATGAGTGTGTATTTCATAGTGATGTAGTTTTTCCCATTTTGGCATCTTGAGCCTAAAGAAACTCTGTGACCAGAGCAGATAGAAACCGCAAATGGTGGAGGCTTTGGTTTCTCTCGGCCAAGCTCTGCCTGTGCTCTTGACAGGATTGTTCTGGTCTTCACAAACATGCAGACGTCATTGGACATCCTTCCTTCCTAACTCACTGCTTTGAAATAAATGTGAAAAGTCTTCAGGTTTGGCTTGATGGCCAGAGAAATTCAACAAAGCATCGTGTCTTTGTTTTCTGTAGTTGCCGTAACAAAGTCCCACAAATGGGAAGGTTTAAAACAACGAAATCTGTTTTGTCATAGTTCTGGAGGGCAGAGGTCGGAACTCAAGGTGCTGGCAGGATCATGCTCCTGAAGGCTCTAGGTGAGGATGCTTCCTTGCCCCTTCCAGCTGTTGGTGGTCGTAGCAATATTTCATGTGTCTCTGTTTGCAGCTGGACAACTGCACTTTCTGCTTGTTACCGAGTGTTGTTTTCTATGCATCTGTCTTGATGTTGCTCCCCTGCTTCCTATAGGGACACAAGTCTGATTGGCTTAAGGATTCACTCTACTCCTATGTTGGCCTCATCTTAACTGAGTCTGTACTGACCCTGTTTGCAAATAAGGTAATAGTCTGAGGTCCCGGGGGTTAGGAGCTCAAGATACCTTTTTCTGGCAATGCTGTTCAACGTGTATCACAGGTAAAATCTTCCAAACTCTGATATCTGTGCCCCTGTCATCGTCTTTCTGTAACGTTTCTTTCCCCCGCAAATGCAAATGTTAATTATCATCCTGTATACATAAGCATGCATCTACCTGTAAACTGCTATTTTTCTCATGCTCACATACTCTGTTTCACTTATTCCAAACAGGTTCAGTGTGGGTTATGAGACGGACAATCTCAAGGAATTCTGCCTCTTCAAAGAGCTATCTTTTCGTTCATAACCGGCTAGAGCTCCATAGTTCTTTTTCTTCTTTTCGGCTCCTCTGTTCTCTCAGATCTCTCATTAGGAGCTCAGTTCTTATTTTCTGCCATGGTCCATGTTCAGGCACTTCTCTTATCTCCCTCTAACAATTTTCCAGTGAGACTGTACCTTTTAAATGGGTGCCTGTCCAACACCTTTGAGGCAGATAAAGCTAGAATTTGTGTGCTCGTGAGAAGACAAGGTCTTTCCCAAGTCTCTTTTGCAACATCTTATCTAGGCAAGAAATTATCCTGCCTGGGGTTATTATTCACCTTGTACTTTAACACAGATCCTTTCTTTACCCTATACTGAATATCTTATTTCTACTCCCTTAAAGCCAAGACTTATGTCCACAATAGCCATCTGGATGTTAGTCTGTAGTAGAAGTGAAAGAAGACAGTGTGAGCAGATAAACATTTCTTTTTGTGGAGCGTCTTAGTTTCGGCCTTTTGCTTTGTGTTTTTGTGGGCATTTTGTTTTGTTTTGTCAGTGAATAATGTGTGGCCGTAGGAAATTGAGTCCCGAATTTGAACAGGATAAGCCAGAACTGAAGCTTTTACAACAAGGCAATTTCTCTTGGAGGGGATATCTCAAGCTGGACTTCAAACTTCACCTCTAACACCGCATGGGGAACATTAGCAAAGTGTGACAGGGGAGAGGAAATAACTGATGGTGTTCCCTTCTTCTTTGGTTGTTGCTTTTTGACCGCCCCACTGACCAGCGTCTGTCTCCTCCTTGGAGTTCTCCGCTTCTCTCCTTCTATTCGGGAGCCCAAACCCCTCTTTCTTGAGAGTTTTATGACCTAGGTCAGATATCCCATGCAGCCCCAGCTGTCAACCATGTTGCTCTCCAACCATGTTCCCCTTGCACGTTTCATTGGTTTCCTTCGCTTCTCCCTCAGAATACAAGCCAACAGAGAGCGGGGACTTTGTGTGGCCCATGGACTGCTGTACTGTCTCAACGCTGAGCTCAATGTGTGTACTTAATGGGTCCTCAAACGTATGTTCCTTGAAAGGTCAAATGTGCCGCCCCCTCCCCACTCCCCATCTCAATGAGGAACGAGGCAGTTCGCACCCATGTGTGAGCAGCAGGGTACAATGAAAACTTTCCCAGTAAGACCTGGAATACAGTTCTTCCTCACTTTGCTTTACGTCAATCTTAGAATATGAAAAAGGCGGTGGAAAAGGAGCGACAAACCTCTGCCCAGTGAGGCCAGTGTGCCTAGGATGCAGAACTTAAAGAGGTTCTTACTCCTGGGGCTGCCTGAGTGGTGATTCTGCCACTGAGTGACCCTGATAGTGAGGACCTCCTTAGATGGTGTGCCCTGACACCCCACGTACTTACACCTGTGTCTTTACCAAGGGTTCTTTGGGAGCTGAAAATATCTTCCTGCATAGTGTCGGGGTGCTTTTTCTTGCTTTAGAAGCAGGATTGCCTGATAAAAAAAAAAACAGCCCAGTTGCATTTGACTTTCAAATAAACAACAAATATTGTTTTTAGTATGAATAGGTCCTGAATATTGCATGGGACACGGTTCTGCTAAAATAATTTTTGTGTGTTTTTCTGAAACTCAAATTGAACTATGCATCCTTTATTTTTATTTGCGAAATCTGACCACACCTACCTGGAGGTAATAATCTTTCTGGGGGTAATAATCTTATGACAGTCATGTTATGGCGGATTTCACCTCAACAATAATTTCATGGAGGGGAGGTCTCATCTGCCCTATGAAGTAACGTCTAAATAATGAAATGCCAGATTGGTAGTCTCAGAACTCACGGCTACCTGTTGTCATCTTTCCAGCCCTCTCATGTTTCTGTGCAATGAGAACATACCAGATCAGGTAAACATTACCACTCAAGCGTTCATAAAATATTGAGCATTTAATTTGAGTTTCTCAAAGCAGCTAAGCCTGCTTTAACTGTTTGAAAATGTTGTATATTTACTGATAACACATTGGCAAGGGGTCTGTGCTGTATAGCCCGGGAGAGGAATGAGCAGCCCCTTCCTCCACTACATTCTTTCCAAGGAGGTTAAATCTACACCACATACGCAGCTTGTTAATAAAGCCCCCTTTAACACAGATTGCATTTCAGTCCCTGGAAAGAGAACAAGTGCCTTTTTGGCTTGAAAGAGAGGATTTCAGTTGGAAAAAGATACTTTGTTCATTTTCTTCTTAGACTCTCACCTTACTGAACCTTCCTCCGAGCAAAAAATGAGCATGTAAAGGGGGAGGAATCCAATTCAGCAACATCAGATAGGAGGATACATCCAGGGTAATTGAATATCCACAAGAAGAATTATCTATGATAGGAGAGGAGAAGGAATGTATCAAAAGACAATGTGTTAACCAAATCTAAATAACAGAACCAGTAATCTAGTATCTTGTAGTTAAGAATGAAAACCACTGGTTCTCCTCCTAGGATGAACAAAGTAACACATTTATAAGGAAGATAGAAATGTCCTAGATATATAATCATCTGTAGGGTCACCTATCTGAATATTACAGAGATGGCTGTACTATCAAGTAGGGGCTTACACTAGTTTAGTGGTTTCAAACCTTGCCGAAATATCAGACCCAACAGATATCTTGAAGTCAACTCTCCTGGGCTTTAGCTCTGGAAGTCTGTATTTCAAGTCTTCCTAAGGAATTCAGATAGGACACACTTGGGGATACAGCCACACTTATGTATTCACTGATTCAACAAATAACAAAATGCTTATTAGGTACCAAAGGTATTCTAGGTTTTCTTTTTCCCGCCAGGTTCCAGCTCTCATAAACTTACCTTCTATCGGGGAGAGAAAAAACAAACAGGCAAAATAAAAACTAAATAAGCAATATGTCAAATAGTGATAGATACTATAAAGGAAAATAAAAGGAAACAGTAAGAAAGGAGAGCGTGTGCCTGGTGGAGACAGGTGGATGCTATCTTAAATGTAGTGATAGTGAAAAGCTCAGAAATGAGACCATAACAAGCGCAATTCACACACAGAACATTCTGTACCCTCTAAAGCAGGAAAGAATTGGAGGAAGGTTCATGGAGGAGCAGGCAGGCCAGTGTGGCTGGAAAGGCAGTGAGCAAGGAAGGGGAGGGTCGAAAAGGAGGTCTAAGAGGCAACAATGGATCAAATACCCAGGACCATTCAGACTGTCATGGCAAGACTGGACCTTCCTCTTCGGATGACAGAAAGCCGTTGAAGCATTCAGGGCAGGGAAGTTAGGTGATCAGATTTTATTCTAAAGTCTTCCTATGGTTGTGGAAAGTAGGGTACCAGTTACATGGTGATGTAGTTGTCCGGGTGTGTAATGATGGTGGCTTGGTCCAAGGTGGTAAGAAATGGTCGGATTCAAGACCTATTTTTCAAGGTCAGGAGTCAGTAGAATTTACTGATTAATTGGGTGTGGATTGTAAGAGAAAGGCAAGATCCCCAAATGACTTTAAATCTTTGGCATGATAATTTGATCGATGGAAATACCAGTTATTAGGATGGAGAACACTCTGGAAGAAGAGAGTGTGGGTGTTGAGATCTAGAGTTACTGTTGGAAATAATCAGTTTGAAGTGCCTCTTAGACACCCAGGGGAAGCTCTGAACTAGGCAGTTGGATCACTGAGAGTCTCTTTTGAGGGAAGACTTCAAGACTGGAGATCCAAATTTGGGGAACATCAACATACAGATAGTATTTCATCCATGAGATTAGTTGAGTCACTAAGATCAAGTCTTGCGGTGGCAAAAAGAGCCAAAATTACTGTAACTGCTTCTCAAGAGATACTATTTGCATTTGGGGTTGAATAATACCTTGCCGTGTAAAACAGATGTAAGGATTCTAGGATGTTTCCCATCCCTGGATCCACCCACTAAATTCCAACACCACCTTCCAATCATTATGACAGTAAATAGAGCCCCCACATATTTACAAACTACTCCACAGGTGAATCCTGGTAGAAAACCCTTGACTATGTGGTTATTGAAATCACTAACTGCCTTCAGATATCCACTCCATCGTAAGATTTTACTTTAGGGGTTATGAGTTTCAATTACACTTGGATTAGAAACGTAAAGGGTTATGGTATTAGAGGACATGACAAATAGTTTGCCAACAGTCTCTTAGGGCCAAGAAAATAGAGCAAGCTCAACAAATCGGTAAATCTACTCTTAGCATTTTGCCACTTAACCAGAATTAACTGATTAACTGATTCTCATATTGTCCTTTGTAAAGCATTCCAAGCCTAATGGATGCTGGGTTAATACACTAATTCTGGTAATCTAGCACACTTCTCAGCACCTCGTTCCCACCCTGGAAATATATGCTCCGGTGTTTTTGCTCCCAAATTTGTTTATGTAAATGGTCCACAATATTGTAAATGCACTTTTTAATTTGAGATTACACACAAACAAAATAGATGATATATCGTGCACTGTTTCAAAATCACAATTTTGTGGAGTACTAGTTACATGAAATTATATCCATTCATTCTTTCCGGAGGTGGTGATAAAATATATCTTCACATGAATCGCATCATCCATGATGTGTTCTTTTGTGGAAGACTAATTTCACTCGAGGTGATGTTTTTGAGATTTATGGGTGAAGTGTTAGGATCCATTCAGTGTATCAATAGTTTATTACTTCTTATTGCTGAGTAGTACTTCATTGCATGTATCAACCACAATTTCTTTATCCATTCTATTGTTGGACATCTAAGTGGTTTCCAATTTGGGGCTATTATAAATAAACCTGCTGGTGCAGAAGGAAGATGGCGGCTTAGGAGGACGCTGGGCTCACCGCATCCTGCTGATCACTTAGATTCCACCCACATCGGCCTAAATAACCCAGAAAACCACCGGAAGACTAGCAGAAGGGACTCTCTGGAGCCAAGTGTAGACAAGAGGCCCACAGAAGAGGGTAGGAAGGGTGGAGAGGCAGTATGCACTACACGGACTGGCGGGAGGGAGCCAGGGCCATGGAAGGGCAGCCAGCCCACCCGGCAAGGCAGAGCCCCCAAGTCTGGCTTGCGAAAGCGGAGGGGCCAGACTCCATGAGTTCTGACAGCCACCAGGACTTAACATCTGGAATGTTAAAAGTCAACAGCTCTGCTCTCGGAGAGCGGGGAGGACAAAAGGACACTGAGTCCTCCCTCTAAAAAGACTTCGGGGATACTGGCTGGAGCCCCAGTTTGAAAAATGCCTGGGGCCTATGGGAGGGGAAATTGTTGAATCCCAGAAGGACAGAGCTCGACAGAGTAACAAAGGCGTTGGCAAGCACCATTTCCCTCTCCCATCCCTCAGCCGAAATTCCAAAGGGAACCAGTTCCCGCCACCGAACTTGCTTGCACTGGGCAAATGCCCAACGCTGTGCTTCTGTGGATCCAGCCCTCCGACGGGCCTGCCTCCCTCCCAGTGCTGCAGGGCCCCTCCCGCAGGTGACCTCTGACAGCAAAGCTAGCTAAGCCTGCCCCTTCTACCCCTGTGCACCTTGTGGATCCACCTCATCTAATACGCCCTTGGCCAGATCCCATCGAAGCAGCACCACAAGCATGGCAGTGTGCAAGCAGGCCAGAGAGGGGCCACACCACTCCACAGTGAGTCCTGCCCCTGGGAGAGGGGAAGATAAGGGACACCCAGTCTGACTGTTTCCCCAGAGGTGGGCTGAGGGCAGACATCAGGTCTGACTGCAGTCCCGCCCACCAACACGAGTTTCTCCGGACAGAACAGGGGAAGTGCTCTGCAGTTTGGAGCTATCGCAGGGCTAGAAAACTAACCAAAATGACAAAACGGAAGAATTCTCCTCAAAAGAAACTCCAGGAAGTAGCGACAGCTAACAAATTGATCAAAACCGATTTAAGCAATATAATGGAACAAGAATTTAGAATAATAGTCATAAAATTAATTGCTGGGTTTGAAAAAAGCATAGAGGACAGCAGAGAATCTATTGCTACAGAGATCAAGGGACTAAAAAATAGTCATGATGAATTAAAAAATGCTATAAATGAGGTACAAAATAAAATGGAGGCGGCCATAGCATAGATTGAAGAGTCAGAGGAGAGAATAGGCGAATTAGAAGATAAAATTATGGAAAAAGATGAAGCTGAGAAAAAGAGAGATAAAAAAGTCCAGGAGTATGAGGGGAGAATTAGAGAACTAAGTGATGCAATCAAATGGAACAATATCTGTATCATAGGAATTCCAGAAGAAGAAGAGAGAAAGGGGCTGAAGGTGTACTTGAACAAATCATAGCTCAGAACTTCCCTGATCTGGGGAAGGAAACAGGCATTGAAACCTAAGAGGCACAGAGAACTCCCTTCAGACGTAACTTGAATCGATCTTCCGCACGACACATCATAATGAAACTGGCAAAATGCAAGGATAAAGAGAATCCTGAAAGCAACTAGGGATAAATGGGCCCTAACGTACAAAGGTAGACACATAAGGGTAGTAGAAGACCTATCTACTGAAAGTTGGCAGGCCAAAAAGGAATGGCAGGAAATCTTCAATGTGATGAACAGAGAAAAGATGCAGCCAAGAATCCTTTATCCAGCCAGTCTGTCATTCAGAATAGAAGGAGAGATAAAGATTTTCCCAAACAAACAAAAACTGCAGGAATTCATCACCACTAAACCAGCCCTACAAGAGATCGTAAGGGGGACTCTGTGAGTGAAATGTTGCAAGGACCACAAAGTACCAGAGACATCACTGCAAGCATGAAACCTACAGATATCACAATGACTCTAAACCCATATCTTTCAATAATAACACTGAATGTAAATGGACTAAATGCTCCAACCAAAAGGCATAGGGTATCAGAATGGATTAAAAAAATAAGACCCATCTATTTGCTGTCTACAAGAGACTCATTTTAGACCTGAGGACACCTTCAGACTGAAAGTGAGGGGATGGAGAATTATCTATCATGCTACTGGAACTCAAAAGAAAGCTGGACTACCATACTTATATCAGACAAACTAGACTTTAAATTAAAGGCTGTAACAAGAGATGAAAAAGGGCATTATATAATAATTACAGGGTCTATCCATCAGGAAGAGCTAACAATTATAAATGTCTATGCACCGAATACAGAAGCTCCCAAATATATAAAACAATTAATCACAAACATAAGCAACCTTATTGATAAGAATGTGATAATTGCAGGAGACTTTAATACTCCACTTACAACAATGGATAGAACATCTAGACAGAGCATAAATAAAGAAACAAGGGCCTTGAATGATATGTTGGATCAGATGGACTTGACAGATATATTTAGACTCTGCATCCCAAAGTAACAGAATATAGTTTCTTCTCAAGTGCGCATGGAACATTCTCCAAGATAGATCACATACCGGGTCACAAAACAGCCCTTCATAAGTATAAAAGAATTGAGATCATACCATGCACACTTTCAGATCACAATGCTATGAAACTTGAAATCAACCACAGGAAAAAGTCTGGAAAACCTCCAAAAGCATGGATGTTAAAGAACACCCTACTAAAGAATGAATGGGTCAACCAGGCAATTAGAGAAGAAATTAAAAAAATATATGGAAACAAATGAAAATGAAAATACAGCAATCCAAGTGCTTTGGGATGCAGCGAAGGCAGTCATGAGAGGAAAATACATTGCAATCCAGGCTATCTCAAGAAACAAGAAAAATCCCAAATACAAAATCTAACAGCACACCTAAAGGAAATAGAAGCAGAACAACAAGGACACCCCAAACCCAGCAGAAGAAGAGAAATAAGATCAGAGCAGAAATAAACAATATAGAATCTAAAAAAACTGTAGAGCAGATCAACGAAACCAAGAGTTGGTTTTTTGAAAAAATAAACAAAATTGATAAACCTCTAGCCAGGCTTCTCAAAAAGAAAAGGGAGATTACCCAAGTAGATAAAATCATGAATTAAAATGTAATTATTACAACCAATCCCTCAGAAATACAAGCAATTATCAGGGGATACTATGAAAAATTATATTCCAACAAACTGGACAATCTGGAAGAAATGGAAAAATTCCTAAGCACCCACACCCTTCCAAAACTCAAACATGAAGAAATTGAAAACTTGAACAGACCCATAACCAGTGAAGAAATTGAATCAGTTATCAAAAATCTCCCAACAAGTCAGAGTCCAGGACCAGATGGCTTCCCTGGGGACTTCTACCAGACATTTAAAGCAGAGATAATACCTATCCTTCTCAAGCTGCTCCAAAAAATAGGAAGGGAAGGAAAACTTCCAGACTTATTCTATGAATCCAGCATTACTTTGATTCCCAAACCAGACAGAGACCCAGCAAAAAAAGAGAACTACAGGCCAGTATCCCTGATGAATATGGATGCAAAAATTCTCAACAAGATACTAGCAAATTGAATTAAATAGCATATAAAAAGAACAATTCACCACGACCAATTGGGATCCATTCCTGGGCTTCAGGGCTGGTTCAATATTCACAAATCAATCAATGTGATACATCACATTAATAAAAGGAAAGATAAGAACCACACGATCCTGTCAATCGGTGTAGAAAAAGCATTTGACAAAATTCAGCATCCATTCTTAATAAAGACCCTTGAGAAAGTCGGGATAGAAGGAACATACTTAAACATCACAAAAGCCATTTATGAAAAGCTGACAGCTAATATCCTCTATGGAGAAAAACTGACAGCTTTCCCCCTGAGATCAGGAACACGACAGGGATGTCCACTCTCACCGCTGTTGTTTAACATCATGTTGGAAGTACTAGCATCAGCAATCAGACAACAAAAGGAAATCAAAGGCATCAAAATTGGCAAAGATGAAGTCAAGCTTTCACTTTTTGCAGGTGACATGATATTATACATGGAAAACTTGAAAGACGCCACCAAAAGTCTCCTAGAACTGATACATGAATTCAGCAAAGTCACAGGATACAAAATTAATGTACAGAAATCAGTTGCATTCTTATACACAAATAATGAAGCAACAGAAAGACAAAGAAACTGATCCCATTCACAATTGCACCAAGAATCATAAAATACCTAGGAATAAACCTAACCAAAGATGTAAAAGATCTGTATGCTGAAAACTATAGAAAGCTTATGAAGGAAATTGAAGAAGATACAAAGAAATAGAAAAACATTATATGCTCATGGATTGGAAGAATAAATATTGTTAAAATGTCAATACTACCCAAGACAATCTACACATTCAGTGCAATCCCAATCAAAATTGCACCAACATTCTTCTCGAAGCTAGAATAAGCAATCCTAAAATTTGTGTGGAACCACAAAAGACCCCAAATAGCCAAAGTAATATTGAAGAAGAAGACCGAAGCGGGAGGCATCGCAATCTCACACCTTAGCCTCTACTACAAAGCTGTAATCATCAAGACGGCATGGTATTGGCACAAAAACAGACACATAGACCAATGGAATAGAATAGAGATTCCATAATTGGACCCACAAAAGTACAGCCAACTAATCTTTGACAAAGCAGGAAAGAATATCCAATGGAAAAAAGACAGTCTCTTTAATGGTGCTGGGAGAACTGGACAGCAACATGCAGAAGAATGAAACTAGACCACTTTCTTACACCATTCACAAAAATAAACTCAAAATGGATGAAGGACCTGAATGTGAGACAAGAAACCATCAAAACCCTAGAGGAGAAAGCAGGAAAAAACCTCTCTGAACTCAGCCGCACCAATTTCTTACTTGACACATCCCCAAAGGCAAGGGAATTAAAAGCAAAAATGAACTATTGGGACCTCATGAAGATAAAAAGCTTCTGCACTGCAAAGGAAACATTCAACAAAACTAAAAGGCAATGGACGGAATGGGAAAAGATATTTGTAAATGACATATCAGACAAAGGGCTAGTATCCAAAATCTATAAAGAACTCGCCAAACTCCACACCTGAAAAACAAATAATCCGGTGAAGAAATGGGCAGAAGACATGAATAGACACTTCCCTTAAGAAGACATTCCAGATGGCCAACAGGCACATGAAAAATGTTCAACATCACTCCCCATCAGGGAAATACAAATCAAAACCACACTGAGATACCACCTCACGCCGGTCAGAGTGGCTAAAATTAACAACTCGGGAAACGACAGATGTTGGCGAGGATGTGGAGAAACGGGAACCCTCTTGCCCTGTTGGTGAGAATGCAAACTGGTGCGGCCGCTCTGGAAAACAGTGTGGAGGTTCCTCAAAAAATTAAAACTAGATCTACCCTATGACCCAGCCATAGCACTGCTAGGAATTTACCCAAGGGATACAGGAGTGCTGATGCATAGGGGCACTTGGACCCCAGTGTTTATAGCAGGATTTCAACAATAGCCAAAGTATGGAAAGAGCCTAAATGTCCATCAGTTGATGAATGGATAAAGAAGTTGTGGTTTATATATACAATGGAATACTACTTGGCAATGAGAAGGAATGAAATATGGCCTTTTGTAGCAACATGGATGGAACTGGACAGTATTAGGCTAAGTGAAATAAGTCATACAGAGAAAGACAGATAGCATATGTTTTCACTCTTATGTGGATCCTGAGAAACTTAGCAGAAGACCATGGGGGAGGGGAAGGGGAAAAAAAAGTTACAGAGAGGGAAGGAGGCAAACCATAAAGAGACTCTTAAAAACTGAGAATAAGCTGAGGTTTGATGAGGAATGGGAGGGAGGGGAAAGTGGGTGATGGGCAGTGAGGAGGGCACCTGTTGGGATGAGCACTGGGTGTTGTATGGAAACCAATTTGATAATAAATTTCACATTATAAATAAACAAACCCGCTGTAGGTCCTTCTTCACATTTTTCTCTGTGAACATATATTTTCATTTCTCTTTGGAAAATGCCCAGTTGGGGCGCCTGGGTGGCGCAGTCGGTTAAGTGTCCGACTTCAGCCAGGTCACGATCTCGCGGTCCGTGAGTTTGAGCCCCGCGTCGGGCTCTGGGCTGACAGCTCAGAGCCTGGAGCCTGTTTCTGATTCTGTGTCTCCCTCTCTCTCTGCCCTTCCCCCGTTCATGCTCTATCTCTCTCTGTCCCCAAAATAAATAAACGTTGGAAAAAAAAATTAAAAAAAAAAAAAAAAGAAAATGCCCAGTTGACTTTTTGACCCATAGGGTAGGTATATATTTACTTTATAAGAAACTACCAGAGTCTCTCCCAAAATGATTGTATTATGTTGCATATCCATCTAAAATGTGGGAAAGTTCTGACTGTTCCACAGCCTTACCAATACTTGATGTTATCAGTATTTTCAATTTTAGCCATTTCATTGGATGTGCAGTGGTCTTTCATTGTGGGTTTTTTTTGCATTTTCCCAGTAAGTGCTGATGTTGAATACGTTTTCAAATGCTCATTGGTCATTCATATGCCGTTTTTTATGAAACATCTATTAAAAAAGTTTTCCCACAGAAATCTCTTCAGCTATTTAAATACTGAGCTGCTATAATAAACTCACCTTGCAATAGTTCCTCATCAGCCAATATTGAAGGAAGTTTGTATCTGCAATACCCAATAGTCTAGGTGAAAGTTCTATGGTATGTGTTTAATAATAATTCTATATAATTTCACATATACTTTTTTCTCTATTGACTAAATTAAGCGAGTTTTAAGTAAACATTAATTAGTTTCCTTCTAGAGAATAATATTGATATTAATCAATACATGTAATTTGTATCGTGAAAAATATAGAAACCCAAAATCACTAATAATAACATGCTATGGAAGTACACCAGGCTGTTAAAATGTTGCATTTTTCTGCTATTACTGATTTTAAAAATTTGAATTTTGTTTGAGACAACATCTGGCGTAGTTTGTTCTGATAAAATACTTTAAGTCTGATTTGGTTTGTTTCATTCACCAAATTAAAAATATAAATGACCAGTGATGGTGAAAATTTCATGTGAAGGTCATTTTATACTAAACACATAGCTGGGTATGTTCCTGAGTGAGTTATATATTGTTTTAAGTTCATTGTGTGTGTGTGTGTGTGTGTGTGTGTGTGTGTGTGTGAGAGAGAGAGAGAGAGAGAGAGAGAGAGGGAGGGAGAGAGATAGAGAGGCAGGGGGTGTGGGGAGGTTGAGGGGAGGGGCAGAGAGAAGGAGAAAGAGAATCCTAAGCAGGCTCCACACCATCAGTGCAGAGCCAAATGGGGGGCTCAAACCCACAAACCTTGTGATCATGACCTGAGCCCCAGTTGGACGCTTAACTGACTGAGCCACGCAGGTGCCCCAACATTATACTTTTAATTACAGGGAAGAGAGACTGAAAAAGAATGTCAAGAATCGATCTGTCTCTACTGTATAGTCAGATCACTAAATGGCCTTCTGCTTCAAAGGACCTAAGGTAATACATAAAATACATATTCAGATAAGAAACCAGAACCCAGTTTGCTTACACTCATAGAACAAATAAACATAGTCTCTGAATTTCGATTTTCAGTGGTCATCAGAGAGTTGTACTTCTGTAAATAAATTTTTTAACCTGAAGGTAACCTTAACATAATTCAAAGGAATAAAGGACAAAACAAGGTATTCAACTGAAACTTTGCTCAGCAACCATTTATCCACAAGCCTTTCCAGACAATGAAACAGTAACTTGTAAAATGCTGTGGTTTCAGCATTGGATTCATATATTTTTAAAAAAGCATTTTCATAATCCTCCTGGACGGTCTGTTCTCACAGTGAACCTCCCGTCAGCTGCCTCAGGCACACAGTTTGAACAAAATGACTCACTACAACTCCAAACAGTTCTCCACTCTACATAATAACACCATTTTGCAACTGGCATTTACTGTAGTAAATATAACTTAGAACAGTTAACTTGTCAGTGTTGAGAGAAGGCCTTGCCTGACAGTCAAAGAGAGTAGGCTCCTTACAGTGTGAGATTGGAAATCTTTTATGAGACTTTTTAATCAATATTCTAAGACGTACTAAAAGGGGCTTATGCTGAAGCAAAATAGGTTATTGGTGGTGGTGGTTTGGTGTGTTTCCATGTGTTTTGTTGCAGTTGTTGGTAGAGGGTAGAGTGGACCTTGATTTTTCCAAAAATGTAATGAGATAGTTATAGAACAGAGGAGTTTTATAGTCTAGAGATAATAAACTATTACAATGAACTTAGGACACTTTAATGCCGTTTTTTTCTGTGTGTATTTAAGTGACGATATTTGGCCATCTGTTCAACTATGGGTTTATGAGAAATTCCATTGTTTAGGTTTCTTTCTCATTATTCTGTGCATACTCTGCTCTTCTGACATTGCTAAATGGTTGGTCAGCCTGTAGGTCACACAGGGACAAATGCTATTATTATGTAGGGTGGGGTCAACTAACTATGATCCTCAGGCCAATCTGGCCTCTGAGCCACTTGTTTTTGTAAATAAATTTTCATTGGAATGTAGCCCTACCCATCTGTTCTCTCATTGTTTGTGGTTTCTTTTGGGCTATAAGAGCAGAGTTGAACAGTTAAAAGAGAGCCCCTCTGACCCACAAACTCTAAAAGATTTACTTTCAAGCCCTTTGCAGAAAAACGTTTATTGACTTTTGCTATAGGGTGATAACATTTCTCCCTTTAGGTGGATTATATTCCAGTAGTGCCTTCCAATGAAAATGTCCATGAAACCAACTTCAGGAAGGGGAGATCTATGTGAAAATGAATACATTTTATCTATTGGGGGAGGGGGCAATTACTTTAGACACTTCTAGGCTTCCCCACTGCCCTACCTCCCGATTTGCATTAATAAAAACTGTGAGTTCCCTACATGCACAGTTTTAGTTGGGAATATGACTGTTGAGAAATAAATACCCAACCTGTCTTATAATTCAATTTGACCAAAGGATATAAGCACACATCGTGGATGCAATTTCTGCTAAGTTCGGTGTATGCCTTTCTCTTTTCCTTGTGTTTTTTTCTACTGGTTGGAACATGGACATTTTGGTGAATCTAGTGGCCACTTGGATCTTGATGACAAGGAACACACCATCATGAAGACGAGGTCAAAATCTGTGAACTTCTTGGATATTTAGCAAGCAGAGATTGCCATAGCAGCTCTGCATGATTGATTCCAGACTTTTTTTTAATATAACAGGCTAAAGCCATGTGGATTTAACCCATTTCTCATTTGGATTTTGAATTCCATGCTGCCATTCCCAATACTTGCATCAATTAAAAAAAAAAAAAACAACTTGTGCCTAGAAGAGAGTTCTTAGTACGTGTAGTGGACACTTATCCAATGTATACTTGGGCCTTCCCTTTATGATACTTGTTTCCTCTTTTGTCTTTATCTACATACATACAGCAGTAGCTTTTACAATTATAAACAAGAGATTTCCCCTTGCTTGCCAGAGTTGATTGGACCAAAAGGCCCTAATGGGGCCAAACCATCACTTATCTGGGAATTGTTTCTACTGGGGATCTGGGAAGCCTCTGATGACCATATTTTATGGTACTTGGGTTTGGGGGGCAGAAAAAGTCTTTATGAAAACAATGAAAAAAATGTAACTGGCAGAGTGTGAGTGAAAAATACACGAGAACTTGGAATCCCTGATTGCCATCCATTCATCCCCTTTCTTTGTTATGGTAACATGAGACAAGCCCATCTCCAATGGGTGAAATTGTTCATTTGCCAAGTCAGAATTGAGATGTAACTCTCTGTATTGTTTTCTTAGGCCTAAAATTCTGTTTTCAGGCCCCTTCCTGCCAGGTTGTAGAAACTTAATTTCAAACAATTCAAGGTTTCTCAATTCTTTTTCTAACTTCTTGGAGTTTTCTGTAGCGCGAGGAGTTGGAGACTGCTTCATCAGCCAACATCTTCTCCCCACGTTGAAATAGGACTAAACAGTACCATTCTTTTTTTTTTTAATTTATTTTGAGAGAGATAGAGACAGCACAAGTGGGGAAGGGGCAGAGAGAGAGAGGGAGAGAGAGAGAATCCCAAGCAGGCTCTGCACTGCCTGCACAGAGCCCAACGTGCAGCCTCAACCCACGAAACTGTGAGATGATGATCTGAGCTGAAACCAAGAGTCGGTCGCTTAACCAACTGAGACACCCAGGTGCCCCTAAGCAGCACCATTCTTAAATTTAAGGGTTGGTGGTATCAGTTGCCCCAGAGCCCCTTTGTAGCAAATTGTATATCCATCATCACTGAGTTGACCAAACCTATCATTTTTTAATCCTAGGATAATCAGCACTATATATGTTCTAAAACATTACTTCGTAAATTCTGATGGGCATGTGAATCATCTTGGAATCTTGAGAAAGTATAGAATCTCATTCAGTAATTATAGGGTGAGGCTGAATTCCTGTATTTCTCCTCATTTTGTTTGTGGCCCCATTGGAACAGCAATGCTATAACCCAGGTATAAACATAAAATTTCCTTTTGTTCTCTGCCTCATTATATACCTCTTTCTTTGGGCTTCTTAATTAACACTTCTCAGTTCATCTATATAAACCATGCATTTTTTTCAAACTCTAACTTTTGCACTTATTTTTGCTTACAAGTTGAAAGCATCTGTACTTTAAATAGTGCATTTTTAAATCTTATTTTCCATGCTTTATGATGTCTTTTGGCAGACAGAACATTGCCCTTAGTCCAGATGAATATCTTCAAGTATACACCCTCCCGTCCTTGAAATATGTCCTTGAGTCAAATTTCCTTCGAGTCCTTTTTCTGCTTATCAGAAGTAACCTCTGCCCCATTTACTCCCACAGCCTTGTGAGGTTAGGAAGGGGAATCATAGGTGCACGAATGTGCATTCCAAAAAACCAAAAAACCAAAAACACGCCACTGAATAATTCTTGGTGATGCTTTTCGGCACTTGGCGGATACCATTCCCAGTCATTTTCATCGCTCCTGTGACCCCAGAATGTTGGAAATCTCAGGAAAATGCCTGAGCTACATCTTCCTTTGTGACTTCAGTCACCACTGATATCTTATTTAAATAAGCCCCGGTTTGTGTAGACAGCCCAATAAATAGTTTATTTATTCTGAATCCTTCCTCTGGGAATTTTCTTTTGAACTGCAGCATCACATCATTTCAAAGGGAGCAAGGAAAACATCAGCTGCTGAAAGGCACTGAGTTTTTTATGTACAGCTTAAAAACATTGCATCTGGTGTGTATAGAAACACATCTGTCCGTGCAACTGTCAGAGTTGGGTCATGCCCTTTCCATGCAGAAATAGCTTCACTTACGTAGCATCCATGTGGCACCTCCTGGTATTCCCAGGGCTTGGGAAACACAGCCACGGATGCTCTTTCTTTGACAGGATCTGCCTTTTGATGATAAAGATTCTGTATTAAAGTAAAGCAAATGTAGGTTTGTATAGCCTTGTTTCCAAGTCAGCTAATGCTACTCGTGTCTGATAAGCCACACTTGCAAAGCCAGGCCAAGCAGATAAATAAAGCAACAGCAAACCTGCAGATGCACTCTCTTCTGCCTGCCACATTAGAAAGTAGCGCAGCTAAAGCCCTTCTGATGGTGTGGTTCCGTTTTAATTTTTTTTTTCAACGTTTATTTATTTTGGGACAGAGAGAGACAGAGCATGAACGGGGGAGGGGCAGAGAGAGAGGGAGACACAGAATCGGAAACTGGTGTGGTTCCGTTTTAAAGGTGTCGCTTTCTCGGCGCTGTTAGAAGACAGAGATGAGAAAATCTCATCTGATCCAGAAACTAGAGTTATAGCTACATTTTTTGATCAAGAATGAAGAGAGAGAAGGGCCTCTGGGGTGGGGTTCAGTAACACAGAGAATAGTCTTTTTCAGCACTAAATGCCCTACAGCTGCAGCCGGCAATGCCTTGGGCAAGGCGAGCCATCTGGCATTCTGCTGCTGCTGCCTCTTTGCAGGAAGCCACTGCATCCATCCTTCCTAACCCAGGAAGTCACAAACTCGCCAGGACTCACAAAAGATCCTTTAGAGGTGTTCATCAGTGTCTTTAATTATGTGCTAGCACCCCTACCATTGATCTTTTCTTGTTCTCAAAATATGATCTATGCAGGTAGATTTAGATTGCATACTAGCCATTGTTATAGGAGTTCCATACATTCTTAATTTGCTCATTCACTTATTCAAAGAATATCCATTGAGAGCCAATATTCCTGTATTTGTTGACAGTGATACTACAGATGCCAAATATATGGAGATAAAACAGGTTACCTGCCTAAAGCAGCAGGGTGTGTGTGTGTGGGGGGGTGGTGGGAGGGTTGCATTCCCCGGGATATATATGTATTCGTATATATATTCGTATGTATTCGTATATATATGTATTCGTATATATCCCGGGGAATGCAACCCTCCCTCCAGGGTGGTATTTTCAGGCAGAGCTGACCACTTCTTTTCTCTGGACCAGACATAAAGTTGTGAGTGTTCCATTTGAAGCCCAGCCTGCAACTAGTATCTCAAATTCTGTAGGCGTGTGGGCTCTTTGAAGCCTCTGCCCATATATCTTGAAGATATTTTCAATCCTTTCTCTACCTGATGATCCAATATGTACCGTGGGACCCCTGCAGTGCAGAACTGTTTGTGCAAGAAACCCCAGGGATCTTTAAAAAAATTTTTTTAATGTTTATTTTAATTTTGAGAGACAGAGAGCATGAGTGAGGGAGGGGTAGAGAGAGGGAGACACAGAATCCAAAGCAGGCTCCAGGCTCTGAGCTGTCAGCATAGAGCCCAACGTGGAGCTTGAACCCACAGACTGTGAGATCATGACCTGAGCCGAAGTTAGACACCCAACTGACTGAGCCACGCAGGTGCCCCGAAACCCCAGGGATCTTTAAAAGACCAATGCCAGGTGTGCATCCAGGCTGTTCCCATCCCTACTCCTTTGTCCATGGCAGACATTGGTAATAGTTTAGTGTTTACCTTCTCACTGACCTTTAGCCCTGCCTTTGACCCAGTATACTGGTGCAGATGGCCAAATAAATTAGTACTGACCCAAGAGATCAAATCGATTTGTTATCCTTGTTTGGAAGGTGCTAGGTCTACTCCTACTCCTTGGATGGGCCCATTGACTTGCATCTGTAGCTAAGTATTCCTGATGCCCATAGATGCAAAGCCCCATAAGATCACTCAGGTCTTAGCAGCAGCAGCACCTATTGACATCATTTTTGGATCAATCCAGTCTCTGTAAACTCCATCCATAGCCTCAACCTTCAGAATCCCCTAGTCTTTTTAAACAATGGTCTTACATGAACACCTGGGAATCTCCAGCCTTCATCACTAAAATGTGCTAGCTGATCAAACAAATATCACCAAATTAGTTCCATTATTATTCATATGTTAACTGTGATAATACAGGTTAATAAGATGTGTTGGGGGGTGGTATCTACTCCATAGGATCATTGAGACCCAGGCCCTTCAACCAAAAAGCATTATTTTCCAGGGTCTCTAGGTCATCTACCAGATCCCCCCCCCCCATTAAGCCAGTGATGAAAGGTAATGAATTTGGGGAATCACACATATTATTTCTTAAGCTTGAGGCCCGGAAGTGGCTGTATCATGTCTATCATGTTCTATGCACTTAACTGCAAGAGACACTAAGAAGTAGTATCTAATAATTAGACTAGACTGGTTACACTAGGTGATGAATAGATACATATGTTCTTTTTTAAAAAAATATATTTATTTATTTTGAGAGAGAGAGTGCAAGTGGAGGAGGAACAGAGAATCCCAAGCGGGTTCTGAACTGGCAACACAGAGTCTGACGTGGGGCTTGAACTCATGAACCATGAGATTGTGACCTGAGCCGAAACCAAGAGTTGGACACTTCACTGACTGAGCCACCCAGGTGCCCCAGATCCACAGGTTCTTGACATAAGTTTCCCATTTGCAGAAATTCTAATGCATTTGGGTCAATGCAAAAATGGCTTGAGTAATTGTCTAGGGTATATTGCTTCCATGGAGAGGCCTAGAATCCAGGATGCTTTCATCTTGTCTGCTTTATGGATTCCATGATTACTCCATAGAGAGAATGTCAAGATATACACCAGATTTGAATGCCTCAAACTGAGAAGCAAAACACATCAAGAATTTTGGCTATAGTCCTGTGACTCCACCTAACTGCCCAAGGGCTTGGGAGGAAGTCTTCCCAGGTACTCAGAAGGATATGAGCCCAGGCATGGTGGTCCCTACCCATCTCTGCCACCTGTGGCCCAAATGTGTCTGTTGGAGGAGATAGATGCACAGCATTGCCCCAGGTATTCCTCTTCCCCTCTTAGAATGTCCTAGATGACCTTGGGTGCTCTGTCATTCAATAAATTAAATAAGCGTGAAGTGCTGGTTGAAAATGAATTAGAATGTAATTTCTTTCAGAAACTGATATCGTGTGGTTTTTCAAAAAGTAGCTTTATTTTTAAGCACCTCCTGGTTTCAGACGTTGCAGTTTGAAGGTATGAATCAGAGAGGAATTTCCTGGTCAAAAATGAGAGGTCTATCTCAACAGTCATAAGCCAACAAAGGGATTTTATTGGCTCACATAGCTGAACAATGTTGGCATGACTGGATTCAGGTGCATAAATGATATCATCAAGACTTACCCTCTTCCAGCCTGTTTTCCATTTGCAGGCTTCATTCTCAAATACGCTGGTCTCAAGTTGTGGCAAGACAGCTGCCAGCAGCTCCCGGCAGCACCCAGGAGAAAGAGAATATGCCAGTCCCATTGATTGTAGTGAAAGCGGGGAGAGGTATTCACTGGATTGCAGTGGGGTAGTTGCTCATTCATTTAGCCAATTCAAAGGGATGATGGGGTTGGCTAGGTTTGACATCAGGGTTTATGCCATCCCAATTTAAACTGCAAAATAAGGATGGGAGATGAGTAGTTTCCCAAAGGAAAACCTGATTGTTGTTACCAGAAAGTAGAACCAAAATTGCCCACACAGTTTTCTACTGTGTGATACAGACAGAAGATTGTTTGCTGCCTAATTAGGGCCTCATGGTGACTTGACCTAAAAGAGTCACTGTGGCCCAGAGTCTGTGAGATTTGCACATCTAAAAATCTCATTTGTTATTGTAGCAGGAGGTGTTTGGTCTCTGGGATAATAGCTTATGCCCACCCAACCCATAGGGACTGATAACGGAAACCAGAACTCTCACTTATTAATTGTTCATACGAAATATAACTTCTTAGTTGACTAGAAAATTTGAGCCACACTGACCAGCTCCTTGTATAAAACCTCATGGAAGATGAATTAAAACCAAATAGAGTAGTAGTTCAACATGAAATCTTATTCAGGGGAATTAATTATATAAGAACATGCTGTGGCTTATAACTATTATTACTCAATATTTGCATCCCTTTTTTAAAGTTTTTATTTAAATTCTAGTTAGTTAACACATAGTGTAATATTGGTTTCAGGAGTACAATTTAGTGACTTACATATAACACTCAGTGCTCATCACAACAAGCACCCTCCTTAATGCCCATCACCCATTTAGCTCATCCCCTTCCCACCTCCCCTCCAGCAGCCCTCAGTTAGTTCTCTACAGTTAAGAGTCTCTTATGTTTGCCTCCCTCTCTCCTTTTGCCTTCCCATATGTTCATCTATTTTGTTTCTTGAATTACACATAGGAATGAAATATAACATGATATTTGTTTTTCTCTGACTAACTTATTTCACTTGGCATAATACTCTCTAGCTCCATTCATGTCATTGCAAATGGCAAAATTTCATAATTTTTGATGGTTGAGTAATATGCCAGTGTATGTATATACATATATATACTACATCTGCTTTATCCATTAATCAGTCGATGGGCATTTGGGCTCTTTCCTTACTTTGGCTATTGTTGATAGTGCTACTATAAACATTGGGGTGCATGTGCCCCCTTTGAATCAGTAATTTTGTATCCTTTGGATAAATACCTAGTAGTACAATTGCTGGGTCATAGTGTATTTCTAGCCTTATTAGTTCTAACAATCTTTTGGTGAAGTCTTTTGGGTTTTCTATACAGAGTATCATGTCGTCTGCCAATAGTGAAAGTTTGACTTCTTCCTTGCCAATTTGGATGTTTTTATTTATTTTTGTTACCTGATTGCTAAGACTAGGACTTCCAGTATGTTATGTTAAGTAACAATGGTGCAAGTGGACATCCCTGTCTTGTTCCTGACCTTAGGGGGAAAGCTCTCAGTTTTTTCCCAATTGAGGAGGATATTAGCTGTAGGTCTCTCTTATATGGCCTTTATGATGTTGAGAAATGTTCCCTCTAGCCCTACTTTGTTGAGAGTTTTTGCCAAGAATGGATGCCATATATTGTCAAATGCTTTTTCTGTATCTGTTGAGAGGATCATATTATTCTTATCCTTTCTTTCATTTTTGTGGTATACCATGTTGATCTATTTGCAAATATTGAGCCACCCTTGTAGCCCAAGAATAAATCGCACTTGATCATAGTGAATAATTCTTTTAATGTACTGTTGGATTTGATTTGCTAGTACATATCAAGTTGAGAATTTTTGTATCCATGTTTGTCAGGGATAATAGTCTGTAATTCTCCTTTTTAGTGGAATCTTTGCTTTTGGAATCGAGGTAATGCTGGCCTCATAGAAGGAGTTTAGAAGTTTTCCTTTCATTTCTGGTTTTTGAATAGTGTGAGAATAATACGTGTTAACTATTCTTTAAATTTTGGGTAGAATTTTCCTGGCTTCCCAGGGACTTTTGTTTGCAGAGATTTTTGATAACTGATTCAATTTATTTGCTGGTTATGGGTCTGCTCAAATTTTCTATTTCTTCTTGTTTCAGTTTTGATAGTTTATATATTTCTAGGAATGTTTTTAACGTTTCTTTATTATTGAGAGACAGAGAGACACAGAGCATGAGCAGGGGAGGGGTAGAGAGAGGGGGGAGACACAGAATTTGAAGTAGGCTCCTGGCTCTGAGCTGTCAGCACAGAGCCCGACGCGGGGCTCGAACTCACAAACTGCAAGATCATGACCTGAGCCACCCAGGTGCCCCTATTTCTAGGAATTTATACATTTCTTCCAGATTGCCCCATTTGTTGGCATATAATTTATCATAATATTCTCTTACAATTGTTTGTATTTCTGTGGTGTTGGCTGTGATCTCTCCTCTGTCATTTGTGATTTTATTTACTTGGGTTCTTTGTCTTTCCTTTTTGATAAGTCTGGCTAGAAGTTTATCAATTTTATTTTTTCAAGGAACCGGCTCCTAATTCCATTGATATGTTCCTCTGTTGTTTTGTTTGTTTCTTTGTTTCTAAATCACTTATTTCTACTCTAATCTTTATTATTTCCCTTCTTCTGCTGGCTTTAGGCTTTATTTGCTGCTCCTTTTCTAGCTCCTTTAGGTGTAAGGTTAGGTTATGTATTTGGAACTTTTCATGCTTCTTGAGATAAGCCTATATCCTATGTATTTCCCTCTTATGACAACTTTTGCTGAATCCCAAAGATCTTAGGCGGTGATGTTTTCGTTTTCATTTGCTTCCGTGTATTGTTTTCATTTCTTCTTTAATTTTCTGGCTATCTCATCTATTCTTAAAATCTTTTTCTTTTAATGTTTATTTTTATTTTTGAGAAAGAGAGATAGGGTGCTAGCAGGGCAGAGAGAGAGGGAGACACAGAATCTGAAGCAGGCTCCAGGCTCTGAGCTATAAGCATAGAGCCCAACGTGGGGTTCCAACCCATGAACCACAAGATAATGACCTGATCCCAAGTCAGATGCTCAACCAACTGAGCTAGCACACCCTCCCCCAGCCCCTGCATTCCATTCTTTAGTAGGATGTTTAACCTCCATGTATTTGAGGGCTTTCCAAATTTTTCTTGTGGTTGACTTCAAGTTTCATAGCATTGTGGTCTGAAAATACGCATGGTATGATCCCTATGCTTTTGTACTTGTTGAGGCCTGATTTGTGACCCAGTATGTAATCTATTCAGGAGAATGTTCCATGTACATTTGAAAAGAATGTGTATTCTGCTTTAGGATGAAATGTTATAAATACATCTGTTAATTCCATCTGGTCCAGTGTGTCCCTCAAAGCCATTGTTTCCTTTTTGATTTGCTGCTTAGATGATCTATCCATTGCTATAAGTGGGGTGTTAAAGTCCTTTACTATTATTGTATTATTATCAATGAGTTATTTTATGTTTGTTATTAATTTATTTATATATTTGTATTCTTCCAAGTTGGGGGCATAAATATTTACAATTGTTAAATCTTCTTGTTTGATAGACATCTTTTTTATGATATAGTGCCCTTCTTCATCTCTTGTTATAGTCTTTGGTTTAAAATCTAGTTTGTCAGCATAAGAGACTCTTAAAAACTGAGAACAAACTGAGGGTTGATGGGGGGTGGGAGGGAGGGGAGGGTGGGTGATGGGTATTGAGGAGGGCACCTTTTGGGATGAGTACTGGGTGTTGTATGGAAACCAATTTGACAATAAACTTCATATATTGAAAAATAAAATAAAATAAAATAAAATAAAATAAAATAAAATAAAATAAAATAAAATAAAATAAAATCTAGTTTGTCTTATATAAGTATGGCTACTCCAGCTTTTTTTTTTTGATATCCATTAGCATAATAAATGGTTTTCCATTCCCTCATTTTCAATCTGTGGGTGTCTTTAAGTCTAAAATGAGTCTCTTGTAGGCAGCATATAGATGGATCTTGTTTTTGTTTTTGTTTTTGTTTTATCTACTCTGATACCCTCTGTATTTTTATTGGATCATTTAGTCCATTTACATTCAGAGTGTATTGATAGATATCTATAAATGCCATTATGTTACCTGTAAAGCCCATGTTTCTGGAGATTTTCTCTGTTCCTTTCTAGTCTTTTTTGCTTTTGGTTTTTCTGTTCCATTCAGAGTCTCCTTTAATATTTCTTACAGGGCTGGTTTAGTGGTCATGGACTCCTTTAGCTTTTGCTGTCTAGGAAACTCTTTATCTCTCCCATTCTGAGTGAGAGCCTTGCTGGATAAAGTGTTCTTGGATGCATGTTTCTCCCATTTAGCACATTGAATATGTCACGCCACTCCCTTCTGGCCTGCAAGTTTCTGTGGAGAGACCGTCTAACCTTATTTGTTTTCCCTTGTAGACTAGGGATTTCTTTCCCCTTGCTGCTTTCAGGATTCTTGCCTTATGTCTGTATTTTTTCAAATTTTACTACATTATGTCTCAGTGTTGGCTTGCTTTTGTTGACTTTGAAGTTCTCTGTGACTCCTGGGTTTGGGTGTCTGTTTCTTTCCCCAAATTAGGGAAGTTTTCAGCTATAATTTGCTCAAATAAACCTTCTGCCCTGTTTCCCTCTCTTCTTCTGGGACTCCTATGATACAAATGTTATTATGCTTTATAGAGTCACTAAGTTCCCTTTATGATCCAGTATTTTTCTTTCCCTCTTCTTTCCAGCTTCATTATTTTCCATAATTTTACCTTCTGTGTCATATTATTCATTCCTCTACTTCTTCCATCCTTGTGGTCATTACATTCAGTCAGTTATAAAATTTTTTATTTCAGCCTGGCTAGTTTTTAGGTCTTTTATCTCTGGAAAGGGACTCCCCGGTATCTTCTATGCTTTTCTCAAGCCCAGCTAGTATCTTTATGATTGTTGTTTTAAATTCTGGTCCGGGCATATTACCCACATCTGTTTTGATTAGATCCCTGGCCACGACCTCTTCTTGTTCTTTCTTTTGGCATGAATTCCTCCATCTTGGCACTTTGTCTAGGTCTCTGTCTTCTGTATGTTAGGGAAGCCCATTATGTTTCCTGCTGCTGAGAATGATGGCTATATTAAGAAGAGGTCCTATACTATCCAGGGCCTGGTGCTTCAGGAAGTGTTTCTGGTGTATACTGTATGCACTCTGCTGTTTTGTTTTGGCTGCTCTTTCCCTCAGGTCAGTCCTCTGCAGAGTTTCTTCTTGCCTGCAGTAGGGAATGTTTGGACCTTTCCCACTGTGTAGTGAGTTTTAACTAGGTGTGTTTTGGTCTGCTTGTTAAAAGAGGCTAGATCCTATTTCTCCTAGAGCTGAAACTTTGCAGGCCTCTATAGTCAGTAGATTTGGTGTATGTGGGGAGTTTGTGCTGGTCTTCTGAGGGAGGGGCCCACTACTCTGACTCTCAGGCATACTTGTCCTAGTTCAGAAGCACCTGCAGACTACAGGGGGACAGGGCATGGTGTAAGTAGCCCAAGCCTCCACCGTGGGTGCTGTGCTGCTCACTGAAGTCTCCCCATACTGATGGGCAGGGCAAAAATGGCATCAGTCGGCTCTCTCATCCCCAGAGAGGGGAGTTCATGACCACTGCTGCTCAGGAAGCCCTCACAGAAGAGCAAACAACCTCCCCTCATTTGTTCCAGGCTGCCCTCAGATCTCTGCCTTCACTCTGTGTATGTCTGAGTCATTTGCCCACCCAGTGGTACAGTGCTCCTATGTTTTATCTCAGGCAGGCTAGCTGTGTTTCAAAAGTCCAAATTCTAGGGACCGGCATGGCATGGACACACACTGATCCTCTGGGGGAGGGTCTCACCACACCGTGGCAGGTGCCAGTTTGTCCCAGAGGGGCAATTGCGTGGACGCACAGGGGCTTGGAGTTTACGGTAAAGCATGGCAAAAAGCCAGTGTCCAGGTTAGTTGCCCTCAGTGGGAAGCTCTGCTCAAATGCTAAGAAACAGGGCTTCTCCGTGGTGTCCACCACCTCTTTGTCCCTGGAGAGGCAAGGACAGATAGAGACGGACAGATACAGTGTATCTCCCAGGTACACTCCAAGAATTGGAACTGTCTCTCCCAGTGTGACCCAAGGGATCCTCAGAGCACCCTGTCTGCTCCAGAGCCTTCTCTACAGGAGCACCTCTATGCCCACCAGGCTCTACCTGGCAATGGCACAGACTTCTAAAATTTCAGACTCTGAGCTCCACTACTTATAAAAGTTTGCAGTACTCAACCCCTTTTGTTTCCCCCATCAATGGTGTCAGGAAAGTGTTTTTCTTGTGTAATGCCCTGTGCTCTGTTCGTTCTCGCTCTCTCTCTCTCTCTCTCTCTCTCTCTCTCTCTTTCTCTCTCTCTCTCTTCCTCTCCATCTCATTCCCTCTTTCTCTCCTCTCTCCCTGATCAGGGCTCTTTCCCTTCTGTATCACCAGGGATTCTTTTCTCCCCCAAATCACATCTCTGCAGCTCCTACCTTCCACAAAGTGGCCTCTAGATATTTTTTTCTTTTCATTTCTCCCTCTAGCTGTGCAATTTGTTCTCTCAGTTCTCAGATTGATATTTCAATAAATGCATTCCAATAGTAGTGGTATACCTGCTTAGAAGGCTGTCATTCAATAGGCTCATGTACACCCTCCTCTCCATACCCACAGTGCATTCTGGGTGACTGTTGCTAAATGTTGCCCTCTGATATTCTGATTCCTGTCACTGTATTTTCATAGGGATCATTTCCTTGAATTGACATCTTATTTACCAGAATTGTCTTCATTTGCTTTTCGATTAGGTAACAGATCATTAATGATTACTGTATCTTGATCTAATTGATCTAATTAGAATATCAGAAATCTCACCCTGTGTATTGGTTATTACAAGTGTTTAAATAGACACTTATTAGAACATTCCAGGGGCACCTGGGTGGCTCAGTCAGTTGAGCATCTGACTTTGGCTCAGGTCTTGATCTCACAGTTTATGGGTTCGAGCCCGAGTCCAGCTCTGTGCTGACAGCTCAGAGCCTGGAACCTGATTCAGATTCTGTGTCTCTCCGCCTCTCTGCCCCTCCCATGCTCATGTTCCATCTCCCAATAATAAATAGACGTTAAAAATTTTTAAAAAAAGAACATCCGAAAAAATTGCCAAGCATTATTATAAGTTAAGCTATTTAAAGTCAATAAGATAAGCAGGAAATATTTCCAGGTTTCCATATTATCAGAATCTTACCCTTCTTCTTGGAGTTTTATACAACACGTTGGTGAAATTTTTCAATTAAGATTTTTCTCTTTTTTATATTAAAACAAGTTAAGAATGAATTTATAAAACATGATCATGTTCTGTGAGACCTTATTTTGATATAATTTCAGACTTACATAAAAACCACAAGAATAGCGCAAGCAATTTTCCCTTCTCCTTCAGCCAGATTCATCAATTATTTATATTTTTCCTCATTAGCTCTGTATTTCCTCTTTACAAGGAAACTTGAAGACATTGTGCCCTTTTCCCTAGATTCTACAGTGTATGTCCTAAAAACAAAGACATTTCTTATAGAGCAATGAGCAAACTCAGGAAATTTAACATTGAAATAATGCTATTAAGAAATCAATAGTTTGTTTAATTTCTTTAAAAATTGCCCCAATGATGTTACTTTTAAACTATGTTTTCTCTCATTCAGATTATATACAATACAATGCATTGGATTTAGTTATTTCTGGACTTCTTTATCACTGTATATTTTCATCGTGTTTCTCTGTCACTTCTGACCTTGACATTTTTGAAGAATATCAACTAGTTATTTCGTAGAATATTCCTCAATTTGAATTATTCTGACTTTTTATTGCATGATTAAATTCAGATTACGCACTTTTTGTGCATTGCCTTTTGTCCTTTTCACTGTATCTTCTTAGGATGCCCATGATGTTGGTTTTCCCAATTTTGATGGCAACATTGATCCCTACCTTAACATTGGTTAGGGTGGTACCAAGGTTGAGATTGTGCCCACCAGGTTTCTCCACTGTGAGGTTATTTTTCTTTTGTTTCAGTTTGTCGTTAATAAGTAATTTGGGGAGAGGATTTTCTTTGTTTTTTTGGAATGTTTATTTATTTTTGAGAGAGACAGAGCACGAGTGGGGGAGGGGCAGAGAGAGGGAGACACAGAATCCAAAGCAGGCTCCAGGCTCCGAGCTGTTAGCACAGAGCCCGATGCAGGCTCAAACTCATGAGCCATAAGATCATGACCTGAGCAGAAGTTGGACGCTCAACTGACTGAGCCACCCAGGTGCCCCGAGAGGATTTTCTGAGATTACATATACAGCTTGTTTCCAATATCTGCTCTCTTCCAGTAACTTGTATCAAATAAACACATATATCCTTAGCCCATTTGACCTCTGAATGAACAGAAACAAATGGGTTGATTGAATTGTCCTAGAGCCTCCTGGATTTGGGGTTAGAACTCAGTTTTTGCTTTCTTGTTTCAAGTTCTTTATATGATATTTCCCTCACTTCCTTCTTTTTTGTACAAAACCTTGGTAACAGTTTTTTAAACACATAGTATCTCATATTTGGAGCAACTTTGGAGGAACAGGTAAATCTGGGAAGGAGGCTGACTCTATCATTTGTGGGTTGTGTCATCTTTGGAAAGTTGTTTAAAGTTTCTGGATCCCAACTTCTTTCTCTATTAAAGGGGTATAATATTACTCAAATTTCAAGGTTTCTTTGAGATTACGCATTTCTTTTCTCATGCACTAACATAGTATCTATAAGATAGTAAGTTGTCAATAAATGCAGATTCTTTCCCCTCCTTATCCCTTCAGGTTTTTTCCCTTGTTTTTGTTGGTTTATTTGTTTGTTTTCTTTTTTCTTTTTTTTTAATATATGAAATTTATTGTCAAATTGGTTTCCATACAACACCCAGTGCTCATCCCAAAAGGTGCCCTCCTCAATACCCATCATCCACCCTCCTCTCCCTCCCACCCCCCATCAACCCTCAGTTTGTTCTCAGTTTTTAACAGTCTCTTATGCTTTGGCTCTCTCCCACTGTAACCTCTTTTTTTTTTTCTTCCCCTCCCCCATGGGTTTCTGTTAAGTTTGTTTGTTTTCAAATGAGCCTAGCATTTGCCAGGCTCTGTCTATACACTAGGGATACAGCCATGAGAAAACCCAGTATATGCTGAAATGAAAAGACAGAGAACATTCACTGGAAGACTGGTGTTTTGAGACTTATAGGTATCTGGGAGAAGAGAGTCCCAGGTAGGGGAACAACCATACAAAGGGCCTGAAGTGGTCATGTGACTGAAATGTTTGAGGAAAAATAAGGAAGTCAGTATGGCTGGAGCAGAGTAAGTGGGCTGAGAATGGGAATGAGGAGTTCAAAGAAAGAGTCAGGGGCCAGATTATGTAGACCAGTGCCAGCACTGGAGACTTAATCCTTAGGGAGATGACAGACATTGTGACTTTGAGGCAGAGGAAGGACGTGTTCTTTCCTCTGTTTTAAGTGAATCACTCTTACATGTTGAATTATGTCACCAAAAAGATATGTTCAAGTCCTAGTCCCCAGTATTTGGAAATATGGTCTTTGCAGATGCAATCAAGTTAAGATGAGGTCATACTAGATTAGAGTGGGCCCTAATCTAATATTACCAGTGTCCTTGTGAGAAGAGGGAAATCCGAAAGAGGAGAAGAAATTCACGAAAAGAATGAGGCAGGGGTTGGAATGATGCATCTAGGGGCCAAGGAACATCCAGGATTGCTGGTTACCACTAGATTCTTTCTTGGAGCCCTCAGAGGGACCACAATCTTGCCAAAACTTTGATTTTGGAATTCATGCCTACAGAACCGAGAGACTAAATTTCTGCTGTTTTATGCCACCCAGTTCGTGGTAATTTGTTATGCTGGCCCAAGGAAATGAACATAGTTGCTTCAGATGTTATGTGAGGACTATAGAGCACACATGGAAGTAGGAGGCTATCCTGTCATCTGCATGAAAGACGGTGGGGACGTGGACAAAGGCAGCAGAGATGGGGATGTAGCTGCTGTTAATAATTATGCGAGGACAACAGGCAGAACCTAGGGTGTAAGTTTAGTGTACTGGCCAAGTGAGTGTAAAAATATGAAAGAGCGGGGGCGCCTGGGTGGCTTGGTCAGTTAAGCGTCCAAGTTAATTTCGGCTCAGGTCATGATCTCACGGTTGTGGAGTCTTGGGCTCCACACTGGGCACGGAGCCTGCTTAAGATTGTCTCTCCCGCTCTCTCTGCCCATCCCCTGCTCACACTCTCTCTTTCTCTCAAAAACAAAACAAAACAGAACAAAAAGTAAATAAACCAAAAAAAAACCCTATGAATAAGGGAAATCAACAATGCCTCTAGGAGTTTGACCTAAGGTACTGGATGAATAGAGTTACTCCCTTGTGAGGTGAGGAGGACCATAGGAGAAGCAGGTGTGGAAGAAACATCCTCAATTCAGTTGAGGTCTGTTAAAATTTGACCTATCTGTTAAGCGCACAAAGGGAGATTCGAGTGGGCAGTCGGATGAAAGAAGCTAGCATCCAAAGGGAAGAGTTTGGTCTAGATATGTAAATTTGTGTTGTCACTTGGTAATGACATTTAAAGCCATGGGGCTGTGTGAGATCAAATGAGAACAGACAAGGGGATGAATGAGTCCCACTATATTGTCCTAATAATTACTAAATTGCCCAGCAGTGGTAGGTGCTTGTGCTTATATTTGTTCAAGGATGAAAACCTAAAAATTGTTCTGATACATTGAATCACATGTTTGAAATGGTGAGAAATTGGTTTATTTAAATCAGTAATGCTCAGTGTTAGGGGGCTGAGGAATTATTCCAGATAAATGCTAAATATTGGATTGTTGTGTTTCAATCCCATAGATCCTGCTCCCCCCGCAACTCTGAGAAAGGCCCAGAATCCGAACTTTGAGACAAACACGGTAAGAATTTGTGCTGGAGGGATTCACAGGCCACATGTTTAGAGACAATCCTTTGACAGGTCTCTCTGGTTAACTTTTCTCCTGTAGTATTCATACCCAATTTGTGCATTTCCTGTGTTCAAATTTTTGTGTTATCTGATTTTTTAAAATTGTGCCACAGCTGTCTGAATCCCATCCACGACCTTAGATGACAAATGCATGTGGGGATGACGTCAGTGTTTCTGAATCTGTAAATCATGTCTCGAACAGGAAAGCTGTTGTGGAATAGATGAGCCATGTTGTGTTGGGTGAAAAAGAGTCAGGAGGATGAGGCCCGCCCACTGCCTGTGCTTAGTATCAGACACCCCTTCTGTCCCCTCCGCACAGCCTGAAATGCGGCTTAGAATGGCCCAGCCTGGAGGGGCACTTGGGTGGCTCAGTCCTTTGAGTGTCCGACTTCGGTTCAGGTCATGGTCTCGCGGTTTGTGAGTTCAAGCCCCGCATCCGGCTCTGTGCTGACAGCTCGGAGCCTGGAGCCTGCTTCGGATTCTGTCTCCTCCTCTCTCTGCCCCTCCCCTGCTCATGCTCTCTCTGCCTCTCAATAATAAATAAATGTAAAAAAAAAAAAAAAAAAAAAAAAAAAAGAATGGCCCAGCCTGGAAACACAGGAGCCCACATCTCTTACTTCTGATTTCCTTCTTACATCTGCTTCTTGTGCTGCTTTGAGAGGTGTTGGCTCTGTTTTACCTACAGCTCTCCTAATTCTAGATTGATCCCTAATCAGGAAGGCAGCATGACTTCCCCCCAAGCTCTGCCTATCCCTAATTGACTCTTTTTATGTTAATATAAATACCTATGAAAAATATATTAGAAATGTCTTACACTAACAGCAGAGTATCTACAACATTAATTGCTTTAAAATGCTCTTAATGCTTTCAATTAGTTAATTACAGTGTGTGCATGATTGGAGGAATGGCAGAGGTGAAAATACCTTTTAAACAAGGTGGAGGTACCAGAGAAAATGGGAGCATATCTGATGAGAGTTTAGAATTGTGCTCTGCTCTTGCAAAAATTATTGTAGAACTAGCTTTTTTTTTTCAAAAAGAAAGACAATTTAAAAAGGGGAAAGTGAAAACAAGTTAAGGAAAACAAACCTCTTTTAACTAAAATATTTTTGGGTAAAAAAATACTTAAATAGTTTTTATGAAAAAATATCTACAAGTATTTTTATTTTTATAACATTTTGGTATGTTTTATCCAAAACTCTGCTAGCAGTTATACTTAATGCTTGACCAGAGATTCTTTTTTTTTTTTAATTCGTTTATGACTTTATTAAGGTCTAACTGACAAGTTAAAATGATTGATACTTAAGGTAGAAAACATGATCTCATATACATATACATGGTGACGTGATTACCACAGTCAAGTTAATTAATACATCCATCACCTCATATGGTTGATTATTTATTTATTTATTGGATGGTAAGAACACTTAATATCTATCTTAGCAAATTTCAAGTGCACAATACAGTTTTATTAATTATGGTCATCATGCTGTGTCTGCCGAAGAGTCTCAGGTTTGGAAATCCCCAAAGAGAGAAAACACTGCCTTGGTGACTCTCATTTTGTCTTAATTACACATGAAGTCATAAGCCCTAACTCATTCACTCATTCACTCATTATTCCAATGAGCATGTACTATGCTGCAGGTACTAATCAAAAGATAGGTGTTTGAAAAACTACATATGGCCCCTGCCTTCCTAAGATCACATTAGAGTTTTTTGGGATCATCACATTTCAAGCATTTCAGAAAGGCAAGGGTTGGAAAAGTGGACTGGGGAACCTATGGGGAACAACCGATATCCACTACACCAGATCTTCTCAGACTTTTGAATTCTCTTAGAGCATTTTGTAAGAGGTATGTATACCCGTCAGGGTTCTACAGAGAATCAGAACCAGTCTGTTACATATATAGACTGATTATAAAGCATTGGCTCATGTGCCTATGGAGGCTGAGAATTCCCACGATCCATTCTTTGCAAGCTGGAGGCCCAGGAAGGCTAGTGCTATAGTTATAGTCCAAACCTGACGGTCTGCAAATGAGAGCAGCCAATGCTATAAATCTTAGTCTGAATCTGAAGGTCTGAGAACCCAAAGAACCAATGTCCAAGGACAGAAGAAGATGGATGTCCCAATGCAAATTGAGAGCAAATTTGTCCTTCCTCTACCTTTTTGTTCTATTGGCCCTCATTGAACCAACTGGATGATGTCCACCCATGTTGGTGAGTCTGTTTTCTTTAGTCAGTCTACCAATGCTAATCTCTTTCTGATATACTCTCTCTCTCTCTCTCTCTCTCTCTCTCTCTCTCTCTCTCTCTCTCATACACACACACACAGACACACGCACATACACACACAGAAGGAAAGAAATAATGTTTTCCCACCTATCTGGGCATTCCTTAGACTAATGAAGTTGGCACATAAAATGAAGTTTCACAAATGCTGAGTAAATATATTTTTTCATATATGTATTTGCTATCCACATATCATCTTTGGTGAAGTGTCTATTCAAGTCTGTTGCCCATTTTCTAACTGGGCTGTTTGTTTTATTACTGTTTACTCTAGAGAGTTCTTTACATATGCTAGGATGTGTGATTTGCAAATATTTTTCCCATTCTGTGCCCTTCCTTTTTTGTTGTAACAAAGTCTTTTGCATAAAACGTTTTAATTGTGAAGAGGTCCAATTTGTTAGTTTTCCCTTTTAAGGATCATGACATTGGTGTCAAGTCTAAGAACTCTGCTTAGTCCTTGGTCATGAAGACTATCTTCTGTTTTTCTCCACAAGTTTGATAATTCTACTCTTCATATTTAGATCTATAATCTATTCAAGTTCATATTTTTTAGGTGTGAGCTTCAGTTCCAGATTCTTTTTTCGTTTTGCCTATAAATGTCTAGGTGTTCAAGCATGACTTTTTGAAATGACTCTGCTTTCTCTGGTGAATCACTTTTGCACCTATGTCAAAACCTATACTTTATGTGGGACTATTTCTGAGCTCTCTATTCTGTTTCATCAATCCATGTGTCTAATTTCTTGATATTACCACGTTGTCTTGACTACTATAGCTATACTATCAGTCTTAAATAGCAGGTAGTATGAGTCCTCCAACTTTATTCTTTCTCAAAAATAATTGTGCAGTTCTAATTCCTTTGCCTTTCCATATAAATTTTAGAATCAACTTATCTATAGCTGCAAGGAATCCTCCTAGGATTTTGGCAGTAATTATGTTAAAGCTATAGATCAATTTGGGGGAGAATTGATATCTTTACTATGTTGATTCTTCCATTTTGTGAACATGGAATGTCTCTATTCAGGTCTTCATTGATTTCTTTCATTAGCATTTTGTGGTTTTCCGCACACAGATCCTGAACATATTTGTTAGATTTATATCTAATATTCTTTTATGCTTTTAGGAGTGATTGCAAATGGTAACAAAAAATATTTTAGTGCCAAATATTGAGTATACATATCTTTGAAAACTATATGAATTTCTTCTTACTTTTCCCATTTTGCAGATAAATGCCATACAAGCACGAGTGTTCAGAATTTATTGTTCTAAACACACACTCCAAATATGCAGGATTGAGTCTCTTTCACTGACTTACAATAGGGTCTGATATGTAGTAGGCATTATCACTTCGTTAAAACATTTTCAAATGTTTTAATTATTTTTCAATTGACGTGAATGTGACTGTGAATCACACATAATACCCCCAAATCCACATGCATATGATGGTTCAATTTACTTACAGAGTGGGACATGCCTCAGCAAGGCTTATCCAAATATCCAGGAAAACAAATATGGGCTGAAAATTCTTTAAAACTTTTAAGCTCTGTGAGGGCCTAAAATATAGGTTTCTTGTTCACTGATTGTGTCTACTGTACTCCAGAAGACAGAACAAGAAGCTCAATGGATATTTTTGAATAATTAAAGAGATGTATAACTAAGGGAAGGAATAATTAAGATAATGAAAAAAATATGACCTCTAACTGCTAAACATGGTTTATATCCTTCCAGACCTTCCCTGCACCTAGAGATATGGTTTCTATTTTTCAAACTTGGATCATTCTATGTTCAGTATTTTTTAAATTAAACTGATGAGTACATGTATTTCCTAAGTTATTAAAAATTCTTTTAATATATTAATGGGTAGGCGATATCCATTGATAGGATCTTTCTAGATCATGTTCTGATATGAATGTTCTACCATTTAAAAAATCTTTTTATCATTCAATGCCTATCTTACTTTCTAATTTTTCACATGTGTGATTAGCAACTACCTACATAAAATGCAGATATATTTACGAATTTGATTATTTCCTTAGGGTACATTGGCGGAAGAACCCGACCCTGTATGCACACATAATTTAAGACACATGATACATGTGCAAAATGTCTTTTTTAAAAAGAGTATTCTTTAACTCTTTGGGGTCTTTCGTGGTTCCATACAAATTTTGGAATTGTTTATTCTAGTTCTGGGAAAAGTGCTGTTGGTATTAAGGAGTGCACTTGTCATGATGAGCACTAGGTAATGTATGGAAGTGTTGAATCCCTATATTGTACACATGAAACTAATACAATACAGTAAAAAAATATATAAAGTTATGCTTACACACACACACACACACACACATGCAAGAAAACCCCCAGAGTTTTCTAATTAATTTTTGCCAAACAATATTGGGTACTCTTTACACAAAACTTTAGCTAATACTGAGGATAATTTTATTTTGTCTATTTGATAGCTGAAAATAAATTTTATTCTTTTCATTTTTATTTCACTGGTAACTTGGAAGGCTAAACATTTTCTTCTAAGTTTACTTGCCATAAATATGTCCTATTGTTTTTATGGTTTGTATGTCACCTTAATTCCACTTCCTCATGCTTGTCTCTAAGAGCAGTATCTGCAAATTGGCAATTGCATGGATTTTCCTTCCCCCATCCCCCCCCCCCGCCCTTCTCCTATTGAATCTTAAGATGAGGGATGTGGTTGCACATATCCCTTAGAAAACTTTGTGGAGTTGATGTGGCGATGCACCTAACATAGATAGAGAAAGGTGATGGCAAGTTGGCTGAGCCATTGGTTGAGGGGAAGGGGAAGAGTAGACAGGGCAGGGAGTGAATGTGCACAATTATATTTAGAATAGCAAATGCTAAGGAACTGTAATAAATTTGTATTTCTGTCTCATGGTCTGTGTCCTAAGGAGTAGGTAGAGATAAGTAGACGTGATATCTTATTTTACATTTAAAAAATATTTAAATCTAAAAAAAAGTATTTGGATCTAACATTTCTGGCTTAACAATATAAATATATTGGGGTGCCTGGGTGGCTCAGTTCATTAAGCATCCAACTCTTGATTTCAGCTCAGGTCATGATCTCATGGTTTATGGGTTTGAGCCCCACACTGGGCTTTTGTGTATGTATATATGTGTGTGTGTGTGTGTGTGTGTGTGTGTGTGTGTATAAATATATATATATATATATATATATATATATAGTGTGTGTGTGTGTATCTCTATATATAGATATAGATATATTGATATATAAAGAGCCATCTTATACAGATTTAGGACTGGCTGTTCATTTTGGAAACTATATATATATATATAACTTTTAGATGCAATCAAAGTTAAAACTGATACCAAAATATTAGGAAATTTCCCTTAAGATGGGGAGAAACTATTAACTTAGGAAATGATGGGGTTTGCTTTCAATAAATAAAATTCAGAAACCTTAAAAACCAAATAATCTTTTGGATGAGTCCTACAGAAAATACCCATTAATATAGTACATAAAAATAAATACAAGTGTGTGTATGATATTTATATCATTTATTTATTCATTCATCCATTGAGATATGAACTATTTAAGAACCATACTAGCCTTGCATTGAAAGAGCAATTTTCAGGAGGCATTTATATCCTAGAAATGGGAACAGAATTATAATTCTAGAAATAAAAGAAAATGAACAGAATACAAAACCTATGTCAGGGTGAGGCCAAAGCCTTTATTCTAGGGAAGTCCTAAACACTTAAATGCCATGGTGAGCCTATGATAGTTATCAATTTCTACATTATTATTCTTCCCCAACCACTTTTCTTTCTTCTGTATATTTTCCACCTTCCCCATTCACTTATTTCAACTCTTCTCTCTTCCTTGGATCTCTGTATGTCTACCCTTCTTCATAATGTAGGCCTCAGCCACCCAGACCTACCTGGTGCCACTGATGCCCCTAAAAGTTGCCACTTCTATCAACTTTAAGACTGGGTTTACCAATTTGACAATGATACCATTAATACCATTAAAATTCCAAATGTGGAGACATTCACAGCTGAAAATATAACATCAAGAATAAAAAAGGCAACATAGTTTCTGTGGTAGAAAAGAATATTGAACTGGAGCATTCGAAATGTTCTTTGTAAACCAAGATAGTTATTTTTTTTATTAGTGAACCTTGCTTGCATGAATGTAATGTTTCCTGCTACTTCAGATCCTAAATGCTCTTGGAGAGGTAAGAGGAAATGAGGTGATGGAGATGATGTTTGCAATATTAAAGTGTCTGATGAAGAGAGAGAACCAAAATTATGTAAATAGGCCAGAGATAATGATAGGAGGTGAGATTTCTTGGATAAAGAAGTCAGGTTTATATTAAAAGCAAATTATGTAAAGGACGGGAAAACTATGTAACATCTCAATCATCTAAACATCTCTTTAGTTAGCTGATGTTTACTGAATGCCTCCAATGAATAAGTGAATTACAGTATTATAATTGAATTGAATAATAATTGAATTGAGGTTGAAAACTGAATAATTTTTCATTCCTATACATGACTTTTTTTCTATGCATACTATGTTTTATTATGATCTGGCTGTCTTTCCTAGAATAGAAACCTGGACACCCCTGTGAGTAGTAGATGATATCTTCCTTGCAGAGAAGGAACAATTCCCGCTATCAGTCTCCTAGGGAGGGTAAGTCAGGTCCTCCGAGTAGACAGTATAACTTGAAACGCAAGCCCCATTTTCCCCCTGTGGTTTTGTTCTCATAGGTCTATACTTTGAGAAGTATTCCCAAGTGATAGCAAGAAATGTCCTTAGGTGGGGACATCGTCAGGGAGGCAGGATCCTGTGACTGCAAGCTTAAAAGAGATAAACTGTTAGAGCAGAAATCAATAAAATTGAAAACAGGAAATCAATGGAGAAATCAATGAAACCAAAGCAGGTTCTTTGAAAAGATCAATAAAATTGATAAGCCTCTAGCCAGGCTGGCTATGATAAAGAGAGAGGACATAAATTATTAACATCAGAAATGAAAGAAGGGACATCAGTATAGATCCCATGGACATTAAAAGAAATATAAAGGAATATTATGAACAACACTTTACCCACAAATTTGATGACCTAGATGAAATGGACCAATTCCTTAAAAGACACAATCTGCCAAAACTCACATAAGAAGATATAAATAATCTGAATAGACCTATATCTGTTTAAAATTAAATCAACTATTAATAACCTTACAGAATAGAAGTTACCAGACCCAGATGGTTCACTGGTGAACTCCACCAAACATCTAAGGAAGAAATTATACCAAATCTCTATCATCTCTTTCAGAGGATAGAAGCAGAGGGAATACTTCCTGACTCATTCTATGAAGCCAGCATTACCCTAATACCAAAATGAGGAGGCTATTATAAGAAAACTGCAGACCAGTATCTCTCATGAACATAGATGCAAAAATCCCCAACAAAATCTTTTTCTTTAGTTTTTTTAATGTTTTTATTTATTTTTGAGACAGAGACAGCACGAGCAGGGGAGAGGCAGAGAGAGAGAGGGAGACAGAACCTGAAGCAGGCTCCAGGCTCTGAGCTCTCAGCACAGAGCCTGACTCAGGGCTCAAACTCCCGGACTGTGAGATCATGACCTGAGCTGAAGTCAGAGGCTTAACCAACTGAGCCACCCAGGTGCTCCAACAAAATCTTAACCAGTTGAATCCACAGTGTTTCTAAAAAAGTATATATCATGATATCATGATTAGGTAGGATTTATTCTAGGTATGCATATATCATGATTAGGTAGGATTTATTCCAGGTATGCATATATCATGATTAGGTAGGATTTATTCCAGGTATGCAAGGCTGAATTATATTCAGAATCAGTTGATTTGATCCATCACATCAATAGAGTAAAAAAGGAAAAGCACCTGATCATGTCAGTAGAGGCAGAACAAAAGCATTTGATAAAATCTAATACCCATTCAGGATAAAAACTTTCAGTAAATTAGGAATAAAGAGAACCTTTTTCAACTTGATTAAGAATCTCTGCAAAAAAAAAAAAAAACAACCCTATAGCTGTAATCATATTTAATGGTGAGAAACTAGAAGCATCCACTAAAATCAGGAACAAGGGATGGATGTCCCCTGTTACCACTCCTATTCAACAGTGTACTGGAAGTCTTAGCTAATGCAATAGGATAAGAAAAGAAAATTAAAAGTGTGCTGTTTGAGGAGGAAGAAATAAAACCATATTTGTTCATATATTACACAATCATCTATATAGAAAATCAGAAAGAATCAACAACAAAAACTCCTGGAACTAATAAGCAATCATATCAAGGTCACAGGATTTGGAGTTAATACATGAAAGTCAATTACTTCACTCTATACCAGCAATGAACTAGTGGAATTTAAATTTAGAAACATAATACCATTTATACTACCCACCTCCAAAATGAAATACTTAGATATTAATCCAACAAAATATGTACAAGATCTATATGAGGAGGGGCTATATGAGGGTGGCTCAGTCAGTTAAATGTCTCACGCTTGATTTCAGGTCAGGTCATTATCTGATGGTTTGTGGGTTCGAGTCCCCCATTGGGCTCTGTGCTGACAACATGGATCCTGCTTGGGATTCTCTCTCCCCCTCCCTTTCTGCCCCACCCCCGAACTTGCTCACTCTCTCTCAAAAATAAATAAACATTTTTTTAAAAAAGATCTATATGAGGAGAACTACAAAACTCTGATGAAAGAAATCAAAGAGCTAAATTAAATGGAGAAATATTCCATGTTGATGGATAGGAATATTCAATATTGCCAAGTTGTCTGTTCATACCAACTTGCTCTGTAGATTTAATGCAATCCTAATCAAAATCTAAGCAAGTTATTTTATAGATATCAATAAACTGATTCTAAAATTTATATGGAGAGTCAAAAAACCAGCATAGCCAACACAATGTTGAAGGAGAAAAACAAAGTTGGAGGACTGATGGCCCCCAAATTCAACACATACCTGAAAGCTACAGTAATCAAGACAATGTGATATTAGCAAAATGGTAGACCAGTAGATCAATGAGACAAAATAGAGAACCCAGAGATTGATCTATTTAAATACAGTCAATTGATCTTTGACAAAGGAGAAAAGACAGTGCAATGCAGCAGAGATCGTTTTTTTGGATAAACAGTGCTAGAATAACTGGATATCCACATGTAAAAAAAAATCTATAGACAGACCTTACACTACTCACAAAAATTAAATCAGAATTGATTACAGATCTAAACAAAATGCAAAACTATAAAACTCATAGAAGATAAACATAAGAGAAAATGTAGATGGCCTTGGGTATTGCAATGACTTTTTATATATATTGCCAAAGGCACAATTCATAAAGTAAATAATTGAAGAGGTGGTATACTTTATTAAAATTCAAAACTTCAGTTCTGCAAAAAACAATACCAGGGGAATAAAAAAGACATAAATTAGGAGAGAATATTTGCAAAAGACTTATCAGGTAAAGAGCTCTTATCGAAAATATACAAGGAATTCTTTTTTTTTTTTTTTTTTAATTTTTTTTTTTTCAACGTTTATTTATTTTTGGGACAGAGAGAGACAGAGCATGAACGGGGGAGGGGCAGAGAGAGAGGGAGACACAGAATCGGAAACTGGCTCCAGGCTCTGAGCCATCAGCCCAGAGCCCGACGCGGGGCTCGAACTCACGGACCGCGAGATCGTGACCTGGCTGAAGTCGGACGCTTAACCGACTGCGCCACCCAGGCGCCCCTATACAAGGAATTCTTAAGACTTAACAATAAAGAAAACAATCCAGTTTTAAAATGGGCCAAACCCCATAATAGACACCTCATCAAAGAATATGTAGAGATGGCAAATCAACATATGAGAAAATGCTCTGTATCAAAAATCATTAGGAAAATACTACATACCTAATTTAATGGTCAAAATCCCAAATGCTGACAGCTCCAAATGCTGGCAAGGATGTGTCACAGTAAGATCTCTTATTCATTGCTGGGGGGATGTAAAATGGCATAGCTACTTTAGAAGAGATGGGTGTTTTTGTTTCATAAAACTAAACATATCTTACCATATGATCAGCAATCATGCTCCTAGATATTTAGCCAAAGGAGCTGAAAACTTTTATCTATACAAAAAGTGGATGTTTATAACAACTTTACTCATAATTGCCAAAATTTGGAAGCAACCATATTGTTCTTCAGTAAGTGAATAGTCTATAGTCTATCCAGCCAATGGAAGATTACTGAACACTAAAAGGAAATGAGCTATCAAGCCGAAACAACATGGAAGAAACTTTAATGGATATTACCAAGTAAAAGAAGCCAATTTTAAACATCTATATACTATATTATTCCATCTATATAACATTATGGAAAAGGCAAAACTGTGGAGACAATGGTCATCATAGGTCACTGGTTGTCACAAAAAGGTCAATGGTCACCAGGGATTAGGGAAGGAGAGAAGGATGAGTAGGGTGACCAGAGAGGATTTTTAGGGCAGTGAAACTATCTGTATGATGCTTTGGTGAAGGGTACGTGTCATTAGACATTTGTTCAAACCCATAGAATGGACAACACAAGGAGTGAACTCTAATGTAAACTATGGACTTTGGGCGATAATGATATGTCACTGTAGTATCATCAGTTGTAACAAATACCCATTTTGATGGGTGATGTTGACAATTGGAGAAGCTATGCATGTGTAATAATAGAAGCTTTCACAGTGGTTTGATGATATGGCCCAGCCTCATACTGAAGCTAAAGGGATACATATGGTTCTAAATTTGGACTGGAATAGTGCCACCATGAGCCAGCATAGGGTGGTATATGCACAAAGAGATGATGGAATGTCAGAAACAAAAGTTGGGGGGAATAAGGCAAGACTCAGCTACCCCTCTCCACAATGTCATTTTCTTTCCTTGTCAACTAACATATTTCTGGACAACATTTAATTTTGAGGCCTTTTTTTCATTAAACCATTCATTCCCTTACCTCATAGTCAGCATGTATCTATTGAGTAAGTAATACATGTGTGACATTAATACATTCAACAAGTATCAATTGATCATCATTATGTGTTAGATACAACAAGGACCAGGACTATTTCCCACCCTCAAGGTACATTTTATTTTAGTATAGTTGTGTACATATCCATAAATATAAGTGAATGTCCAAATATATGACAACTACAAGTAAAGTGATACAGATGTTCATTAAAGAATTATGTTTTTTCAATGACCCTAGGCATCTAGAAAGAATTAAAGAGAAAGGCTGACTTTTGATTGGGTCTTCAAAGATGAATAAACAAGTTAGGAATCGGGAGACAGAGAATCTTTTAGTAAGGGGAAAAGACAGTAAGTCATGCAGAAACAGAAGGGCAGAGGAGTACAGAAAAGAATATTAATTGAGATTGATTGGGATTAAATTACAGGATAGAGCCATGGTGTCTGTGAATCTTAAGAAAACAAGGAAAGGGGCGCCTGGGTGGCGCAGTCGGTTAAGCGTCCGACTTCAGCCAGGTCACGATCTTGCGGTCCGTGAGTTCGAGCCCCGCGTCAGGCTCTGGGCTGATGGCTCAGAGCCTGGAGCCTGTTTCGGATTCTGTGTCTCCCTCTCTCTCGGCCCCTCCCCCATTCATGCTCTGTCTCTCTCTGTCGCAAAAATAAATAAACGTTGAAAAAAATTAAAAAAAAAAGAAAACAAGGAAAAACATTAACAGTGAAGACTGGGATAAAGGCTAAAATGGTCTTAATGAGATTTCTGTTGGATCTCTTATGGCTAAAAAGGATGCGTGAAAATAATCATTTTAGATGTACAGCAAACCTAGAGAAAGCATTATCACAAAAGATCATTTCTGACATTGAGACTATTAAGTATAAAGAAGATAATCCCCACTTATGAAGAAGTGGCAGAAAAATAGGCACAATTGGACCAAGGTAGGAATATTTATTTTCATACTTACATTTTACATTAAGAGTTCTTGAAATGTGACGTATAAAGAAAGGAATAGAATCAGATTGAAATAGAAAATTGGCTATGCAGTAGCAATGCAAAGGGAAGAATGGATTTTACTGTAAATAATGTAATTTCAAAATTTTAAGGAACCTATATGAATCTTACATTGCTGCCCCTACCCACCCCATCATTAGAGTGTCTTTTCATTAAAAAAAAAAAAAAAAGAAGAAGAAGAAGAAGAAATAGTTTGGGAGAGTAATTGAGTTAATATCAAAGGGAAGTGCTTTCAGCTGGTAAGAAAAGCACTGTACAACACCAACCTATTATTACTAATGATCGTAATCATAATGACAAAGAACTACACTGGTAGAGAGTCTGCACCTTGTCTTTGAAAGGGAGTAGAAAAGAAAGAGTCTGTGTGTTAACATTGCCTATAGCACTATAGGATATGCAGCCAAATGCAGGTAGGGAAGCAATTTTTCCCAGTAGCTGGAATTTACTTCTTGGATCTTTAGACACAGAGGATCATCAGATAACCGTTAACCAAAAAGTAGTGAGAGGAATCCAAGTGCCCATTGAATGTAAAGTCTTAGCATTGTGCTGGGACACAAGCGTCAGTATTAGACATGCTGTTATAATAATGGACCTTATTTGGCACGCACCTATGCCACCCACCTGTTGGCTGTTTGCAGGATTAGAGTGAGAGTGGGCGGATTTTCTTCCCGTTCAAAGCAAGAGCAGTTTGTCATTCCTCATTTAGGATTTAATGTGTGTTTTAGGGAAATTGCTCCAGTAGAAAATGATAAGAAAGAGGAGAGAGAGCATCTCCTGTTAATACTCATGTTTGAAGAATTCTATGGTGAACCTTGCTTCACATCGGGGTTAGAAAAATAATATAGACTAAGCTTTTTATGAGGATATGTTTATTTTGTTAACACAGTTGGAGTCTGGCACAAAGATGCTTGATTAGTACTGTTTCCTTTTTATCACCTCTCCTTAATTCTGTTTGTATCATGAACCAGATAAAGCTCAGATATAGATCCTGGAGAATGTTGTTATCAGATCTGGTGGATTCTGATTTCTTAATATCTACTTGACCAGCCACTCTAAGTGCTTATGTCTGTATTCCTCTCTGCTCATTAGACTGTGTACTCCTTGAAAGCAGGGATGTATTTATCTTAGTATTCGTGAACGTGGAACATCCACCGTGGAGGAGATAAAGGCAAATATTTAAAGAATAGCAAGAGAGATTAAGGGTGCTATTGTAGCCCCAGCCCATGTCTATGATCAGGTCTACCATGTCCAGTCACCTGGGATGACAACAAAAGTGATGGGAATCCTTGGGAATGCAAGAGAAAATCTCATGGGTCTCAATGAAACCACACAGTAGCCACCAAGTGAGTATGTGTGTATTACCAGGGGGTAAGAGGCTTCCTATCAGCACCATAAGGTGGCCAGAAGATTACGAACGTCCAAATGTTACTTGACTGATTGGTATCGATCTCAGGGCCAGAAACAACCAAAAAAACCCACCGATGATTCTTGAGTTTGTGAATTTTGAATAAGATATAAATCTGTTTCAGGACAGGGCATCTCCATCAGTCTGCCATTGGAGACAATTAAGGATCTGGTCCACAGATTTCTAAGAGACCTAGATATTCTTTATACTGACTCATCATCCACCAGGACTGAAAGCAGGATACAAATTGATGAAAAGTGGTAGGACTACAACCCAGCCTGATCCATAACTGTTGATTGGCATTCTGGTACCAAACCCTTGAAATTTTTCTTCCATCTCCGTAAACAGCACCTATAAACTAGCAGAGTAATGTTTGTATCTTCCCAGAGATAATTATCATGAAGTATTTCTTCCATGGAAACTTTTTTGGCAAAAGTTTTGACTTGACAGCGTTTCATCATAAGTTGTAATTTCTCCTGGATTTGCTGTGCCTGTTGGTGCCTCTTCTGGAGGGCTCTTCCCTCTGCAGTGGTGGTGGCTGAGGTGAAAGTGTCTGAAGCCCCACTGCTGCTGACAATACAAACTCTTACCTCACAAGGAGAAGCTCATGCTCTTGAACCTGCCAAACTCTGAGATACCCCTAGCTAAGGAGGAAGGCTTTTTATATCTGCCTTATCCTAGAGGGCCAGGGACGTCCCTTCTGTCCTTCAGTTTCTTTTTATATAATATTTCACTCCCTTAAACATTCAACAAACATGTCTTGAGTTTCTACAAAGTACTGTAACCCTTGCCTCCAACCTTTTAAGGAAGAATAACTTATCTCCCAGATATTCTACACATAGGAGTATACCTTCTCCACCCTCCTTCATCTAGCCTGAGGATTGGGTTCTATTTTGTGGGAAAAGAGGGAAAGAAAACAAAGACAAAAGAAAAGAATATATGAACAAATAAATCATCTGTTATTTTTCATTCTTATTATGATCTTTCATGGACTGGATAATTATCCATCCATCTGTATTTTCAGTAAAAATTTTATTGAGTGTATAGTATGAGCACACACTGCCCAAAGGGATGGAGATACAGAAACATTTTAATGGAAGAAAGAGATATTAACATGTAAATAATAAACAGACTGATCAGGGCTAATTTGCCTCCTGGGAAAGGAATTTGCCCCTATTTTATCTCTAAAAGGAGAGTCCTGCTTAAACCTTTTAATCATTTGCTTGATTCCTTGTAGAGAATACTTTTTTCCCCCTAAGCAAAAGACTTGACTAGAATAAAAATAGATACACTAGCCTTAGTATCATTTGTATTTACGTGTGGCCAAGTGACTAAGTTTTGATGGTCAGGGTATCAGTCAAAATGATCAGGCATTCTTTCAAAGGGAAAAAGTATTCTCTTCTTATGTTCTGGAATGTGGACATAGAGGTGCATCATTTTGGATTATGGGCACGACCGTAAGACCCTAAGATAGAAGGAGCCTGGTTCTCTGACAGGGAGACCATATCATCTTTTTCTGTATCATTATATGTGAGAGAAACAGTCTCTTGCTTAAGCTACTGGTATTTTGAATTTCCAATATGCAGTTGAACACACCCCAACTAACTTACAAACTCTTGTCCTGCATGACTACTTCACGACACTCTTTTCAGTGTTCATGAAATCATGAACTATTCAAGGTGGAGAAGATCTTACAATCACTAGTTTATGGTTTTCAGCGAATGGACCCAGAAGTATGTTGTCTCCAAAGTTGAGCATTGTCTCCAAAGTTGATTATGTAGAATCCATTTTCTCTCAATCTCTATTTCCACCTACGTTTTGATTTATTTAACTTCATGCCAACTCTACCCGCATGAGTTATCCATCTGTTTATGCCACTCCTCTTCTTCACATGAGTAACTTGTGTATATCTGAAATAACTGTGATCACCAAAATCACCCCTAAACATACTGAAGAGCAGCCTAGAAATGTTGACCAGGAAAAGAGTAAGTTTGCTAAATCTAAAAATTCGGAAATAAAAAACTTATCCTTGATTCTTCTCCCTCATGCTCAACATCAAATCCATCAGCAAGTCCTTTGTTTATGCCCTTAAATATATTCTGAATCAACCTTCTTTTTTGAATCTGCACCACCCATTCTTATTCAAGCCACCATCATATCCACTATGGATGACTGCAGTGGTGTCTTCAGTGATCCACCTGCTTTCCTGCTCTGTCCTATAGTCCTTTCCCACAAAGTTGTAAGACTAATTGTATGGTAATTTAAATTTGTGCAACTTTCCTGCATAAAATGTTTCATTGGTTTTTCATTTCCTTATGCTCATTACACAACTCGAGCCTTTTGTCATGACCCATAAAGCTCATAAGATCTGGCTTCTCCCTAGCTCTCCACCTTATTCCATACCAGTTTTTTTAATTACAAAATAAACAGAAAAATTGAAGAATAGTACAAAAAAACACCCACATACTACTTATTTTTTAGATCATTCCGTTCCAACCACACTGGGCACTTTACTCGAGTTTTTCGTGTTCCTAACTATCTTACAGACTTTGAATTTGCTCTGATTGTCTCTGATTGTAAATCTTTCCCTTAGGTCATTGCATGGCTGCCTCCTTATCTTTCAGACCTCAGCTCTTCTAAGAGACACCTTCATTGACACCCAGTCTAAAGTGCCCTTTCAACTCTAGTCACTATCATGAATCCGGATTTACTTTTCTCCTAATGATTACCATGATAATTTGCATGTTGTCTGCCTGTACTAACCGGAATGTACTACCTTTGGGTGAAGTCATACCCATCTTGTTCCTATCTATAATCTTCAGTATCTAGAGAAGAGACCCCCACCACCACAGAATAAGGGGTCAATAAGTGTGTGTTGGCTTTTTTTAATGAAATAATTAATAAAAGAACAGTAACCTGAGATAGATGGGCACTCCCAGATCCTTAACCTTGAGACAACTTCTTCTGTGTCACTGGCTGGCTAATACACAACAACAAACAATGAAGCCAATCAAACAAAACAAGCAAAACCCAATTGAAAGTGTTTTAGCTAACTACTGCAGATAAACGCACACCCCCCAAAAAATCATCAAACACCAAAGATCGATAGCCACTGATTTTATTTAATTTAATTAATATTTGCTTTTCCTGTTGCAAGACCCAAGCTTTTCCTGGACTGAGGGGCATCTTCAACTCTTTCCGCCACCACTAGCTTTTCTCAGATGATCCATTTAGCTGTTTCTTCCATCCAGAGTAACTCTCTCCCACCACAGGCTTCTAGTAGACTTATCTGTGACACACAGAGGAATGATTACAGCCCTTTGTCTTCCAACAGTAAGATTAACCGTGTTCTCACAAGGGGCCCCAGCGCTTCCAAGATGGTATCTTTTTTCGTTTCCAGAGGTGTGAATGCAATCTCAGGCACACAGAAGTGCTGCCAATAAAGTCTATTCTTGTCAGCTTCACAAACAGCCTCATTACTTGGTAACTGCAAACATGAGTTTGGAGTTGCTGCTCCTGCCAGGCTGAAGTCTACGGATGCTGAGGTCGAGTGATTGAAAATTCCAGATTACAGGCAGAAGGGGATGAAGAGTTGTTTATAGCCCTTGCTCATCTGCTAAAAGCCTCTGGCCAGAAACAGTTCTCCGTTTGAAGGAAAGTAAATGTCTTCCACAGCTGAAAATAAGTGTGCTTTGAGAGAAGTCTAGGCAGGACTTGTGGCAGGGAGCATGGCTTGCAGGCCTGGGGAAGGCACAGGGAGTGATAACTAGCAATCGTTCCTCAAACCAGGGAGGTCCTGGGCAGAAATCAGGCAAGGCTGGGAGCATTAAGATTTAGCTTGTCTCTAAATGCGAAACGGCATTCGTTATGCCACTGCAGCAACAGACCTGTCTTGGTTGAATTTGGCTATAATTGATAATCGTACCATATTTGATGTAAGGACTCTGTTCTCCCTGACTCGTTGAAAAGCTGAACCACGCGCCATTGGAACCAGCAGTGCCAAGATTCTGATCCAATATCCGGGGACATAAAGACCTTAGCAGTCTCTTTATCTCAGATTGTCTTCAATACCAGACTGTTCCTCTATTACAGCTTCAAGTAAGAATTAAAAGCAGGAATACATGTCCTCTATTCTCTGTTTCTCCCAGCATCCAACATCTACACACATATTCGTTCAAGTATTAGAAATTATAAATTGAACTCTTTCTGTGCACCAGACACATCTTAGGTTATGCACACTGTCTAGAGCAATTCGATGGCATGGCCCCTGCCTCAAATTTCCACTGGGAAACATACATTAAGCAAATAACCATGATGTCGTGTGATGAGTCCAATAAGACAGGTAGATATCAAGGATCAGGAAGCTCAATCACTGGAGGGATTTTTCACCTTCAGTTTGGGAGAGGACTTCTTGGTGTTGGAAACCACAGAAGTTAAAGAGAATGAGATTTCCAGGTCTTGCCGGGAAATAGAAGAATTAAACAAGGAATTTGTTTTCAAAACAAATAGAAATATCCTCAGAGATTAATGGCTGTAGATGAAGTTGTGGGCAGACCCTTGGAAGAATGTAATGAAATTTATAGACTTTCTCCCTCAAGAGTATAATGCCCATAAATGAATACACAAAGTCTTTAATGTAGTTTGAGAGAGATCTCACAGAAGTCCCTATAATGGGGGCAGGTTAATAATCTAGGAAAACTTTAGTCTAAACTCCTTTCATTCGTTTTTACCTTTATTTTTTTTTTGTTTTGTTTATTTTTGAGAGAGACAGAGACAGAGCGTGAGTGAGGGAGGAGTAGAGAGAGAGAGAGAGGGAGACACAGAATCTGAAGCAGGCTCCAGGCTCTGAGCTGTCAGCACAGACCCCAACATGGGGCTTGAACCCAGGAACCGTCAGATCATGACCTGAGCTGAGGTAGGACACTTAACCAACTGAGCCACCAGGTGCCCCTTGTTTTTACCTTTAAAGCAGTGTTTCTCAAAGTAAGGGCTTGGGTCAATTGCATTAGAAACACCTGAGATGTTTGCTTAAAATGCAGATTCCTAGGGCTCTATCTGCGATCTATATAAAAAAAAAAAGTCACTCTAATGTGGAGTCCAGGTCTCTGCTTTTTAACAACTACGTGTGTGTGATTCTGTGCAGTGAAATCTTAAGAGCTCCTGGGAGATTCTGGTATATACACCCTAAACCCCAGGGAATATCCTGTTTATTTGGACTCGCTTTGACCCCTCCCTCTTAAATGAGAGGTGTTTCAGGGCTGTATCCGCTGAGAGGCATAAAGGACTTCTCTCACAGAAACTTCCGGAGTTAGAACACACCCCTCCTATGTATTCCATAGAGTAAAGTCAAGATTTTGACAGCAAGCTCTGTTCATACCCACTTTGTTCCCATCGGTTTGTCTTCTCTGCCCAAGGAGCTTGCAAATTCTCGGACTTGGTAGGTCCTCGCTTCTCATCTTGTATCCCTCAGATCGCTGGGCACGTGTGTGTGCCTCAGAAGTATTTATTGGTTATGGAACCAATGTTCTTTCTTCTTCTTCCTTTCACACAGCTGGCCAGCCTCCCTGTCATTACATCAGAATCCAAAGGTTTTGTTGTCTTTTGCATTTTGTTTTAGGCTGTTCCCACGCTCCTGTGTCTACATCATCCAGGCTATTTTATCGAAAAATGTTTTGTTAGATTTATCCTCAGCTTTGCCTCTTCCTGCCCAGCCCTTTCATAGAAAGTCCTTTGTGTCGAGCAAACAGTCTCTAATCTGCACATCTTCCTCTGAGCTCCAACAGGGCTTCCAGGTGAGCATCCTGACCCCAGCCTGGAACATCTGCTCAAGTGGTCCAGAGCAGCAGGCAGTGATTGTGTATGCAGCGCTCTTGTCTGATGGGCCCTGGGTCCAGCACGCTCAGGGAGGAAGCCATGAGCACAAATGTTTGCCTTGCCGGCTGGAAGTCCTGAAAGCAGCTGCCTGCTGATTGATGATAACTTGCATAATGACATTGAGTGTTCACATGCTGCCGGGCATGAGTGAGACCCTGCGAGCTCCCCTGTGCAAGCCCTTGCCGGTTGGCCAAATCCTTATCTTCCAGCATGCAGGCAACCGAAACAGCAAGAGCCAGAAGGTATCTGATCCACAGATGCCCATTACAACCCCAATGGTTTTAACACATGAAGGGGGTAAGGGGGGGGGAAGACTTGATGTTTTCCACTTGCAAATTTACAAAGAAAACTATACACAAGAGGCTCAAAGCAGACATGACACCTGTGTATTGGAATATCAGGATAGGATACATTAGTATTTTTATGTTTTATGGATAAAAATGGGGTCTCTTATAGAGCTCATAGAACTGGCTTCTAGAAACATTTCTTTAAAAAATTCCTCTTCTAGTGAGGCCAGATTCTAAGCCAGCCACAATACTTATGTTTATCACCTTCCTATAGAATTCTCTTCACTGCTGTGAAAAAATGGAGTCTTTGAACTTAAGATGGCCTGTCAAAGTGGTTTAAAATGCCATTGTATAATGGAAGATTAGCAACATGCAATAATTTGCATTAATATTTCTCAAGTCACTCTATTTCACCCATTTTCGTTGCCACTGATTTAGTTGAAGCCCTCACCACTTCCGTTATTGACTGTAGTGGATCCTAAATGATTGCCTTGCCTGCTGTCTTACCCTACGCATGCCCTCCGCCACATGACAGAGAGATTTCCCAAGGTCACAGGCAGTCAGGTTATTCTCAGTAACTCTCTCTAATTGCCTTTGGAGGGTAGTGTCCAAACTCTCTGTTGCAGATTAGAGGCTCTGTCCTAACTCCCCACTTCTCTCCAAATGCAGATAAGTCTACTGAGTGAAGGGATCTATGATCTTCAACATGGCCAGGTTTCTACCTCTTCATGTACAGAGAACACGTCATGCTCTATCCCTAAATTTCTGTCCGCCCTAATTGGCCTGCCTTTCATATTGGTAGGCCATGGCACTTACCATGTTGAGTTCCGCAGAATGTTAGTCTTGAAAGATGTTATCTGGGCCTGTTAAAAAAGACTTGGCCAAAGAAACTTGAGAAACTGATGGGAGATTATTAAAGCACACTATCATACTAGAGTCTCTGAGATATCCTATTATAAAAAAGAAAGTGATTTTGCTAGTTTAACCAGTCATTTCCCAAACATAGCTGAACTCGGAATACAGTTTTTGGAAATACCTCTCAGTGTGTTTCATGGGTCACAGTCTAGACAATTTATTTTTTTTCCTCCAACCAGATTTATTGAACACAACAAAACTCTGTGTACAAAATGACCTAGATCTGCTCCTTGAAAAACATGATCCTTTCTTACTAATATTTTGATAAGTCAGTCCATTGAGTGTCAAAATGCAGCTTACTCTATAATTAATAGCAAAGTGTCCAATGCACACTAAATAATTGGCCTAACCGCCGGAACTTTAATAGTTCTGCAAGTTAATTAGCATCGGTAGGCTTGAGCCCCTATGACAGGCTGCTGGAGAACTCAAGTCAAGGCCATTTTGCGCACTGCCACTGTGATGCCATCGTGTTTCTGGATCATGATGTTCCCATTATCTGATTCTAGATACACCATAGGGATATCAGTGGGGTCTGAGGTTAGCTGAGCTGCTGGATGGGCTGGAACTGATATCACCCCAGCATGTCCTCTGACTGGGTCCCCTGGCCAGATTAAGTTCTTGTGAACCTGTGTGTAAGACTCCAACAATGGATAGATTCTACACTGTGTCCTCCAAGTGCTGCTTCAAGGTCTCCTCGATCCCACTTGCTGTCTGCCCAGCCCCAGATCCCGCAACACATCGCATCCTTTTCCACCCCAGGCCCAGATATAGATATAGATAGATAGATAGATAGATAGAGGCACCTGAATGGCTCAGTCAATTAAGTGTCTGACTTTGGCTTAGGTCAAGATCTCACAATTTGTGGGTCCAAGCCCCGCGTCAGGCTCCGTGCTGACAGCTCAGATCCCGGAGCCTACTTCAAATTCTGTGTCTCCCTCTCTCTCTCTCTGCCCCTCCCCTGCGCGCTCTCTCTCTCTCTCTCTCTCTCTCTCTCTCTCAAAAATAAATAATAAAATGATAAAAAAAAAATGTATATGTATTGTGTACTGTATTATGCAAATGTATAAAATTCGGTAAGTTCTTTTGTTTTACTTACGGCACATGTTCATCTCCCTTAGCAAAGTGTTCTATAACGTCGGCCAAGTTACTGATCATTTTCAAATTAGTCAAGATTCCTTAGGTTATAATTTACAGAAACCAAATTCAGATTAGTTTAAGCAAATGGAGATTATAGCTCGAATAATTGGCAAGCACAGTGGTAATGATAGTCTTCATTGTAACTCGGTGGTTCTCAATAGAGGGTGATTTTGTCCTTCCTCATCCCTCTCCCCAGGAGAAATTGGGCAAAGTCTGAAGGCATCCTTGTCCCAACTGCAGGAAAGTGGGTGCTTCTGGCATCTAGTGCCAGGTAGAGGTCAGCACAAGAGGCTGAGACTCTTCCTCCAATGAGGAAATATTTAGCCCAAAATGTCAGTGGCGCCAAAATTGAGAAACTCTGAGTATAATTAGGTCCAGACACTCCAAGTCATTAGGAATTCTTTAGTATTCTCCCCTCATGTCTTCAATCAAAGCTGGGTTTTCTCTTTGTCTGAATAGCAGGAAATATGGCTGCTGTCTATATCACATTCACTTACGTCCAATTCTATGACCTGATTAGAAGTCTTCCTTACCAGTTTCAATCAGAAAAATACCAGAGAATTCATTGGATTGGTCCAAGTTCGATTGATCTTGTGATCATTACAAAATCACTCCTGTAGATGTTACAATGTTCCCAGCATGGGCCGTGTCCCCATCTTCAAGGTGAGGGGTGGCAAAACTCTATTAGTCAGACAAAAGCAACATTTATCACACTTTCTTGGAATTCACTTGCTTATTTTAAAATAGAAACAATAATTTATCTCATAAACTATTGTGAGGCTTCTTTTTAATGCATGTAAAAAGTCTGACCGAATATTTGAAATATGGGGGATGTTTAATGGCAGATAATATGATTGATAGATATACTTTTTAAATATTTTTATTGTGGCAAGAACACTTAACATGAGATCTACCCTCTTGACATATTTCTAAGTACACAATACAGTATTATTTACCATTGGCACAATGTTGAGTAGTAGATCTCGAGAATGTATTCATCTCACATGACTGAGATTTGATGCCCTTTGAACAACAGCTCCCTTTTTCCCTCTCCTTCATCCCTGGTAACCACCATTCTGCTGTTTCTATAAGCTCGCCTATTTTAAAGACCTCGTATAAGTAACTTATACAGTATTTGTTATTCTGTGTCTGCCTATTTTACTTAGCACAACGTCTTCCAGGTTTATCCTAATTGTCAGGATTTCCTTTGTTTTAAGCCTGAATAATTACTTACGTATATAGTGTATTTTCTTTCTTTATCTGCCAACGAGCATTTAGGTTGTTTCTGTATCTCGGCTAGCGTGAACAATGCTTGCAATGAACATCAGAGTGCATATGTTTCCTCTAAATGCTGATTTCAGAGTTTTTTGGATATATGCTCAGAAGCAGGATTGCTGGCTCATGTAGTCTATTTTTAATTTTGTGTGGAACCTCCAGACAGTTTTCCAGAGTGGCTGCACCAGTTTGCATCCCTACCCACCGTGCATGAGGGTCAGTTTCTCCACATCCTCACCAACAGGTTTTGTGTTTTATTTGGTTTTGTTTTGCTTTGAAAATAGCCATTCTAACATGTGAGATGATAGCTCTTTGTGGTTTTGATATGGGTTTCTCCAGAGATTAGTTATACTGAGGACCTTTGCATATACCTCTTGGCCATTTGTATTTCTTCTTTGGAGAAATATCCGTTGCCCAGTTTTTAATGGTGATTGGACTTTTTTTTCTCTTGAGTTGTAGGAGTTTCCTTATATATTTTGGATGTTAATCAGATGTATGGTTGGCAACTATTTTCTCTCAGGCTGTAGGTTGCCTTTCACTCTGTTGATGGTTTTCTTTGCTGCCCAGAAGCTTTTTAATGTTGTCACACTTGTCTAATTTTGCTTTTGTTGCTTGTGGTTTTGGTGTCCTATTGATTGGTAGATATTTAATGATTATGCAGATTAAAAGGCAGATAAGAAAGCAATATAGTCCATCTTTGATATGAAAAAAAAAATCAGTATCCTATGCAGTCCAGAAATCAGAAAATACATTATTTCTATTTCATTTTTGATTTTTATTTCCAAATATCACCAATTGGGCATTTACATTTGCTTGCTTATGGAAATATACCACAGGCTGATAAAATCTATCTTGTAGTTGTAGTCTTAGGAGTCCACTTAAAGTTGTGAAATAGACACAGTTTGAAATGTTTGGTGTTAAGGCAGCTTTTAAATCCTCAGACCAATTAAGCCTAATTATTGAGTGAATAGTAATACTTTTCTTCAACAGTGTGAAGGTTGAATTAAAATCCATTTTCAAATTAGAAGGTAACACCTACTAACTGTCAATCAGTCAAGTGTTTATTTGAGGATCGCGTTAGAAAAAAAAAGAGATTAAAAATACTAAGTCAGGTCTTTCTTTTATTATGAACATTATACTTAGATAATGCAGAAATCTTGCATTTTTTTACCAGTACCATAGCAAGCCTAAGACAGACCTTTCTGAAACTCATAACCACGGTCCAGTGAAGGTTTCAAGCATATGTGAATTGGAGGTAACATATGGGCTTAGAATCCCAGAAACATCCCATCAATTGTTGGGTGACTAACATCAAATCTCACTATTCTTCCTAGCTATATTAAAAATACATAGTATTTATTTTGTTTGACATGAGCTTTTGTGAGGAGCTACAAAACATAAATAGATAAGCACGTGGGTATAGAGATTTGTAGAGAGGAAGAAAACCTTATAATGGCAGTCAACAAAGAAAACCATCTTATTGGGTATAAAAACCACTGAGTAAGTACACACAGAGAACAATATATGAATAATATTCCAAGCTTCTGTGCTACAGAAATACTGAGCTCAAATTTTGCTCACTGGGGGATAGATGAGGATAGAGAGGTGCCATGCAGTGTGGCCAATATTAACCACATTTTCTGATGATCACTAAATAGGGAACAGGCTCAATTTTATACTCAATTATATTTTTAATAAAGGCAGGCAACAAATTATAAAGAATAATACAACAGTACTTCTGGATTCTACCATCCCACCTCATTACCCACATGGATAGAATCACCTTGGGTTGTCCTCTCCAACTATACCGTCTGCCTGCCCTTGCTCTTGACTCAACATAGTGTTTCCAAGACTTATTCATCTTAATATATGTAGCTTTAATTCAAACAATCTATGACTTCTTTTATAGAAAAGAGAGTCATTAATATCTCTGTACCAGCTGTCTGTATACCAGTCTGTGCTAAGCCATTTTGCTTTTGTCTAATTTATATAAATTGCAATAAGCTTGAAAAATTGATATTACCTTTCACATTTTCTTTTCTTGCACATTGAGAAAAAATGAGTCTTACAGCATATAAACAACTTTCTAAGTTCATAGGACATAATTCCAAGCAACATATCAAGTGTAAATGTTCAAGAAGATACTCAGTTTTGGAGGATATATATGGGCTCTTCTTTCCGTTACAAAATGGACTATACAAATATTTCTATTTTTCTAGGAAACAGAAGATATAGTTGAATATTAGGAATTTCCATTTCAAACACTGAAGTTTTAGGTTTAAAGAATCAGAAAGACTCTATTGTTATATGTTGCATATAAGAATTCCATCATAGCAGTCTTATACACAAAGTGAAGTAGAAAATAGAGCATATTACTTGACTATTCCACTCTACGAAATATTCAAATTGGCTGTCTACATGTGAGTTTGTGAATCCTGTGTATTCAAGCCCATAATTAAGGGGTATCATTTACCATTTAAAATCTGCTTTATTTAACACAAAAGAACATAATATGGCAACTGCTCCCACCCCCTAATATAGCCCATTAATACATTGTGATGGTGACTTCCTATGTTCATAATAGTCACTTTTTAACAATTCACGTATCTAGATTGTGTATGATAGAATGTTTTAAAATGAATAATGACCACGGTGACAGCAAAATAAATAAAAATGATTAAATTCCTCCAAGTATAAATGTAAGAGATTGTAGCACACTTGTTTTGGGTTGTGTTTTTTTATTCTTACCCTCCCCCCCCCTTCCTTCCAAAAAGTAATTTTCGGGCTGAGATTTGGGTACATATGTCTACCAAGCCATGTATTAATAAATGGTTCACTTTTGGTATCCTATCTGTGTTCATAAGATGTGGGTGCAGTTTACATCCAGCTGCTTAATTTTCACTATGTCCTCTGTAAATTATCCGTCCCCTTTCTAGGTCAAACAAAAAATATTTTCAAAGTGTATATGAAATAAGCTTTCTTCATAAAAAAAGAAAAATGTAAAACATTGATTTTTTACATTCAGGTCAATACTTGCTCTTTTTCTGAAGGAAATTTTTAAAAAGTCACAGCAATAAGGAGAAAGCGGTCTGGAGCTAGTTTTCCTGCAATGAAACTATATTTAGCCCCCATAATCTTCAAACAGCACCCCCACTATCAGGATCATAATCTGGGGCGCTAACTGCAAATCAAATGATGGATATTAAGATAAGTGGAGTTCTTCTTACATCCCTGTGCTCAGTCACCTTCCCAATTTATTCTTTGGTGCCTGACATTCTATTATTTAATATTCTGACTTTCAGTCAAACAAGAGGTTCTAACTGGCAGCCTCTGGACCTCAAATCTTGGCAGAAGTAGCAAAGGGGAACAGAGTTCTTAGCAAAGTGATGAAGCATATTAAGGCTTCTACACAGGGAGACTAAATTAAAAGTGTATTTGTTTTCGCTAGAAGTATATTGTCTCAAAGTAGAGCCATGTGTCTAAACCTTGGCACTATTGACGTTTTGGACCAGATCCTTTTTTGTCTTGGGAGGCTACCCTGTACCTGAGAGGACATCAGCAGCATCCCTGGCCTGTACCCACTGGCTATCAGTAGCAACCCTAGCTGCCCCCTGGTAAGTTGTGACCACAAAAAATCTTTCCGGCCCTTGCCAAATGTCCGCTGCAAGACACATCACTCTTGGAGGGCAGACCACCCTGAGAATCGCTGAGGTAGTCTTTACAAGAAACATGGACTAGAAAGACTTCCTCACTAGAACAGTAGTGTCTGGTGGGCAAGGGGGTTGTCTGTTTTGTCTAGACCATATCCCCGGCCCTTAGAACAGTGCCTGCTATGTAGCAAGAAGTCAGGAAATATTTGGGAAAGACATGAATAATTGAAACATTCGACCCAAATGATGCTCCGTTCATAAAAGAGAATACTATCCAGCTGTTTCAAAGTGAGGGTGTCAATGTTTATTAATGTGGTTGGGTGCTTGTGAAATATTAAGTGAAAAAAAAAGCCAATTACAAAGGAAGGCCTAATTTATTCCCATTCTACACTATGCAAAAATATATATCTTGAGGTATATACAAAAATTGTGGCTATACTAGGTGGCAGGATTGCAGACTATTTGTGTTTTCTTCTTATGCTTAATTATACTTTATTATGTGCAATACGTTTATAATACAAAGTTCGGTTGTTAGTTTACAGACGACATAATAAAGAGCAGAGTAGGACAAACACTCCGCAGAAAGTCCTTTCCTAACTCTAAATTGTGCATAATGAGGTTTCTGAAAACTAAACACACGAGGTGTCTGGCCTGAGAGGAATTAACTGTTCTCTGAACATGCTGCTCTAGATACTGCCTGTTTCTAAAAATCGCTATCTCTGTGCCCAGAATTGTCTTGGGTACTGTGGAGACCCAGGAAAAAGTTCAGAATCTAATTGGGGGAAGGAAATAAGACCTAGACACAGGATACGATCAAAACAAAATGAAACAATATATAGCAATATGTTAAATTGTGTGCTACGAACCCTGCTTCAGGATTCCATGGAGGAGAGGTATCCAAGAATTTGTGCACTGGAGAAATGGGACCTCAGTTGAATTATCAAGGATGAGTAGACTCAGCTAAAAAACAAGGAGGGGCATTCTGGTGAGGGGCGAAGTGACAAATACATTGAATGAGGGCACAAGGAGAAAAGGTGAGTACAGGTAGAAGGCATCAAAGATGCTGATCTCACTGGAACAGAGAGGTGTAACGACCACCTGCCAACAGAGATTCAACTGGCATCTTGGGAGGGACAATCCTCTGTTAAGGAGAAACGTTCCAGGTGTTACTAGAGCTTTGTGTACCTGTGAACCCTAGCGCCAATGGCAGAAACACCCGTTCTCAGCAAAGACAATGGTACACAGGCCATAGATGCCCTTCGAGACGTTGGCCCAGCAATTTTTGCCCATTTATTCTGTTTCTTCGTGACCGTGACTAACACCCAGTCATTATAACAAGGAGATGTGGACATCTTCTAATGTGCTCTCTAGAGGGTGATACCACCCCAGTCGAGAATTGCCAAGGGTCGATGACCTATGTTAGGAGGTTTTAGGCCGGTTGTGTGTTCCCTCCACTTCCTACCCAATTTCATGTGATTTCTATGCAAGTTGCAAGCCTCATTGTGGGGGAAGAGACCCTTCAGTCAAATCCATGGGATTGGAATTTAGGCTGCCTTTCATGCTGTGCATACAATTTTAGGCAAATTATTCTATCCAATTCTCTATTTTCTCATATATAAGACAGGGATCAAATGAATGAGCATGTTATGGGTTGCACACTGCATTGCCCAAAAAAGATATGTTGAAGTCTTAATCCTCTAACGAGGCAACTTCTGAGCCAAGACCTGGTGAGGAGAAACCATCAATGCTAAGATCAGGAAGCAAGGTGTACCAGGCTTGGGTGGGGGCAGCTAGTGCCAAGAGGGAAAGAGCTTGGGACTCAGGAGGACAGATACAAGTCCATTGTGACTTTTGTCCAGGGAGCACATGGTAGACTAGCATGTAACTAATTGAGAATTAGTGATATTATGAAAGACTTGGGGCAGGGGTCATTTGACACAGGTTGGATTAAATGTGTCATGTAATGAAAGGCATTTGGATGGTCTTCAGGTGAAGGAAAGGAAAACAAGAGAGCCTAAGGTGGGGGGGGGGGGTAAAAAATTAAAATTCCAAGGAGAGGACTCGTTTCTAGGGATATTTAACCTTACAAATTGTTATAAATAATTTTTCAAACAATTCAGTTGCCTGCACGGATCTACCATACATCATTGGCAGAGGTTGTAAAACACAGCAGCTAAAAGCAGAATCGGGGGACCAGATATTAACCTCATGTCTGTCATGTAAAAGAGCGTGGCCTTGGGCAAGTTCCTCATATTTAGGCTTCAGTTTCCCAGTCTCTAAGATGAGGCTTTCCTGAGATACCTCATAGCCTCCAACCCAATAAACACTTGAAATGTTAGTGATTTTTATAAACCCCCACTATGGACATCAACCTATAGAATCTATCACAGTGGGTTTTGCACGTGGTACTTGCAAATCTAGATTGTTTGGGGGTGATTGGGACCACATCTGTCATTCATCACCGTTTTTCCAGTCTGGGCCATAGGAGGCCATCAATTTTGCACTCAGTAGACCATCAGTAAATACTTCTTAAACTAATGAAAGAAGCTGGTACTCATAATTGATGAATTACTCGGCTGAACCATTTACCTGCTGATTTCCAGGGATCTGTAGCCCATACATGATATATCCTTTCATATTTATTCTCAATTAGATGATGATCTTCAAAAGGCCCTCTGAATTAAACCATTATTGTTTGCATCAAATTTGAACATTCTGTGAATGAGAAGCTTCAGGGTCAAAGGGGAGCCGTAGTCTGTCATGTATAGGTTTTGTATCTCTCTGAGTGAGACAATCTATTTTTGATAGAAGGCATCTACTTCTATAGAGCCATGGCTGGGTTGTGTAAAGTATACATGCATATTTCATATTCTCTATAATCCGAGTTTTAGAAATGAAAAATGAAGGTTGTGCTGTCAAACTCAGAATTTGGCTAGACGTTTTGACACAAAAGCTGTCAACAAAGAGAATTAATGTACCCAGAGTGAAGTAGACATAGCAGCAGTTCAAAGGTACCTTCAGAAAGAACGTCCATAACTCAACAATGTCTTACACGTAGTAGGTAGCCATTAAAAGAACTTCGGTGTCAAAGGTAACAAACAATAATATTACATAGTATTGAAACAAGTGTGTCTTGAGAATAAGGTAATTCAGACTATTCATTTTCCAAGCTGTGTTTCTTTGAGCCAGATACTTACTCAGGGTTCACGTCTCCACCAAGACTTGTCTTGTGGGACTGTTGTTAGTATTGCATTAGAGAATGTGGAGCACATACATAGTAAGTACTCCATGCGCTTTTGGTTCTATTATTGTCATGGTTATTTTTATTATTAAATGTTCACCAATTTAATCATAAACATTATATTTCACTCAGAAGAGTGGGTAACAGATTTCTGATTCAACTATAACAGAATAATGTGTCTCATACCCCTTTCCCCACCAAACAGAACAATAAAACTGGATAAAGTATGTGAGGGCTTCAATTCAATTCAGCCATTGACATAGAATCATCAAAAGCATTGAACAAAATCAGAGACTTCCTCAATCTGTTAAATTTCCTGAGGGGGATATATGAAAAATACACAAGTACCATTGTAAAGATATCTCTCAAAGATCTATCATGAAAGACAGAACAAGTTTTCCATAATATTGAGAACACTCAATTTTATTCATCTTGCTACTGGAGGTACCAGTAAGTGTGATAATGCCTAAGTAAATAAAGACATATGCAAATATGTGAAAAAAAGTAATAAAAGAAAGGAAAGCTATAAACATTAAAAATAAGTAAAATTGGGGCACCTGGGTGGCTCAGTTGGTTAAGTGTCTGACTTCAGCTCAAGTCATGATCTCACCATTTATGGGTTCAAGCCCCACATCAGGCTCTGTGCTGACAGCTCACAGCCTGGAACCTGCTTCAGATTCTGTGTCTTCCTCTCTCTCTTCCCCTCCCTCACTCCTGCTCTCTCAAAAATAAATTAAACATTAAAAGAAATTTTTAAATTATCTTTATTTACAGATGACATCATTGTTTCTGTAGGGGCACCGGACTGGCTCAGTCAGAAGAGGATGTGACTCTTGATCTCAGGGTTGTGAATGCTAGGCTCATGTTGGGTGTAGAGATTACTTTAAAATAAATAGTAATTGTTTATGTAGATGTTTCTAAGGCTACTGAATCTAATAAGGGGATTTAACAAGATTGCAAGATCCAGTGTTAATATATGAAAAGAAAACGTATTTCTATATACTTGCCCAAAATTAGAACTTATTTTTAAATACTAATTACAGTAGCATCAATATACATAAAATAATTAGTGATAAATTTTATGAAAGATGTGCAAGACTCCTCTACTGAAAACTACAAAGTATTGCTAAGAATAAAATTAATATCTAAGTAAATAGACATATCTGTATGTTTTTTAAGACCCTGTATTGTTAACTGTCAACTTTATCTAGAGAATAAATGCAATCCTAATCATAATCTCAGTATTTTTATGGTGGTTGTTAATTTGACAGATTCTAAAATTAAAAAAAAAATTTGATGTTTATTTATTTTTGAGAGAGACAGAGACAGAATGCGAGAGGGTTAGGGGCAGAGAGAGAGGGAGACACAGAATCTGAAACAGGCTCCAGGCTCTGAGCTGTCAGCACAGAGCCCCACACGGGGCTCGAACCTCACGAGCTGTGAGATCATGACCTGAGCTGAAGTCGGACGCTCAACTGATTGAGCCACCCAGGCGCCCCATCAGATTCTAAAATTTATATAGAAATGCTTAAGGTCTAGACCTTAACCTAGACTGAGACAAAAAAAAAATTATAAACATAGCAAAGATTGGGGCCTAGATGGCTCAGTCAGTTAAGCAATTGACTCTCGGTTTTGGCTTAGGTTATGATCTCATGGTTGCGTGATTGAATCCTGCATCCGGCTCCACATTAAGTGTGGAGCCTTCTTGGAATTCTCTCTCTCCCTTTCTGTCTCTGTCCCTACCCTGCCCGTGTTCTCTCTCACACATGTGTGCGCTCTCTCTCAAAATAAACTTAAAAAAATAGCAAAGACTTTCCCTTACCTGATTTTAAGACTTGCCATAATTCTACAGTAATTAACCTAGCATGGCATTGGTACAAAAATAGATCAATGAATCAAGAGATCTGAATAGAGAAACCAGAAATAGATATGTGTGTATGGTTAATCGATTATTTTAGCAAAACTACCAAAACATTTCAATGCGGAAAAGAGCATCTGTTCAATGAATAATGCTGTGACAATTGGAGATATAGATGGAACAAAAGATCAACCTTGATGCCTTCTTCACTTCCTATGCAAAATTTAAGTCAAGATAAACATAGACTTAATATATGAGCTAAAACTCATATATATTTATATATGAGCTAAAATATATATATAAACTCATACATAAACTTTATATATATAACTTTATATATATAACTTTATAAGTTATATATGTTATTTATAAGTTATATATATAATTATATATATATATAAACTCATATATATAAACTTTATATATATATATATAAACTCATATATATAAAGATGAGCTAAAACTGTAACACTTTTAAAATAAAGCATAATAAATATCTTTATGACCTTGGTTTAGGCAAAGATTTCTTAGGACACAGAAACACTAAGCATCCAGGCAAAAATCTGATAAATTTGACTTCTGTTCATTAGACATTATTAAGAAAATTAACACACATGCCATAGCTAGGAGAACATAAGCAAAACAAATGAAGAAATCCTACAACAATAATAAAGAAGGGAAAAACTCAATAATAAATACAATATCAGGTATTTCACAAAAGAAGACAAGAACAATGGTCAGTATGTACATGAAAAAAATGCTCATGTCATTAGCCATCAGGGAAAAATGCAAACTAAAGCTACAATGAGACACCACTGTATATGTACTTGATAGACTGACCCACCAATATAACCACTAGATGTTGGCAAGGGTCCATAGCAACTGAAACTCTCATACATTTTTGGAAGGAGTGTAAAAATGTACAACCATCTTGAGAACAGTTGGCACTTTCTTATAAATAAACGGTACACCAATTCTGTGACCTTCCAACTCCACGCTTAGGTATTTCCCTGAGTAAATAATTTCACCTGGTGAATATTCAAGAATGTTCATAGCAATTTTGCTCATATCCCCAGATTGGAAATACTCCATACATCCATCATCAGAAGAATGGAATTATCTTTAAGTGTCATATCCATGCTACTTAGCAATAAAAGGAGCAAAGTAATATACGTTACAACCTGGATATACCCCCCCCCACCACCACCAAATAGAGTGTTGGATGAGAAATGCCAGATCAAAGTGAATACATGCTGGATAATCCCAGTATATAAAGTACTAGAATAGTTAAATATTAGTCCACTTTTGTAAGAATTAGAACAATGGCTGCTTCTGAATTAGTGGTCAAGAATGGACTGGAAAGGCACAAGGGAATCCTTCAGGATGACAAAAATGTTCTGTATCTCTATAGAGATATGCATTACATAGTATATGCATTTATCAACTCTTACTGAATTTGTGGTACTAAGAGTTATGGTCTTTGTCCTAGTTCTGACACAGAGCTCCTCAAACCTTTGGAATATCCTGAGTGGTGGGAGCAATAAAAGTGTCTTTTGTTGTGGTAATGATAGCCTTGGATTGCACCTAAGAATGGAGGCTGGTTGCTAGAGAAGCCACTTTCAGCCCCCCTTTTAGTCACTTTTCAGTACCACCTCAGAGCCTCTGTGGAGAAGAGAGGGGGTAAAAGTTCAATCAATCACCAAAGACGAGTGACTTAATCAATCATGCCTATGCAATGAAGCTTCCCTATAAACCCAAAAGGACCAGAGTCAGAGGGTTTCTGTGTTGGTAAACACTTGGAGATTTGGGGACAGTGGCAGGCATGGAGACAGCATGGCAGCCCTGTGCCCTTTCCCCTTACTTTGCCTTATGTTTCTCCTCCATCTGGCTTTTCTGGGCTATTTGCTTTTATTATAAACTGGTAATAGAGTGAGTAAAATGTTTCCCTGAGTTCCATGAGCTGCTACTCTAGCAAAGTAATCATACCCAAGGGGAGGGTCATCAGGACATCTGATCTATATAGCTGGTTGGCCAGAAACACAGGTGATAACCTGGACTTGAAGTGATGTCTGGTGTCTTAAGAGAAGGAGGGGGAGGGTCAGTTTTATAGGACTGAAGCTACCTCTGGTAGACAGTGTTAGAATTGAATTGAATTGTAGGACACCCAGCTGGTGATAGAATTGAATTGTAGGGCACCCAGCCAGCCGCATACTATAAAGACATTAACATGGCCCATGAAAAGCCCACTTGAAGAGGAATGGAGACCCCTGGCCATAGCCAGCATTAGCGGGAGTCTACCTCCCCATATCAACTTGTTGGAAGTGGGTTCAAAATCTCAGAATTACACACTGAAGATTTGTGTATTTCACTCTGTAAATTTGCATCTAAAAATGGATAGAAAAGTATTATACTTAAGACATTATTATTTAATTCCAAATAAGACATTTTATAGACCATCCTGAAAGTCAGTACTGTTGTCCACAGAGAGGATGAGAGTTATGTTTACATTTTGTGGTTACTCCTGGATTTCAGATGTCTTTAGGATTCATGTATTCTGTTGAAAGGCCAAACTTCACACCCAAGATTAGTTATTATTCCCATTTGTCTTTGGTATGAAAATAGAGGGCAACCTGCTGTGGGCATTCATTCCATTTATCCTATATTACTATGTTCTCTAGGAGAAGCTAAAAGTAAATATTGCTAGAATGATAGACTTAATAGAAATGTTAATAGACATAATGAAATATTTGAAATGAACATTTACTCAGAATTATTATATACGTGAGAAAGAGTTATTTTGCCTAAATGAATTTTCACGATAATATAAAGTTTGCCCTTAAATGTGCCAAAATATGTTTTTTATTAACCTTTATTTAGAATAATCACACTAAGTGCCAGGCGATAACCTCACTGCTTCATTTCCCAGTAACCTGTGGATTTACAATATTAGCCGCACTCTCTTCTGCCATCACTTTGCAAATGAGGAAGCTGGGGCCCTTGACCACTAGGCTGTACAGAGACTGAGTTTATGATTTAGACTGGTTCTCAGTACCTGCTTATACATCTAAGTGACTAGTACTCCAAGATAAATGAGCTCATCAAATTTAGGAGTGTTTTATAGACATAGATTGCTGTTTTCCAAGGCCTGTGGGCATGGAATGAAGGAGAGATGTGTTCTTGACTTCTTGAAAAACAGAGGATTGGCAAAGGTGATGTCTTTCTTTATAAAGTTACGCAATTCAGAGGATTGGCAAAGGTGATGTTTTTCTTTATAAAGTTAAGCAATTCCAAGTGTATAGGTTTCTTGGGTTCAAATTATGACCCTAAGCAACTCTTTATGGCATTCCCAAGAGGATGCATTGCGGGTTTTTTTTCCAGATGATGACAGGAAAAATCTTCTTTTGAAATACCAGAAAAGGCAGAATTAATAAATATCAGTAGCACTAAAATTTATTAATTAATTAGGGAAGAAAGAAAAGAAAAACAGCAATTCACAGACATTACCTCATTTATCCTGTGTTGGAACTCAGTTCAGACAATTGTGGCTCAGTGGGTGAAAATACCTGCAAAAAATCACTCATATACTAAGAGGTGAAATCAGGATTTGAACTGACATCATTTTGACCCCATGTCCTGTGTTGGTATATTCGCCATTTAAAATATTTTAATAGGAGCGCCTGGGTGGCTCAGTTGGTTAAGCATCTAACTTTGTCTCAGGTCATGATCTCTCAGTTCATGAGTTCGAGCCCCCAAGTTGGGCTCTGTGCTGAAAGCTCGGAACCTGGAGCCTGCTTCAGATTCTGTGTCTCCCTCTCTCTCTGCCCCTCCCCTGCTTGCGCTCTCTCTCTCTCTCAAAAATAAATAAACATTAAAAAATATTTTATCAAACTCACTTGATTGCCATTCTCTCATAAGCTTAAGAATTACTTGATATTAACCTCTTTACCTTTTATTCTTCCTGACACAATTATTATTTTTAAACGTGGAAAGGAGAATAAAATGCACACCAAGGAGCCAAAGTTATTAAGTCTAGTTAACCCTATGATTTTTGTCCTCCACAGCTTTGTATTCTTAAGAAGACAACTCAATGAGTTGAAAAATTCCTACTGATAAAATAGAAGCTGTTAATAATGGCATTTAACCTTAAGCTTTAGCTTTTCACATTTGAGTTGTTGGACATCAAGATTCCAGTCTAGTCCCTAATCTCCCTCTCTCTGCTTTCTCTGGGTGACCTCACTCAGGTCCATGGGCCATGTTGTTATATACATGCCACTTGATTTCAAATCCTACCCCCACCCCCATTTGTCTTCTTGGTGCTCCAGTTCCTTGACTCTAACCATTTCTTCGTTCAGAAATGTTACTAGTGTCTAGAATTCAACAAGTCCAGAAATGAACTCAGTCACCTCTCTGCAAAACATATGTTATAAATTTGGTAAAGAAAGAATTCGAAGACAGTGAAAGAGGGAGAGAGATAAGGAGGGAAAGGGGAGGGAAGGGGAGGGAGAAAGGAGGGAGGAAGGAAAGACCAATTTCACATTCCATGTTTCTCTTTTCAATGAAGAACACCATCAGCCATCCTGTGGCCAGCATTTGACTATTTCTCATTCCATGTAGCCAATTGATCACCAATACCTACTGACCACATTCTGTATGTTTCTCCAATATTTATCCTTTTCCCCACTGCCTTTGCCACTAATATACAGTCTCTGGCATCTATCTTCAGGAATCAGTCCACCAGCTTTCTAAAGAGGTTTCTATTTTTTCTTGTCCACTTGTCCAAACCTAGCTCCATGCTGTAAAGCAAGTGAATATTCAAAAACGAAAATCTGAGGTGCCTGGGTGGCTCAGTCGGTTAAATGTCTGACTCTTGATTTTGGCTCAGGTTGTGAACTCATGGTTCATCAGATTGGGCCCAGCATCAGAGTCTGTGCTGATGGTGCGGAGCCTGCTTGGCATCCTCTCTCCCCCTCCCTCTCTGCCCCTCCCCAGCTCATGAATGCTCGCGCATGCTCTCTCTCTCTCTCTCTCTCTCAAAAATAAATACATAGGGGCGCCTGGGTGGCGCAGTCAGTTAAGCGTCCGACTTCAGCCAGGTCACGATCTCGCGGTCCGTGAGTTCGAGCCCCGCGACGGGCTCTGGGCTGATGGCTCGGAGCCTGGAGCCTGTTTCCGATTCCGTGTCTCCCTCTCTCTCTGCCCCTCCCCTGTTCATGCTTTGTCTCTCTCTGTCCCAAAAATAAATAAACGTTGAAAAAAAATTAAAAAAAAAATAAATACATAAACATTAAAAGAAGATGAAAATCTGAACATGCCATTCCCTTGTTCCTGGTATGGCATGGGGTTTATGGCAGGGACTATGGAGCCAGGCTACTTGGGTGTGATCCTGGCTGTCATGACCTTGAGGAAGTTAGTTAACCTCTCCATGCATCAATTTTCTTTTCTGTAAAATGGGGGTAATGATAAGCATACCTACCTCATGTAGCTGTTATGAGATTGAATGAGTTAATACTTGAAAAGCATACCATTTAAGAACTATATAGATGTTAGTTGTTCTTCATTATTATTATTATTATTATTATTATTATTACTTAAAACCCTCAATAAAGCCCAAACTCTATTACAGGCCTTACCAGGTTCTTTGTGGTCTGACCACCATGTCCCTCGCTAATCTAATTCTCTTACCTCTGTCTATTCCTTTATTTCTGGAACATGCTTTTCTTACCATCTACCTCCTCTTCTTGGTAGAAGTCTCAGTATAGATATTCTTTCCTCCTAGAAACTGTTCTTGAACCCCTAGTCTGGGTCAGATGCCCAGTGATACTGTGACACTGCATATTCTACAGAACATGCAACTGATCATTTACATGCCTGTTGTTGCCACTAAATGGGTAAATACCATGAGGATGGGCATCCCCCCTTCCTTGTATTCTTTTGCATAATATCTGTTACAAAGCAAGTTGTTAATAGATATTTATTGAATTTGCTAAATGAATGGACTTTGTGTATTTTCTGACTGCACAGATGTTCACACCCTAATATGCTCCGTACTATGTCTGGTTTCTAGTGGAAAATATAAAGAAAATAAACAGATCCCTTAATAGTCAAGTTGGTAGGTTGGTGGGTGAAGGTGGGACACCTTCTCCCCACCCCCAACAGCTTGCTTTTGGTTCCAGATTTCTGGACTCATGGTGAGAAACTAGCCAGAGTCATCATCTTGATTAGATTTTCTCTCATTCACACTGGAGAATCATTCTGACTGTTGATTTCCCCAAAGTTAATAAAATCACTGTATCTCATAACCATTTCGTTGTAGATTATCACAGTCTCAAGACTCAGAGATTACTGAGAAATTATAATTTGAAGAGCTATGATTTATCAGTTATATCAGTTTTACTTAAATAAACAAGAGAAACATGTAAGATTCCCCTTAAATTAATTTACAGTTCCAAAGAAATTTCCACAGATATGTGTGAGGAACAGTCATAATCATTTAATTATGCTTCCGGTGTATTAAAACCACTGTTAATGTTTGCTTGAATCATTTTCTCTTCTTGAATTGCCAGTGGTGATACAAACCCAATACCACATTATATGTGAAAGTACGGGGAGAATTTTTCTTCAGCGGTCCCAGTGGTAGTGAATTAAACTGCTAAAAAGTATAATAAGTACTTCTGAGTTATAGCAACATTTTCTGAGCTAATTTTCAAGATATTAAGTTGCTGCAATTTTTTTTTTGCTGAAACAAAGGAAAATAAAAAGAATAGAATTGGATATGAGCTGTTATAAAATATGATTTGATCAAGAATAGGAAAATTTTAAATGCAAAAAAGATTGCCCCACAGTCTCCACACTGTCTGCAAAGATAAATAGTGAGAGAAGATTCCATAAATTTTTCTAAACACATCTCCCAGTTTTCTGTCAATTGAATGGACAAATTAAAAAAAAAAAAAGACCTGGAATAACAAACCATCTTTTTCCTTTCTTCCGTACTGTCCCTGAGGCCACTTTAATCCTGTATGTGTTGAGAATAGCCCCCCCATATGGTTTCACTCTTATGTGGATCCTGAGAAATTTAACAGAAACCCATGGGGGAGGGGAAGGAAAAAAAAAAGAAGAGGTTAGAGTGGGAAAGAGCCAAAGCATAAGAGACTCTTAAAAACTGAGAACAAACTGAGGGTTGATGGGGGGTGGGAGGGAGGGGAGGGTGGGGGATGGGTATTGAGGAGGGCACCTGTTGGGATGAGCACTGGGTGTTGTATGGAAACCAATTGGACCATAAACTTCATATATTAAAAAAAAAAAAGAATAGCCCCCCAAATGAGTAAGAATTTTCCAAGGAGAAATCTTATTTCAGTTTTCTTCATTCAATGCCTATCTCCATATCATCCTGATTCTCATCTTACAAAATTATTTTATGTCTTTCTTAATAACAGCACATTGGTGATTTTGATAGCCAACCTGCCTACCTACGTTCCTTCCTTCCTTCCTTCCTTCCTTCCTTCCATCCATCCATCTGTCCATCTTTGACACAGCCTGGTACTATGCTACCAATTTGTTTATGACCCTTAATTTCCCCTCAGTGAATCACGGTTCACACCAGGGGAGCCTAAGTGTGGTGATGTTTCTCTCCATCTGTTGTTTGTCATGTTAAATTTAGATATCTCTGGCAGTGCCCAGATCTGATAATGATAGGTGAGGGCGTGTTATATATGTGCTAACAGAAAGGTATTTTATAATTCCTGCCTGCAATGAGTAATTTTCTTCCCACTTCAGTTGTTCTTGCTTGCAATAAACCTTAACTACAAAATGCTCAGCTGGAATTACTAACAAAATAACCTTTTCAAGTGATGTCTTTTTTCTTTTCTGCTATCATTTGAAGCATGATGCCCGGTGAGACAGAACTTTGCTCTTTTTTCTTTTCTTTTCTCTTTTCTTCCTTTCTCCTTCCTTTCTCCCTCCCTCCCTCCCTTCCTTCCTTCCTTCCTTCTTTCTTTCTTTCCTTGCTTCCTTCCTTCCCTCCTTCCTTCCTTCCTCCCTCCCTCCCTTCCTTTCTTCCTTCCCTCCTTCCCTCCCTCTCTTCCTTTCTTTCCTCTTTCTATCTACCTACTCCCTCCCTACCTATCTCTCTACCAAAGAACTTACACTTAAAAAGTCCTTGCTTAATTCCATTTCTAGAGATAATACCATCCATTTATCTTGGTGTAAAATTTCTTTTTTCCCACCTTATAGTTTAAGGAGAAAGTAGACAAATTGTATACGGAGCCCAGGGAAAGGATAATGATCCAGATTTTCTTCCCTTGAGTTTCCATGTTATTAAACATGTCAGAAGGAACTATGACTAGGACCCACTGGCAGGAGACAAAACGCAAATCCCTAAAGGGTTCTAGCCATAATGAACTAGACTGAATGTCCCAGAAAAGACACCAACTCATAAGTTTTCCTGTCGGGACATACAACAGGTGAGTTATACTTGTTCTCTTCCCATCCCAGTTACTCAGGCATATTGAGTGTGGTTGGGAGAAGACCGATGTGTCATCTGTTTTATATCTGAAACTAGATGGCTGGCCTGCCTGATGGGGAACAATGACACACAGAGGCAGTAGCAGCAGCAGTGGAGAATGGAATCTCACCTCCCTTCTGTGACCACCATTAGCACACCAAAGCTGCTGGGTCCTAAGAGTGAGTCCTTGAGAAACAAAGAGTGGAATTACCCAGATCAGTGAGAGGATGGCTCAAAAGGCATTTAATCTGAGTACAGATCTTCCTTGACTTAAGTTGGGGTTACCTACCTCTCAGTTAACCATTTGTAAGTTGAAAATATTTTAAACATTTATTTTTTAATTTTTTGATGTTTTTAAAGTTTATTTTGAGAGAGAGAGTGAGAGAGAGTGGGGGAGGGGCAGAGAGAGAGGGAGGGAGAGAGAGAATCCCAAGCAGGCTCCACGCTGGCAGTGCAGAGCCCGACGTGGGGCTCAATCTCATGATGTGTGAGATCATGACCTGAGCCGATAACAAGAGTCGGACGCTTAACCAGCTGAGCCACTCAGGTGCCCCAAGTTGAAAATACTTTAAGTGGAAAATGCATTTAATACACCTACCGACCGTCATAGCGTCACCTAGCCTGTCTCACCCATGCTCAGGACACTTCCATTAGCCTACAGTTAGGCAAACTCATCTAACACAAAACCTATGTGATAATAAAGTGTTGAGTATCTCATGTAAAGTACTGAATACTCTACTGAAAGTGAGGCAGAATGTCTCAACGGGTAGGATTGTTGTCAGTGTATTTGTTGTTGACCCCCATGATCACTTGGCTGACTGGGAACTACCCCTTCCAGCATCACAAGAGAGGGTTAGACCACGTATCACTAGCCTGGGGAAAGAATCAAATTCCAAATTCCAAGTACTGTTTCTGCTGAATGAATATTGCTTTTGCCCATTGTAAAAGTTGAAAAATCAGAAGTTGTACCATTTTAAGTGAGAGACCATCTGTCTATAAGTAAACTGGGCCGCTATTGTGTAACTCAAGCTGGAGAACTGATACTATCTGGTGATAGAATTTATAAGGCCTTTCATTATTGTATCCTAATTGAGTGATCTCAGTACTATTGAGTGATCTTTGTACTATTTTTAAAGTCAGGAAAAAAACAACATAGAACTTATGCTAAAGGAGATTTATGCCTTACCTCAAGTTGGTTTATATATTTGAATTTCTTGAAAAATTTCCGGTGCGGAAGTTCGGCCTCGGGGTACCTGCGGTGGCTTTGTGTGGGCCAATGTGGCCAGGCTGAGCTAGGCCCTCTCAGAATCCCCTTCCCTGGAGGTGTGTGCTCAGGGAGATTCTGGTGTGAGCTTGGGGGGGGGGGGGGGGGGGGGGGCGGGGGGGTGAAGCCCCAGCGCTTTTGTGGCTTAGGCACGTTGTCGCTCATCTGCTGGTTCGCCTCATTTGCCTGAGGCGACATCCAGGTCAGCTAATGATCCCCTTTTGCTGGTTCCACTTTCGGCTTCTCCCACTCCTGGGCCGGGTGTGTGTTCAGCTCTGTGATGAAGGGTCCGGCGTGTAGGACGCTCGGCTCATTATGAGCGAAGGAGACAAGATCCGAGGGAGCCATCTGCCCCTTCTTGTGTGTCCAGCGTATCCTCACTTCCCCACACTGTGTATCAGTCTCCCCTGCCAACCCCAACCTCCTATCCAGCAGATTTGAGCTCCAACATCAGAGACGGAGACAACAGCCTTAGAGAGACTACATATCCAGCTTCCGCAATTACCACGCAGCCCTATGCACATATCCCGTCTAGGGTTCTGCTTCTCTGACTGAATCCTGACTGATATGCTGTCACTCGGCACCAAGAAGACTGACGTGCCACCTGCCTGCCTTGTCCTTACTCGGGCACTCCTGCCAAGACCACCTTGCAGTGAGTCTTTTAAAGGTGTATACACTTATGCAACTGTTTCCCTCACTCTTCAAATTTGAAGAGACCATTTTAACAAAGGGAAGGCTCATCCTCCTGGCAAAAGTGATCCCACTTCTCCCCCTTCACCCCCTTGTTAAGGTACCGTCTGCCTCCATCTTTTCCCACCTTTGTGACATACAAAGGATCAGTACGAAAGGTTAGAATCTAAAGTTCTAAAAAGCTAGAGCGTCTGTCTCTCAGAAGATTGGATGTGGGGCTTTTATCACATTATTTTTAGATGGCTGCCTCTGTAATAAATCCCTAATGCACATGCAAGGGCCACTTGATTTGGTTTTTTTTTTTTTTTTTTTTTGGTTGTACGTGGTTTTAAGCCTCAAAGACACCGGCGCGTGGAAATCAACATGCACCGTGACTGTTCGACATCATCTCCATCAGGAACTTGGCATGAAAAGAGAGACAATATCTAAAAAGATAAGAATGAAAATAGAACTTGATTGATCTGTTAAAAGATTATCAGCACACATATTAAGCCTTTCTGGGTTAGACTCATCTCTCCTTTTACTTTGTAAAATTACTCTTAATCATTAAATTCCTCCAGAGGGACAAAAGCCGTAGCCATCTTTCAAACACATGTAGAAAATTAACTCATAAGGAAAAGGTAAAAATCATTTGTTAAGGAACTTAATTCCTAGTAAAGTTCTCATTAATGATAAATCTATTGAGGGGCAGTAACAATTTATTATAAGATAAACAGAGCAACGTATTGATGCTGGGAACCCGAGTACAAACAAATGTTCTCATTATAGCTTTTGACAGGGTGATTTCAACAAAAGTTGCAATTAAATGCGCAAAGTGTCGTATTATAAAATATACTTTGTGCATTTAATATATGTAAATATATATTTTACATATATAATTTAATATACGAACAAAACTATTGTTTAGTTCTTTGTAAATTTTAGAAATACGGTTTTGAAAATAGTAATTTCCCAAGTATAATGGAAATTAGAAGCGCATGTGAAGTTGGGCAGAGAAGTGCATTTGTGAAGTGAAGTGAGTCAAGGCCCTCAGCAAACACAGGAGTGCGAATCATTCATTTTACAGATGAGGAAACTGACAATCAAGGACACAGAGACCTGTAGCGGTCACTGCGGGTCAGGGGTCCAGGGTCTCCCGACTTCCGATCCAAATGCTGACTCCACACCCCAGCTCCTTGGTGAGCATCAGCTGGGTCTCTAGGTGGGGGTGAAACCAAGGAGATGTGGTCTAGCTCCGAGATCACAGCACAGCCCCAATTGCAAATAAAGCACATCTTCCCCCTCTTACAAAACAAAATCCACACACTAAGAATATCTCTGTTGTTGGTGTGAAGGGAGTGATTTCACATGTCACAAAATGACGCAAAGTCAGGCAGGCGTTGCTGGTGCCTGCTACCCGCGGGCTCTGGCACTCCTCCAAGTCCAAATCCAGCTGCATATCTAATTTTTAAGCTCATACAACCACCTTCCACCAACAAGAGTCATACTTACTCTTTTGATTTTTTTTTTTAAGTTAAAATATGAGTGCAAGAGGGACAATAAAGCAGATGAGCAAATCGCGGGGCTAGCTTGTCACCACGCTCAGTTGTAGGCTGGGAGTCACTATTTCACTCTTAGAGTTGTCAGAAAGCGTTGCATGGCAAGAGCAGTGAGACTCGGGGCCCTGGCCTCTGTGGAGCTGCCATTTTAAAAGTTGCTTCAGCAGTTTATATAGTTCTTTTCACAGTCACTGGACACCTACTAATCTGGTTCTCCTGCTTGCTAGCTGTGTGTCCTTGGACCTGTTGACATCCTTGTGCCTCAGTTTCCTAATCTTTAACATTAGAGCTTAATAGCGTCTACCTCATAGAGTTACGTCAAGGATTAAGTAGGGGGAGGACGTCAAGGGATTTCTTTCTTAATATCACTGGCAATAGCCAGCTGTGATTATCATTAGTATATGCTAATATCATTAGCTACGATGGTCATTAGTATATGCTAATCATGTTCATATTTAGTCCTCAAAAATTCTCTGCAAGGTAGGTGTGAATCAAAGAAGAAACCAAAGTCCAAAACTTTTAAATAAACAGCCCATAGTCACACATGTGATGAATGTCAGAGGCTGTTCAGCATCATGATTAAAAGCTTAGACTTTGGTAACTAAAAGGTAACTAGAATCCAATCCCAACTGCTCTTTATTGGCCGTGCGACTTTGGGCAAGTGTTCAGCCCCTCCCTGCCTCAGTCGCCTCATAGGACTGTTAGGAGATTATAAAATGGGGCTCATACAATTGTTAGGAGAAGTAAATGTAATGAGTGAATACTAGCAAGCTACTTGGAACAGAGTCTGGAACACAGGGAGGGTTGTCTAAGCGTTGCCTGTCATTGTTACTGAACCCAGGTCTGACTCCTGATTTCATCCTGTTTCTGTGTTAATAATTCAGTCCTGAGGACCTGCCCAGTCCTAAGAATCACCTAAGGGTGCCTATTAAAGCATGGACCCTCAGGTCCTTGCTTTAGATATTTTGAGTCAGCAAGTCTAGAGATCACAGGAGCATATAGTTTTATGATCCTGAGATTCCGCTCTCCAGCCAATCAAGTATTTTTATGATGCAGCCAGTATAGGAGACTCTAGACCAGATGTCAAACTTAGGTGCTTGTGTGGAATAATCTATAGATTTCTGCTACGTCTACACGTTTAAGCCTCACCTGTGGAGGGTATTATATAAATGAATGACACCTGCCATTTTTTTTTTAGATTCAGTGATCCCCATTGGTTTTGCCAGTTGGGAACATGTCACTATACCTACCCAGTAACATTCAGTACATGTTAACCTTCAGTCTGACTCACAGGAGCTGGGTCCTCAGAATCATGGCCAATATTCAGAAAATAATGTCAAGGTTAATCCAAATACAGTCAGCATTTGATCATGGAGATCAATGGGAAGGTGGTATCAGAACCAAACACTCCACCTGTAGACTGACTGGCCTAGGTTAGAATTCTGGGAATATCCCTCACGCAGTGGGCAAGGTTGAGTAAAACCCTTGACCTTTCCGCCACCTCTTTCTGTTCTGCCCCCTCTCCATAAAGACTATGAAGACTGAAAGGGTATGATACCTAAAGAGCTATAGATATGGGAGGGGTGGTTATAATGTTCCATCTAGATATGGGAGGGGTGGTTGCTACCCTCAGTGGTGTGCTCTCCAAATACCAGCTCTGGTGCCAAGTTCATCCCTATGACAGTCAGCTTAAGACCCTTTCACCCTATGGTTGTGAACCAATACCCCACAACCCAGCCTTGGAAATTAGGTAATAACCAAGACTATCTTATGATGGTTTCAAAATAGTCAGTGACAAGAACCCATTTCAAGTAAGCTGAACACTCGCTCAGTCACTCACTCATGTAATCAGAACATCCAGGGGTTGGATCCAGGAATTCAGGGCACGCTGTCATGTCTGTCTTGCATGCATTTCCCATTATCCAGAGTGCCTACGTGATGTCTTCAACATAGTAAGTTCTCAATGAATAATTATTGAGTGACGGTTTAATCTACTATACATGTCTTCTGACATATTTTGTAAAGAGCATGAATATTTTAAATTCTGGATAAGATGTCTATCTAGTTTTTTTATGCTTTAGAAAATTACTTTTCTTTCTTTTGTTAAAATATGTTCTGTTGAGCCCTGGGAATTTATTCTTCATTGTAGAAGTACCGAACCAAATAAAAAATACATTCTCAGCCTTTCCGATCAGATATTTTAGACATCCTGGCCTCATTTTAGAGTGAGAACATTGAAGTTTTCAGAACTTTAAAGTTACAATATTTTTGTACGTCTGACCTTTAAGGTAACTGAAAGATGAGAAACACTTTCTTTGTATCCTTTCTCCTCCAAGGTTGTGGATCATTCATATGGGATAAATTGAGAAAAACAAAGGGCAGTATTTGCCTTAAAATTTGTCTTAAAGTATCTAAAATTTTGAGTTAATAATTGACTAAACTTATAACCACTAGCAATGATTTCCTTAAGTTAAACTCAGCCTCTTCATTCCAAGCCTACCTTCTTTCATTTATCTCTTCATTCATTCATTCATTCAACAAATATGCACTTGAGCATGAGATTAAGGTACTGGGAGTATCGAGTTGAATGAAACAAATGAGGAAAGGGAACATCAGATCTCAAGTATGCTGGGGCAGACCTGATTAATTCAGCCAATATTTATGGAGACTCTCCTGATCGTCAGCATTATGCTAGGCTCTGGAGACATAGCTGTAAACGAGAAAGACAGAAGCAATATCCTTATAGTGCTTAAAGGATAATGAGACAGAAACAAGCAGCTGAATAAACTGGTAAATAACCATAATCAATCAATAATTTCTATAGAGTCATACATGGGGTAATGTGATAGAAAGTAGTTGGTGGTTATTTTCAGTAGATGGAGTAGTTAGAGACTTCTGAAAAGTCACATGTGGTCTGAGAATGGAGGGAACTGAAACATAGGGACAAGCCAGCCCTTGTGAAAAGATGGGAAGACTGTTCCAGGGTCTGCAAAGATCCCGTTACATGTATGGTGGTACAGAAAGACCCCGTTACATGCATGGTGTAACATGAATGGTGGCACCCTGAGGGTGTAAAATGGTAAAACAAGATGGGTAGCAGGAGAGGGCTAAGTAAGGTAGTAAATGTGAAGATATGGTAACATGTGTGCTGTTTACTTAGATTAGAACCATGATAGTAATGGCTGACTAGAATACATCCCAAAGCCTTGTTGTATAAGGGATCAGAACAACAGGAGAGAATGGATGCATGAAACTGTAGAAGATACAGAAAGAATTTCAAACAGACAGCTAAGTTGAGAGTAGAGTGTCCAGAACTCCTATATACATCCTTTGAAGAAAAAGAATACAACACGGGATCAGGCATGGCACCCAGCAGTTATCAGCTCTGTCCTCTCCTCCAGTCTGGGACAGGCTCCTAATCCTCTCTTGATACTCATTTTCAAAGTTTACAGGCCAGTTATTTTGTGGGACAGAGCTTCTCTGCAATTTCTTCCTGATTAGACCCAGGTATGCATTTCTTCTTTCTTTTTCTTGTCTTCCCCCCCCCCCTTTTCTTCTTCTTCCTCCTCCTCCTCTTCTTTTCACCCTCCTCCTCCTCCTCCTCCTCCTCTTCCTCTTGCCCCCTCCCCCCCTCCCCTTCCCCCTCCTTCAGTGGCCAGGTTATTGTGATGTTTTTGTTCTACTTGCTTCCTACCACATGGCTTGTGATGCAGATTTCTTCCACAGCTGGTGGTGCTGACCCAGATCACTTAATTATGATGGAATTTACCTAGTACAGTTGCATCTACAAAAGTACCTCCTCCCCTCATTCACAAAATAATAGTTTATGAAGAAATAATTGAGACTAAGTAAAACTTCTCAGTGTTACTATAGGTTTTACTTGGCTATTTTTTCACTCTACTCCAATACCCTCTTCAGATGAACTACTACTGCCCTCCAGACTGACTGAAGAGAGAAAGAGAAAGAAAGAAAGAAAGAAAGAAAGAAAGAAAGAAAGAAAGAAAGAAAGAAAGAAAGAAAGAAAGAAGAAAAGAAGAAAGGGAGACATGAAGTTGTTATTTAATGAATGGATTTATTGATCCCACAGTGAGATGATTTCTATTGAACTCATTTTATTTCAGGATGATTCCGTTTACAAACCATATCCAGCCTCTCTTAATCTAAAATTGTTAGTCAACGACAGTGTCTCCTTCTTGGGTCTTTTGGACATCAACATCACTAAGGTAGCCAATGGCTACATGTATCTTCTTTTTAGAAACGACCATGCCAAGCACCTTATTTGGGCAAAGCTCAGGTACGGGAAAGGGGTTATAAAAATGTATGTCACAGTTTTTCAACCAAAAATGAAGGACTTCCCTCTGGCAGAAAGGGTAAGTCAATGACTATATCTCAGAAAAGACTGTGATAAATGTCAAAAGTATAAACTGTATCAAAAGTATGAAGGAGGGGAAATTGATATCTAACGGAAACATCAGCAGTGTTCTCACCAGTTTGTATTCTACCTCAATCTTACTTGGAGAACAAATAAATACCTAAGAAAAGATAAAACTGTTAGATATAATAGAATTTTCGGAAGACCTTAAACTAAACACATTGAACAACAAAATAAAATCGATGATGGAAATGTCAATTTCCTCAACATCCTACTCTATTTTGTTTTCTGATGCCAGATACAAATTCACTATAAATTCTGTCACAGGGATTTTAAAAGCACGTGTTTGAGACATTGACAATTGTTCAGTAGTGGATTTTAAAAGACTACTGGTTTGCAGAAATGCCCAAGAGAGGAAATGTATGATTTGTGCCGAAGTGTGCCTCAGTGACTAATTTGCCAGTCTTCTTTTATCACCAAAGGCAAACTTCTGACCCCAAATCCCCATTATTAATGTGTCCTACCTAGTTGTCCGTCCCATTACTTTATTTTTATTTTTGTACGAAGAAGTTATCCATCCATCTACTCAGTCGGTCACTTATTCCACAAATACCAATAATTTCCTTCTATTTGCAAGGACAAACAGATGATTATGAGATTCGTATATTTATTCCCAAATCTTCACTGAATACTTACTATATAATAGGAATTATTCTTCATGCTGTGGATGACACAGGGAACAAACCAAAGTTTTGTTCTCATGCAATCTATGGGAGACTGGTAATACATTAATGAGTACTTTCTAGAGTATGCTAGATGTACGAAGACAATGAAACAGGCAACAATCAGAGTGTTGAGGAGTGCTACTTTCAATCTGACGGTCAAGGAAAAGGCCAGTAACACTGGATCTAAATGATGAGAAAAACCTCCATCTGAAAAGATTTTGAGAACAGTATTTGCAGCAGCGATAGACCATTCCTTTTTGAAGAGAGTACAATGCACACTGAAAATTCCACTAATAAGATGATAAGTGCTTTGAGGGAAGTATTTACAGTGAGTTTAGGCTCATGGAAAGTAGTACATTAAGGGAGGCTGGGAGGAGGAGACAATGGGAATTGGAGAAGGCATCACGGAAGGGGAATATTTCAGAAGACTTGATGATATATCAGAGCTTCTTACGCAGATACAAAGGAGAAAGATGTGTAGTTGAATCATCATGGGCAAAGGCTGAGGCCACACAGTATGTTCAGGCAATGGATAGTGATGGATACACTTAGAGCTTATCATGTAAATGCCGGCGTCAGTGGAGACCTAGCATGGAAATGTAGGCAAAAGGAGACTTGTGTTTTTTAAGTTCTGCATTGAGAACTTAACACTCAATTGAACTAGAATTTGCTGGCTGAGACATTTTTTAAAAAAGCAAATGATCCTTACAAACCACCTAGATATATATGTTTCTCACGGTGTCTTAAAATCTTTAAGAGAGCCTCAAAGGTTTATGCTAAGGGATATGGGGAGGGCTAAATGAAAAGACATGGAGTCTTCAGGCTCCTGATCGTTTTTATGTTTGGGGAATTCTGTTTTACAATGTTTTTTGTTTGTTTTGGGTTTTTTTTTTTTGAACAGTGAATTGCACTCTTAAAAATAAAAACCAGGGGCACCTGGGTGGCTCAGTCGGTTGAGCGACTGACTTTGGCTCAGGTTGTGATCTCACAGTTTGTGAGTTCGAGCCCCATGTTGGCCTCTGTGCTGACAGCTCAGAGCCTGGAGCCTGCTTTGGATTCTGTCTCCCTCTCTCTCTGCCCCTCCCCTCTCTCTGTCTCAGAAATAAATAAATATAAAAAGAATTTTAAAAAAATAATAAAATAAAAACCAGGCAAAATTACGCAAATCTAAGTTTTCCTTCTGGCTGTGGCAGAAAGTCTCTGTCAGATCATTCTCCCCCTACCCACCCTACTGCCTTGCCTTCATCCCCATAGAGCACAATTATAAAGCCAGGGGGAAAGAATCCTTTGAAAACCCTGGGCAGTGACCAAGAGAGTCTGGACTTTATCATAGATGATTAAAGATTGGGGCCACTAAATATTCCATTGGAGAAGTATTTTCCCCCTTTTCCCTTTGGTCCTACTTTGGCTTTAAGTAGGAACCTCCCCCTTTTAGAAGTAGCAGGATCCTCAGTACCTGGTCTGTTTCCTAAATCTACACTCATTGGATTGGTGCCATTTGGATCTGAGCATGGCTGATTCAGCGCGTTTTTCGTTCTTCCCCGGACATGGCTGTGTGGTGGTGTTTTTGCTTCCATATTGTAAGGACCCTTGGGTGAAGGATCAGATCTGTGTGTGCCCACTGAGGGCAAAGAAAGTGATTCTGGGTATCTGGAAAAGTATCTGCTTTGCTCTTGAGGCGCGAACTTCTTGGAATGGACCACAGATTCAGCTCAGGAAGCGTTACAGAGCTTGACCATAGCAGCACATTGAAATGAAACTCTTCAGACTAAAGTCCATTCATGTAAAAGCCTAATAAAAAGGCTGAAGTTTTGATTTCCACCTGCCTGACTCTTCTCTTTACTTTTGAGCTTATTCAGAACTCAGAGGAGAAGAGAAGGGTCATGGTTCACTGCCTCTCAGATCTCAACACACATGCAAATTAATAAATAATTGATGCCATACCTCTGAGAGGAGAAATCTCCTGAGAGGGGCATTCCTCCTTCCCTGCCTTGCATTCCACAGTCCTGCTCTAGACCCAGAGAAAATGGGTTCTCTCACAGGATTTATCTCAGCAATTGTAACTGAGTCTCTTCAGTTGGCCAAGGCTTGAGCTGTGTGAGTGAAGTAAAGTGGAATCATCCACTTTGGCTTACAACGAGACCGTTCTTGACTTCCCTTTTATACATCAGCCTCAACTCTGGCCCCATTTTCACCCACTCACTTTCTCGCTATCACGTTATCCTATTGGCTTCCCTACACTTGTCACGATGAATATCTGAGTTGCCTTGTTTATGTCATTGTATTTTAATTCGTTAAATTAGGTGTGGAGGTCTCAAATGTTAGCTCTAGAAGGCCTTACAACACTGCCTGTTCTGGTTGCCACTATATCCTTCCAAACTAGGCTATGGTAGTTTCTCAGTAAAAGTGTTTACTATTGAAAGATTACACATTAATGGTAGAATATCACTTTATAAGAGAGTCACTGGTTAAGGTATGCTCCAATTTATTCCTTGGAGCATCAGGAAAGGCTTGCAACTAGGCTTGAATGGGCTCTGGTCTGGAGGATGGCAGAGAGGGAGGCATTCTGGGTTATAACCGCCTAAGTGCAAACATGGCATGTAGAACCTTCAAGGTGTATTTTGATTCAGCGAATGCTAGGATAATGATTAACCTTTGTATCTTACCGACTTGTACATATTTTCAGTGGTACGAATCTTGCTAGTCCTTTCCAGTCATACAGAGAAATTTTAAAATACAGTCAAATTCTCTCCTTGGGTTCATACAGAGAAAACTCACTGTGCCAAAGGTTTGTTTTTTTTCCTTTTTTGTATAAGAAGCTTTCTGTCTGACACTGAAGTGAGTCTATCCCAGCTGTAAGATTGTGGGTCAAGTTTGAGCAACAGTTCACTGAACAATAATTTCCTTCAATTGGATCTTGCTTTTGCTGGAAAATTCTCCCCGCACTGACAGTACTGAGAGCCCCAGAGTAAGTGTTATCTGTCTTGTGCTTTCCACGTCAAGTCTGTTGTCACCACTAAAAATCATTCATGAAGCACCTAATCATTTAGATATGGCCGTGGCTTTATCTTTGGACAAAACGACATAAATGGATGTCCTTCTTTCTGTCACCTGTGAACAAGTTCTCTCATGGTGTCTTTTTAACATTTTATCATCTGTGATTCATTTTTAAGCTTGACTTCCCCATGAGATAACATGCCTTTGATGAGTGTCTTACTCTCCTTATATCCCTGGTGCCTGGCACCCAGAAGGGTTCTGAATAGTTGCTGAACTAACAGGTTTTGTAAACGATACGTGAATAAAGATAAGGCTATGCAAATCACCATAAATACTGAACAAAGTATATTGTGTATATATATCTGCATGATTTCTCAAGACTAAGTAAGAAGTTTTTAATGTCCATCATAAAGATGTCTATTAAAACTCTTATTTAGGTTTCCCATTTAAAACTTCTCTATGTTAGAATTAGAGGAATATAGGATTAGAGTTGGAAAATTTGCAGGTTGGGGAATAGGGGAGGAATGTGACCACAGATTCCCTGGTTCAGCACTATGTTTGGTTCCATTGGATTTTCACTGCCTGGTACCAAATGCAAATTCAGTAACTACAAAAGTATTTTAATTTATTTTTATATATTGGTTTAATTTCTTAGAATTCTTACACAATTGATATTTTCCCCTGATAATATGTATTATGATAAGTGATTCATTGATCAAATAATGCCAAACGTTTTTTTAAACTATTAAGCACCAACTAAGCGATATACTATTCTGACAGCTGGTGACACCACAAGAATAAGGTAGATATATGCTTATCACTAAGTAGCCTAATGTAGTTAAGTCTTAAGACATTGAATAAGTAATAATTAGTGTGGTACTTATACAAAGAAGTTTGCAAGTAGCAGACATTGGAAATGGGAGATCAGACTTGAATTTCTCTTCGGTATTGGGTCATTGTGAACTTAAATTCTATTTCTGATTTTCAAAAAATGTATGGAGCTTATATTATTGTTATTGATTTAATATAGCCCAACCAGAACCGTTCTATCTGAGGCCCAGACAATCTCTGTGATGACTGCCTGAGGGCACAGATATTTCTCTAGGGATGTAGAGCAGAAGTTTTCTGGCAGGTCTCTCAACCGGCTACCTGAGGCTGTCCACACTTTCCCCCTTCCTCTTTTCCCAAGAATATGCGAAGCCAAGCCAAAGTGTTCTCTGAGGTCAGAAGGCAATATTAGGTTCTTTAGCACTGGATAAGAAATGATCAACATCTCTCAGATGATGAAGACTGTGTTTTGAAGATTTCAGATTTCAAGCAACAAAAGCTATCTGAACCAGGTGAAGCTGAAAGGTGTCTCTTCTATGTGGCTCTAGAGATGTTTGAAGGAACCAAGGGTGTAAGACAACTGGGAGTCAAGGAGATGATAGAGTCAGGAAGTCGCCCCAAAGATAATCTTTAATTTCCTCATTTCTGACCCTTTTCTCCTATTGACTTCACGAATTTTTGTTTCCCTCACCCACTCCACAGGTTGGGTATAGGATTGATACCCCATATTTTTTCTGAGACAGTCTCTCTCTCTCTCTCTCTCTCTCTCTCTCTCTCTCTGACTCTCTGTCTCTCTATTTCTCTGTCTCTCTCACTGGTTGTTCTTCCCTCCTCCCCCAGTACTCGATCCCAAATCTATCATTGGGGTACATGGCAGACTGAAGTGTCTACCTACCTCCACCTCTGCTGCAGCAACCTATGGCATGTGGCTAAGTTCTGACAAATTGGACATAAGAAGAAGGAACAAGTGCCATTTGCAGGAAGTCTTCCAAAAGGGAATTACATGGAATAGAGTCTTCACCTGTCTTTACTCCACCTTGTCGCAGGCTTGACTGGAACTGAAGCAACTATAGGGTAACAAGGACCATGGAGAAAGACAGTCAAATGTAAAAAGAACCATGGGCTAAGATGGTAAATGAACAAGAGAGTAGTAGCCTAGGGCCCTGAAACCATGCAGCATTTAACAACCTTACAGTGCCAATTCTCGGGTAACGATGTGATACGTAAATTCTATTTTTAAAAGATAGAGTTTTTTTTCTGTATTAATTTCTTCATTTAATCCTAACAGAGAGATACACCTTCACTTCCCTTATTTCTCTACTCTATTTCTCTCTTATATTTTTCCTACCCTCTTACTATTTTCGAGTCCCTTGGGAAAGTCCCTTGTCTCTGATGTTATTGACTTGTCACGAAGCTCCTTCATATTAAAATGAAATGGCTGTCCCTCTAGCCCTCACTTTGTGAGAGAATCAGTTAGGAGGTCTTTGTGAAATGAGGGCGGGCTTTCCAAAGATTCCAGCGGAGTGCAAATGAGGGAGGGGAGGCTGAGCATTCAGAGAAGAGACTTGGAGTTGTTCACTGCACCTCAGGGAACATTCCTAGAAGCCTGAGAAGGATATTCTGCCAGGACAGATAAACCCATGCACAGGGTATTGAGCTTAGAGAACTCATCACCCCATGAAGTCAAAGTACTTCTAAATGTCAATGGGTTCTGGTGAATATTTCTGATGTGATCAACAGGACATTTTAAGGGCTATCTGTGTGCAACCTTCATCTTGAAGTTGAGGGCAAGCAATGGAGACAGGTACTCCCACGGTGTATCTTTTATAGTTGCCACAAAGGACAGATTCCTGGGATCAGAAGGCCAAGAATTTAGCCAAAAAAGACACTTAAATCCTTATCACAACTTTTATTATTATTATTATTATTATTTTATTATATTTAGTTCTATTTTTATTTATATATATACACATGTGTGTGCATATATATATGTATATGTATATATGTGTGTGTGTATATGTGTGTATATATGTACATATGTATATATGTGTACATATATGTATATATACATATGTACATATATATACATATACACATATATATAATTTATTGTCAAGTTAGCTAACATACAGTGTATACAGTGTACTCTTCATTTTCGAGGTAGATTCCCATGATTCATTGCTTACCTACACAATGTTTATTATTTTTATCACACTTTTAAAAACAAAGAAAAAGGCTGCTTGTTTTGTAGTGCTCATATTCTTCAAAAGCATGACACTGTGAACTGAGTACCTCTCCCAGGTAGATCAGGTTAGACTGAGAGCCCAGCTGTCGCTGCCGTGAGAATCAGGGACGGTCTTAGCCCTGCTATGTTTGGTGGGGCCAGAAGGGGGCGAAACCACTAGCGTGTTTGTCCTGTCATTCAACCACAGCCCCCGCTGGTTCCCTTCATCAGCCACCTTCTATATTATTCTACTGGAGATAGTTTCTTTGGTTCACCGATAATCAGAATACTGGCCCTCCTTGCTGGTCTGTAAATTTGGCAGTTGCTACATTTATGGCTGTGTCAGTCTGACACAATATTTGAGCCATGAGAACTGCTGCAGGAGCAGATTTGTTGAGGAAAGGCAAGCATTTAGAATATCATACATGATCTGGGATGGGGAAAATATGTATTTTCACATTGCCCACGTCTGCATTACTGCTCCAACATATCAGTTATCAGGGACAAGGTGATATGCATGAAAGAAAGAAGTATCTCGGGGCCATTCTTATATGAAGCCTGCATCAGAGAAAGAAGCATGTGGACCTCAGAAAGTGGTGGCCTTGAGTTTAATCCCGCCTCTGTTACTTAATACGATACTCACTAGTTACTAGGTTACTTACGTGTAAGAATCTCATTGACTTATCTCTATGTGTGTGATATAACTTTGGGCTCTTATCTTCTCTCATATTTTTAGTTGATAATTTATTGGTCAATATTCAGAAAAACAGGTTAACATAGTTGCTAAGGTCAGTGGGCTTGGAAATCAGACTGACTTCATTTAAACCCAGTTCCACCACTCCCGGCTCATGGTCATTGGCAAGATCCTTAAATTCTTTAAACCACAGTGTCTTTTGTGCAATACAGTGATAACAACTCTAGTACCTGTCTCATAAATCTGCTGGGAGAATTAACTGAAATCGTGCCAGTTAACTGCTCTGTGAATGCAAACTATCCTTGTTACCCATTACAGACTATAATTGTGGCATCTCTCTTGATTGGGCAGTATTCTGGGAAATCCTGCAAAAAAAAAACATATTCACCAGCTCACATGAAATAAAACCCTGCTAAACCTCATAGAAGCCTGGGGAGTGTGACTGACGCAAGCCTTTCAGTGGTCTGCCTTTTCCAGCCAGCCACGGCCTCTACAAATTAGGTTGAAGTATAAATAAATAATATGTAAAATAGACACAAACTTGTAAGGGGAACATTACATTATTACTAGGCAAAAACCATCTCAGTTCTTCATCTTCTGGTAAAGTATATTCCTATGGCTCACTTGTCTTTGCTAAGGCATTGTGGACTCCTGACTGATCAGATACAAGTTAAAGACAGACTGCCATGCACATAAATATTCTATTGTCTACTGTGGATGCATTTGTGTGTTTTCTCTTACACTTTTATTTCCATTGAATTTCTATTCCGGAGGAAAAAAAGTAGTCACTAAAGAGGTCCAAAACATTCCCTTATCATTTTCTTCAGTTTTCTATAAATATTCATCCATATATTCACTTGTCTATCCATTTCCCTAGTAAACATTGCTTAAGGAATTCATCATTGGTACTGTGCCACATGGGGGATACAGCAACGGGTAATGTAACTGGTCTTCGTTCTCCTGTAGCTCAGTGTTTAGTGAGATTTGCAGATGAGTTCATCAACCTTATGTAATGGGATAAATATTTAATGATGACAGGTAAAGGATTCTCCCAAGAGCACAGAAGAGGGTCTCCTCCCTCTACCTAGGGGAACAAGGGGAAACAACACAGGGTGAAGACTAAGTCCTGATTGCAAAGGATGCAGTACAGACAGAGGACAATCCAGTCAAGGATTCCAAGAGAGACAGCTAGTTCTGGACTTCGGCTTCTCCTTTGCTTTTCCCTGTGTGACAAAAAACCCAAATTCTTCTTCCCTCAGCACCTTATTTTTCTCATCTCTACAATAGAGACCACTAATATGCAGAATCTCAACTCAGAATCACCCATGCGGAGCTGCTAAAAAAGTAGCTGTCCAAACCCTGTCTCAGACATACTATTTATCCATTCATTAATTCAGCATATTTTTATTGAGCACCTGTTTACGAAGCACTTCATATGCACCAGATACTCTGCTAGGAGCTGGGGGAGTAAAAATTAAACGTTATTGAGAGGATATTAGTGGAGACAAACATAACAAGTCATCATTATAAGAAAAATAAAATAAATATTTCAAAGGAGCACTTATGATAGTGGTCTTTAACTTACTGAAATTAGGCAATTAGGCAAATTCCTAGAGTAAGGAAAAGACGAACTAAAATGTTAAAGATGAGGCGAAAGAGGAGCCAATTAACTAAATAAAAGGGAAGGGCTATGCCTGGAAAAGAAATGATGTGTGCAAAAATCCCACAACCAGGCTCTCAGTAGGTGGGGCCAATAGAAAAAGATTTAAAACTCTGCAGGTGATTTGGATGTTCACTCAGGGTTGAGAAGCTCTTACTAATCCCCAATCCTCATGTTTTATAGGGCTGTTTGGTGAGCAAATAAAAAGAGGCTTGTAAAAGTCCTTTGAAAAGTAAAAAATGCTTTACACAGGCAGAGTGGTGTATACAATAGCCCCCAATGATCATCAAATAAGAATTGTACTCAGGATATTAAAATGGATGAGCCCTTGATATGACCATAAATTTAGGAGACTACTCATATTTCACATGAAGATCGGCACTTTATGTCACTTTAGCCATAGTGATGTGACTCTTACACTATTTATCTACAGCTTCTACATTTTCCATCGAAGAGGTTTTGTACCTCAGTGTGAGCACAATGGTGCATAAGGGTTGATGGTTAGGAGAAAAGGGAGTGTGCCAGATAAGCAAAAAAAGCTGGGAATTAAGGGTGAAGCTCTGGCTACTTGCCAAAAGAAATTGGAGCTTGCGGTAATGGATCGGACGTCTAGAGAAAACAAATACATCATATTGTCCTATACGTTCTGTCTCAGACCTGAAGGTCATACTACGGTGTGAAATAGGTGAGCATTTCTTGCCAATTAAAACAAGGAAGTCCGAAAAAGTTAGCATGCAGCAGCTTAATAAAGCTATGATTTTGGGGTGCCTGGGGGACTTAGTTGGTTAAGCGTCTGACTCTTGGTTTCAGCTCAGGTCATGATCTCATGGTTCGGTGGGTTCAAGCCCTGTGTTGGGCTCTGTGCTGGCAACATGGAGCCTGCTTGGGATTCTCTCTCTTCTTCTCTCTCTGCCCCTCCCCTGAGTACATGGACTCTCTGTCTATCTCTCAAAAAATAAATAAATAAACGTTAAAAATAAAGTTATGGTTTCCACCATCATATTTAGACCTCTAGCTTTAAATACTCAACCAAACCAACTAGTCTCTGAGGTAACTTCAACCCTAACCGTTAATTATGACACCAAACCATGTAGCTGAGTCTTTTCAGGGTTGGTTTAATATAATAAAGGGATATGCAACATCCTGAGAAGCTCAAGTGAGGTATCATGAGAGAAATGCCAACATTAGATCGAGAGGGAGATTCACAGTCACCTGCCATTTCCGGGAGTGTGGGACATTCTTTACCTGACAGAAATCAGACAAGTTATGGAGGTAAAGAACCAAAGTAGATGGTCCCTGGTATAATTCATATGAGCACAGAAATGTACTATAATGGGAATTGGAGTCCCAGACTACAATATAAGTGCATCTTGATTTGTGACTGTGGGGAGTAACTTAATCTATTCGGTGCCTACGTTTTCTCATGTTACATGGGGTAATAGAATTATGATGAGGATATGAGACATTGAAGTTAAAATGGTTGGCACCTTCACCGAATTCCAAATAATTGATGCAGATGCTCTCTCCCTCTACCAAGGAGGTGGAACATAACTCCCTACCTTCAACTGGGAACTGCCTATAGTGACTTCTATGCAAAGAATACAGTACAGAAAGCAGGGAAGTGAAGAGTAACTTAACAGTGCAGAACACTGACAAACACTGCCTAAACCGTATATGATCAAGGTCAGCATCAACGGCAATACATCATGTAGATTGTATGTAGTCTTGATTGGCTAGGATAAGAATGACACTTCACTCCTTTGGTCTTCCTAAAAACCTGTAACCTGAGTCTAATGATGAGGAGAACAGTAAATATACTTAGAGCAAATGAAAAAATAGAAAACCTTAATACAGAAATAGAAAATCTCAACAAACATAGCTCAGTTGAGCCCAATAGCAGAAAGGAAAAGACAAATGAAAGAGTCAGAAGCCTGGAAAATATGACAATAGAAATCGCACAGTGTGAACAACAGGGAAAAATTTAACTGAAAAAAAAAATGAAGAGAGCCTCATGGAGCTGCAGGACTATAACCAAAGACCTAACACTGGTTCCATGGGAGTCATGGAAGGAGAGGGGAAAGAAAGGAGGGCTGAAAAGTACTAAAATAATGGTCAAGGTTACCCCCAGTTTGGCTAAAGACTTAACTTCCAGATTCAATAACTTGAGCCAACCCCAAGAACAGAAATCCATGCCAATGTACCACACAAATCTGAAAAGTAGAGGCAAGAAAATTTGTATGAGAGACAGAGAGAGAAATAACACCTTACCTAGAAGGAGAAACAATACACATGACAGCAGATTTTTCATTATACAGCATGGATGTCAGAAGGAAGTCACACAACATTTTTCTATTACTGAAAGTAAAGAACTGTCAATACAGAATTTTATATCCAGCAAAAGTATCCTTTAGAAATGAAGGGGAAATCAAGACATCCACAGATGAAGAAAAATGAAGAGAATTTGTCACCAGCACATCTACTTTAAAAGAATGGCTAAAGGAATTTCTCCAAACAGAAAGAAAATGATCAAAGAAAGAATCTTAGCACACCAGGAAGAAAAAATCAATAAACAAAAATATACATAAATGCAGTAGACTTTCCTCCTCCTTTCAGTTTTCTAAATTATGTTTCATGGTGAAAGCTAAAATAACACTGTCTGATGTTCTAAATGTATATAGAGAAACTGTTTTAGATAACTATCTTATAAATGGGGGAGGAGAAAATGTTATAAAGGTAGTTAAGTGTAAATATAGATAGCTAGAGAATATAATTTAATTGAACTGATAAAATGACGACACCTATATATTGTGTTATGTATATGTTATGTGATACCTAAAGACATTACTAAAATTCTATACGAAAAGATATACTGAAAAACACTATTGATAAATAAAGATGAAATTCTAACACATGTTCAACTAAGCCACAGGAAGTCAGCAAAAAGAAAACAGAGGAACAAAAAAGAGAACAAACATAAAAACTAAAATGACAGACGTAAGTTTTAACAACGCTATAATTAAATTAAAGGCAAATGGTCTAAATATAACAAAAGAAAGAGATTGGCAGAGTGGATTAAAGAACATGAGCCAATTACATGCTGCCTTCATTTCAAGTAAGAAGATATAAGCAGGTTGAATATAAACAAACGGAACATGATATATTGTACAAACATCACAAGGAAATAGGAGAGCCTATATTAATATTAAATCAATGTCACAGCAAAGAAAATTACCAGAGATAGGGAAGGACATTATATAATAATACAGGATCAATCCACAAAGAAGACGTAGAGATCCTAAATGTGCATGCAATCAGACTGCAGAGCCAGAAAGTATATGAAGCAAAAAGAAGGTATAACTAAAAGGAAAAGAAGGAAAATCCATAATTATGGCTGGCGGCTTCATCATCCCTCCTTGAACAACTGATAAAACTACTAGACAGAAAGCCAGCAAGGATATAGAAGAACTCGACTACACCACCAACCAACAGGATCTACTTGACATTTATAGAACACTTCACCTAAAACCAGCAGAATACACATTCTTTTCAATTGCCCATGGAACATATGCCAAGATAGACCGTGTCATGGGCCACAACACAAATCTTAACAAATTTAACAGAACTGAAATCATATAGTGTTTATTGACCACCCATGGAATCAAACTAGAAATCAATAACAGGTAACAGGGAAATGTCCAAATACTTGGAAACTAAATAACACACTACTAAATAATCCATTGATCACTACAGACCCTCTGGACAGTCCTGATGACGTTAAAGAATAATAAATGAATTCTGTAAAGAACCCCACATGTAAATAAAACTTACATGAAATGGATCAATTCCTTGAAAAATACAACTTAGTACAACTCACTTTATATGAAATAATTTGAATCCTCTTATAACTATTAAGAAATTAAATTCATAATTTAAAAGCTTTCCCAAAAAGACATCTTCAAGCCAGAATAATTCAATCAAAATTCTACCAAATGTTAAAAGAATTAACACCAATTCTACATGGTTTCTTCCAGAATATAGAAGTGGGAAAACTTTCCATTATATTTTATGAAGCTTATACTCCTTTCTTTAAAAAAAAAAAAAGAATTATAACTACAGACCCATATTCTTCATGAATAGAAACACAAATATCCTTAACAAAATATTTGCAAGTAGTATTCAGCAATACATAAAGAGAATTATAAACTATGACCAAGTGAGGTTTGTTTCAGAGATGCAAAGCTGATTCAATGTTTGAAAATCAATTAGTGTAATTCACAATGTTGGCAGAATAAAAAAGAAGAACCTTGTGATCATATCAATTGATAAAAAAAATCTGACAGAATTCAAAAGCCACTCATGATAAAAGCTCTCACAAAAATAGGAATAAAGACTTCCTAACTCGATAAACAGCATCTTTAAAAAACCAATAGTGAATATATATTTAATGGTGAAAGACTGAATGCTTTCCCCTTTAAGACTGGGAACAAAACAATGATGTCTGCTCTAATGGTACTAATTCAATATAGTGCTGGAAGTTATAGCTGGTCAAAAACACAAGAAAAGGAAAGAAAAAGAATACATATCAAAAGAAAGAAGTAATTACAGTCCATATTTTCAGATAACATGGTTGTCTATATGGAAAACCACAAGATGTCTATAAAAAAAAAAAGGCTTCTATAATATATAAGTAAGTTCAGCAAGGTCACAAGATAAATATACAAAGAATCTATTGTATTTCTTTGTACTAGTAATGAGTATGTGTACACAGAAATTAAAAATACAATGCCATTTATAATTGTTCAAAAAGAGAAAACTTAGGTGTACATCTAACTAAACATGCATAGGACTTGTATACTGAAAAACACAATATGCTAATGAAGGAAATCAAAGATTAAAACAGTTCTACTGTTTGCGTGTATTGGGAGATTCAACATAGTAAAGATGTTAATGCTTTCCAAATTCATACACTGTTTTAACGCGGTTCCTATCAAAATCCCAGCAAGATTTTTTGTAGATATACACAAAATTATTCTAAAATTTGGATGGAAAGGCAAAGAAATTAGAATAGGTAAAACAGTCTTGAAAAAGAAGAGTAAGATAAGACAGATGAGTTTACCTAATTTCAAGAGTTATATAGCTACAGTAATCAAGACTGTATGGTATTGGCAGAGAGATAGACACATAGGTCAATGGAACAGAATAGACTCCAGTAATAGACTCACTTACATGTGCTCAAATGATGTTGAACAAAGGTGCAAAACCAATTCAGTAGAGAAAAGATCGCCTTTTCAATAAACATTACTGGAGTTTTTTTAATAGCCACAGGCAAAAAAGAAAGAAAGAAACTTGATCTATGTCACATACCTTATATAAAAACTAACTCAAAATAGATCATGGTTGAAAATGTATAACTTGAAACTATAAAACTTAGGGGGAAAAAGAAAATCTTAAAGGTCTGGAGCTAGCAGAAAGTTGTTAGACTTTACACTGAGCACACAATCCATGAAAGGGAAAATCAATAGACCGGACCTCATCTAAATTCAAAAATTTTATTCTTGAAAAGAATCTTTTAAAAGGATGAGAAGCAAGCAACAGATGGGAAGAAAATATTTGCAAGCTACATATCTGATGAAAGCTGAAGAATATATATTTAATGTTCAAATCTCAACATTAAGAAAATCTATTTAGGCACATCTGGGTGGCTCCAGTCAGTTAAGCGTCCGACTCTTGGTTTCTGCTCAGGTCATGATTTCATGGTTCATGAGTTCCAACCCCATGTCTGGCTCTGTACTGACAGTGCAAATCCTGCCTGGGATTCTCTCTCTCTCTCTCCCTCTCTCTCTGCCCCTCCCCTGCTCGTTCTCTCTCTCTCTCTCTCTCTCTCTCTCAAAATAAACTTAAAAAAAAAACTATTTAGAAAGTGGGAAAAAGACATAGAGACGTTTTGCCAAAGAGGATATACAAATAGCAAAGAAACATAAAAATATGTTTAACATTATTAACCATCAATAATGTAAAAATTAAAACCACAATATGATGTCACCCACACACATGTTACAATGGCTAAAATAAAAAATAGTGACAAAACCAAATGCGGGCAAGGATGCAGAGAAATCAGATCACTCATTTATTGCTGGAAGGATGTCTCTTGAGTAACTAAACATGGGACTGCCAGACGACACAGCAGTTGCACCTCTGAGCATTTATCCCAGAGAAGAGAAAATCTGTGTTCACAAAGAAACTTGTGTGTGAATGTTTATAGCAGCTTTATTTATAACAGCCCCAAACGGAACATAACCCAGATGTCTTTTGATGGGTGAATGGTTAGCTAAACGGTGTAAGCCTATGGAAAACTACTCAGCAATAAAAAGGAATGAGCTATTGGTGTATGCATCACCTACATGAATTTACAGAAAACACGCCGAGTGAAAAATGCCGACCCTAGAAAGGTATACGTTAGACAATCTCAATGATAAAACCTTCTTGAGATGAATGACAAAAAGTACAGAAATAGATAGCAGACTAGTAGTTGCCAGGAATTCCAGAAGGTTGTGGTTGTGGGAAGGAAGAGTGTGTGGCTATGAAAAAGCAACAGGAATGATACCAGTCGCGATGGAAGTGTGCTGTATCTTCACCGTATCAATGTCAGTATCCTGGCTGTGATGCTGTCCTCTGGTTGTATGAGATGTTACCATGGGCGAAAGTGGGCAGAGAGTACAGGACATGCCTTCGTATTATTTCTTCCAACTGTGTACAGATCTACCATGAGGGCAAATAAAAAGGTAAATTTGAAAACAATTATACTACCTTGAATCCTGATACATCATTTGTGCATTAAATTAATTGAAATCCTCTAGTTTATTGACCCTAGTGACCCTAGTTTAGGCGTTGTGGGGGGCCCAGCAGTATGCCTGCAGTCTGATACAAAATTATAAGAGCAGATTATGGAAGACCTGTTGCATTGACTTGGTAGCAAAGTGTTGGTAGAGCTGAGGGCATTCTGGTCTCTTCCTCAGCCCTGCTGCAGCCATCAGTCAGCCCCATTGGCAGAGGGACCCCCATGCACTGTGAGACTTAGGTGTTTGCAGGTGACTCTTGGTCAGCCCCAAGATACAGAGGATGTGAACCTATAGAATTATAACCTCCAGTTAACTTATTAAGGATATGGGAACTTTAGCTTCGTTTTGTTGAGAAATCGCATAAAGTGATTGAGTGGTTAACAACGGAGACCTGTCAGAGCCCAAGAGTGACTGATTCAGACCCTGGCGGGGCTATTGCCTCGCTTTGCGACTTGGAGGCTGATACTTACCCTCTCTGTCCCTTTCTTTCCCCCTTTGTAGCATAAGAATGAAAATAAATGTTACCTACAAAAGTCGGGATGAGCAATGAATTAATGAATATTTGTAAAGCCCAACCGTGTTTGTAAAATGTACTCACTCTCTCAATTTCTCTTGTAGTTTCTTCTGACTCTAGTTAATGAAATGAAAAAAAAAAATTCACTCCCATTTTTATAACTCCTAGTCTGAATTACATGCTTTACAGAATTATAACACTTACAGAATTATATGCCTAACTGCAAATGAGACCAAAGAATTTCAGTACTTTTATAAGAAAAAAATGAAGTTAAAATACTACTGTACCTCCTTTAAAACACGATTTAAATGCTTCCATGTGTCAAAATGTTGTTCTTCATTTAAACATTTAGCAATTCTGTTTTGTTTTTCTAGTTTCAATCCACACATTTCAAGATGAAACCCTGCAGGCTATATTTTATTATAATTATTTTGTCAGTGTCAAGAATGCAGAAGCCTGGATTTGATCTATCTGTTGAGCATAATCTGACTGTTTTCCAGGACCCCCACTCTGCACCACTTTCTGGACCAGTAATTCCCTGGGGCATATCAATCAAAATATCAGCTATGTTGTATTTAAGCAGGGAAATGGGATAACGATATAAAAAATAATAATACAATTACTCATAGCTCTAGATATGACATTAGTCCTGGTGATTTGCTGAACAGCACAGTTGATAACCAGAAAATTTGGACCCCCTCACTATCAACTGAGAACACTATCATTTCTCAGAGTGACAGCAGAATGGACGCTTAAAGATAATAAATTCATTAATCTTACCCTCATAACATTTCAAAGGAATAATGAGATGTGAATAAGGGACTCGAAAAGATAAAAAGAACTCACCACCAGATGTCTCCACTTTGCAAGGCAGTTAATAAAACAAAACCACACACACACAAAGGAGATTCAAAGGAGGGTTGATTTAGGGCAGTGCTCTTGGGGGGGGGGGGCGGATTTTGCATCCCCAGGTAACATTTGGCAACGCTGGAGATGTTTTTGATCATTACAGCTAGAAGGAGGGACATCACTGTCATCTACTAGGTAGAAGCCTGGGTGCTGTTGAACATCCTTCCTGCACAGAACAACTCTCCTTGACAAAGAATCATCTATCCTAAAATGTCCATAGTGCCAAGGTTGAGAAAACCCTTCAAAGGACTTCTGCTTTGCTCGACTGGCATTATACTTTTCTGGTCCTCCGTTACACTTTTTTTCCACGCAATTTCCACACAAAGCAAAAAGGCAGTAAAAGGTGATAAGAAAAATGGATGTGAAACTAACCAATGCTTCCTTCCAGCTGTCTGCAGATGTCTCTATTGCAGGCCCTATAGCATAATACCTTTACAGTGTAATTTCCTGTTGCCTTAACCGTCCCCCTCATGACATGATATCTTGCTGAGGGCCTGGCCAAGATCATTTCGTTCTCTGTGTGCCTAGCGCTTAGAGTGTGTGGCATGTCGTACACGTTCAAAAGTTTGCCCTACGAATGATTTCGCGAGTTCGTCGTAACAGAGGATAGGCTCTAAAAGGAGCCTGAGGAAACTCAGCAGTTAAGGAAGGTATGCTTCAGAATCAATCAGTCCTAGGTTTTCATGGAAGACTGTGGCATTAGCAAGCAGGCAAGGTATGGTGGGAACAGGTGGTGTAGGCTGTTAAGAAGAAAATTGAGATGTTAACAAAGCTTTGAAGGTATCAGGCAAGACATTCTACGTGATCGAGAAGTTATTGGAGTAGAAAGGCATTGGGCCAACTTTCTCCGTCTGAAATGCCTAGGCATTCCTCCTTGAAAACACACTTGGCAATCCAGCCATTTAAGATTTTAATCTAAATAAAGAACTTCAGATAGAGGATTGGCAAAAGGATTCACTGGTGGCAAGCAGTGACAGTGATGTGTTTACACGTCTACATTAACCATGCACACAGAAGTGTGTGTGCTAACTCAGATATAAACACCAAATTAATGACCAACAACTACAGACATTATGCTTCGAGTGTGTATATGGTAGACCTGAAAAAGTAAAAATACTATAATGAATGAGAAACAAATCCGAGGTGGCAGAGGGTATTAAAAAGAAGTGTTAGAGTCCTTATTTATACAGCTGACTAGATCAAAACTGTAAAGCTCCAGCCTAAAAAAAAATGACTCCTGATCCCCACTGTTATTAATAAATTTTTTCTAAATTTTACGGATAATAGAGGATCTATTATATTGGGGTAGAATCACGTATTTGCATTTTACTACTTTTATATATTTAAAGTTTATTTCTTCAGTTACATTTAACAAAATATTTAATATCTTGTATTTTTAAGCCATCCGTAATATCACATTTCTCTAGAGCATTGCCCTTTCCTCTTCCATCGATCTCTGCATCCATCCATTCATCCATCTATCCGTGCAGGTTTGTGGGAAGATGGCTGGAAAGATGTTTATGCAAATCACTTATGCTATTTCTGCATAAGTGAGTTGGATTTGGAGCTGATTTTAAATTTTGCCTTTTTCACTTTTCTTCATTAATCATATCTTTGTAATAAGCATCGTTATTTTAGGAAAAACAGGTTTTCCGCTAGTTTTACTGAAATGAGGTAGACATGCATTATATCATTATGCTCCACTTATACAGTGCTGTGTGTTCAAGCTTTACTTTTTAAATGCAGTGAAATTGTTTTCTTCTTTAGCGTACAATTCTATGAAAGTTAACACACATGTAGATCTATGTAACCACCATCACGATCAAGGTAAACACCAACTCCATAACCCCCGAAACTTCCCCACATTATCCACTGGGGTAACATCCTTCCCCTGGGTCTCTGAGCCCTTTCAGCTACTCTTCTCCTTATCACTATAGTCGTGGCTTTTTTGCAAATGTCTTATCAATGGAATCACAGTGTTTATCAGAGAATAGAACCAATAGGATATGTGTATAGATATATATAAAGACAAAGAGAGAGAAAGAGACAGAGAAGAGGAGTGAGGGAGAGAGGGAAAGAATTGGCTCACATGACCATAGAGGCTGAGAGTCTGAGAAATCTCAAGAGCTGCACGTAGCAAGCTGGAGGTTAGGAGTCAGTGATGTGGTTCCCACTGGAAGGCAGGAAGAGACCGACATCCCAGATCAAATCAGCCAGCCATGAGGAGTTCCCTGTTACCAGCAGAAGGGGCTCTGTTTTTGTTCTCTTCAGATCTTTAACTGATTGGGAAGGGCCACCTACATTGGGAAGGGCAGTGTGCTTTCTGAACATTGGGACCTTATTCCTATCCTCCAGCTAGATTATGACGTGGGAGGGGCAGTTGCCTGAAGCCCTCTTTTGGAGACTGAGGCCAGCTTTTGGGCTTGGAGTTACAACGTTTCAAGTCCTAGATATACCAGAAGGAAAAAATACATATATGTATTATGTATTTTATATTATAAATAACTGTATTATATGATAAGCAATTATCACACTCGATTATTATATTAATTATATGATTAGTCATATATATAATAATCATATACTTAATGTAATTAATATAGTAATTGATTATAATATAATTGTACGTAAATATATATATATTCCCAATGGTACTTGAAACTTTTCAAGGTTCTTCTAAAACTGTTCCATGTGTTCTATCCAGGTTTTACAGCTGCATCCAGTGGGATAGACATGATCAAGTGTCCTTCCACCATCTTACCTAGAACTGGAGCCCTGTCACTTCTTAAAAAGATTTTGAGCACATATAGGACAAAACATTAGCGGTGGTTAATTATGAGTAGCAGTGGTATGAATGATCTATTTCTTCCTTACACTGTTTTGTATAGTTTATTTTTAAAAAGTTAAATTTTCCAAGGGGGGGAAATTTTCAGTAGATCATTCTACAGTCTGTGTGTGGAAAGACAGGAAGTACTTCTGTGATTCATCTAAAAGACAACCTTAAGGGGCACCTGGGTGGCTCAGTTGGCTGAACGTCTGACTTCAGCTTAGGTCATGATCTAATGGCTCACAAGATCAAGCCCTGTGTTGGGCTCTGTGCTGACAGCTTAGAGCCTAGAGCCTGCTTCAGATTCTGTGCCTCCTCTCTCTCTGCGCCTCCCTGCTTGTGCTCTGTCTCTCAAAAATTAATAAACATTAAAAAAAATTTAAATAAATAAAAGACAAATACAGAAAACACTGAGGAAACACTGAACATAGACCTTCTACATTCCCGTTTATCTCCTCTTTGACTAAATCCCGGACAGGCAGCTCTGGTGATATCAGCCTGTGCAACCAATGTTTTCCATAATTGTGCTCCCTCTTTAACTCTTGGGCTAAGAAAAACTACAATTGACCCTTGAACAATGATGGGTTTGAACTGTGCAGAGCACTTATACATGGATATACTATATATATATATATATATATATATATATATATATATATAGTATTGTAAGTGTATTTTGTCTTATAATTTTCTTAACATGTTCTTTTCTTTAGCTTACTGTAACAATAAAGTAAATAATACATTTTACATTACAAAATGTGTGTTAATCGACAGTTATCAGTAAGGCTTCCAGTCCATGGCAGGCCAGGAGTCGTTAGATGTTAGGGGAATCGGAAGTTATGTGAGAATTTTCAACTGTTCAGAGATTGGTGCTCCTAACCCCCAGAGTGTCCAAGAGTCAACTGAAGAGTCAGAGGTTTTGGGGAGAAAACATTTTACTTTTCCCTTTAAGATTCTTCTTGCTGGTCTAAGACTTAAATTGACATGAGACAGATTAACAGGAGAAAAACAAATCCATATAAACATGAGATTCCAAAGACAGGCAAAATAAGGTATATAAGTCATCTTGAGCTAAGGGGGTGGGAGCGGGGGCTCAGAACTTCAAAGAGAAGGAAAACAATTCATAGGAAGATGATAAAGAGTAAATGTTTGGTAAACGCACTGCCATACAGAAGCAATGGAACATAGGAATTTTAATAAGTAGACTTTACCGAATTCCTCCTTATCATGCCTAGCTCATAGTATACTACAATTATCTGCAGTGAGAGCTCTCTTCCTGAAGTAGGTCCTCTATCTAGGCAATTCTAGGGCAGGGTCAAAGTTTCTTCCTGAGACTTTGGGCCTTGATTATTTTCAACGCAAAATAATCTGCATGTCAAAGTAGCACATCTCGGGGCAACTTGTTCTGAACCCCTACAAAGGAACGTGACTTAGAGCCAGAGTCAAGGGAAACCATAAAAGTAAATACACTTTCTTAAACTTCATCTGTCACAAAGGAAGAAAACAAAGCTTGCAAACTTTGGAGTGATTGAGAGGCACCAGACTTTATGCTGAGCTCAGTCATTTCTCTCCACTATTAAATATTGTCATGTATCACTGTGCTCTCTCTCCTGCCTCTAAATGAACTTCCTTCACTCCCTTTAGATTCATTTATTATGCAGTGAGATGTTATTTAAAAAAAAAATTCTCTGGAAGAAATGACTAATATACTTGCACAGACCAGCTTTTGTGCTAACTGGGTTTATTTGTCTGCGTCAGTGCAAACTTACAAAGACTTCCTCACGAAGAGGCAAAAATCTACAGACAGGACGCTTACTCACAAAATTACTGCATGTTACAAACTTGAACTCCATAGACTGTCTAAGGCAAAGACTTTAGCAACTAACTTGGAGACAGAACTACTGAAAACTTTTGTTCTTGAGGACATCAATTTAGATTGACTATAAAATAATACTGAAGGAACTTATCAAGTTTATTGAGAATAAAAAGAAAAGAATCAAGTTGCCTCTTTTTTGGTAAATAACTATAGTATCGGAGTTAAATGGATACTTGCAGAATTCTTTTCACTGAAAGAGATGTGACCTTGTTACTTTTAGACTTAAAGTCCTTTGCAGGATGCCGACGTAAACTTGTTCTCAATGCTCTCCTATAGACCAGGAGGGTCCCTTCCTAACAGGGCCATTGCTGGTACAGGGTGAGGTGAGGGAACTAAGGACAATGGAAGGAGCTTCTCATAAAGTTATCTTTTGTTCAATGTAATGTATTTGTGAAGTGCAGAATAATGCCTGCTGGAGATCCTCTTCCTAATCCCCAGAACCTGTGATTCTGTCACTTTACATGGCAAAAAGGACTTGGCAGAAGTGAAAGATATTGAGACTGAGAGTTGATCCTAAATGATCCAGGTGTGCCCAGTGTAATCACTCGAATCTTTGAGAATGAAGAACCTCCCTCAGTTTTGAAGTGAAAGCACTCAACCGATCATTGCTGGCTTAAAAGACAGAGAGGGATTATGATCTGATGCATGTGAGCAGCCTCTAGGAGCTGGAAAAGGCCAGGAAAGAGATTTCCCCTAGAGCTTTCTGAAAGGAGTGTTGCCCCACCAGCAGCTTGACCTTAGCCTCGTAAGATCCATTTTGGACCTCTGAACTATAGAACTATAAAGTTGTTCTACCAAGTTTGTGGTGATGTTTTATGGCAGCACAGAAAGCGAGTACAATATTTTTATTATTTTTTGTGAGATCCTATCTTTTGGCTTTTGGGTATTTAAAACATTCTTTTATTTTGAACGAAATAATAGAAAATGTAGTGTGTATTTTTTTTTTCAGAGGGTTTACTCTCTTCCTGGCCAAAATAAAATATAATTAACCTTTGTTAGTTCTCTCCATTCCCTCTGTTCCCTATCAGTTCCTCTCTTCTGTCCTTCCTTCCTCATTTAAACTGTGTCATGAAGTTGAACCGTTGGCATACAAAGTCCACGTGTGCCCATATGCATGTTCCATACCCGGCCTTTTCAATCCCGTCCATGTCTGCAGTTGCCCACCTCCCCATCCCTGTTCTCCTTTGTCTTCTAGAACAGTGGATCCTAGTCTTCCTAGGAATCACAGTTCCTCAGGGGTACTGACCATATGTACATCACCTCCCACCATGTGCCTACTGAATAAGCATCTCCGAGGGAGGGCTCTGACAGTCTGCATTGTTGGCAAGGAATACAGTCATTAGTGAATTTGAGAAACACTATTCTAGCGGCACCAGCCTGTTGATATTCCTTGTACTTATTACTCCGTGCCCAACCCCCACCTTCCACCCGCTCAGTCCCTTAATCCAATGCCCATCTGCCTACGATTCCCTCTCGCCACTCTGGTCCCTGCCCCAGCTTCGCCTGGGCAAAAGCTCCTCCTCTTACTTTCATTGCTATCACTGGATTCCAATCCTCACTTTCCATCGAAGAGCTCCCTAGCTGACCTGCACTCCTCAAATCCTACGGAGCATTTGCATCAATTACTATGACGGCACTTACCTTATCAATCTGTAATCATCTGTCTGCCTTCATCAGAGAGATTCGGTCCTTCAACATGGGGATTGTTCCTCATTCATGTTGCTTCCCCAAGGCTCAGCACAGTGCTGGAGAGGCATTCGATGCTACATAAATGCCTCTAAAATGAATGTATGGAAGAAGGAATGCATGAATGAATGAAATAGAGGCATCACGTCATGAGGTAATTCTCTGCTTTCTCTCTTTTAAACGTCATGCTCATCTTCAGTTAATTGCCAAGGGGACCCACACTAGAATATGCATCACAGATGTCTGGGTGAGCCTCACTCTGGTCCAAGTCTCTGCCTCCTCTGTGGTCTCCCTGTAGTTTCTCCAATATGATAAGTGCACGGGCTTTTTCACTCACTATTCCCTCCGCCTGAGATAATCGTTACATATCCTGGTATATGCATCTTGGCTCAATCCCTCCCAGAAAGGCTTTGTCTGACCGACCTACCTAAAATATGGCTCCTATCAAACTATTAATTTACCCTGCTTTATTCTTTCTTTTATGGCAGTACTTACATAAAATGTCTATTGTATATTTGTGTTTAACCTGTCTTGACCCTTAGAATGTAATTTCCATAAACAGAAATTTTGTTTATCTACTGCTGTATCTCCAGTACCTAGAATATAGTTCACCATATACAGTGGGTAGTTAATACATATGTGCTGAATGTTGCACATGACTGTGGCAAAATACATATCCTATGATAACTAAGCAGGCTAGCACAAGGCACAATGCAGGCATGTACTCACTGAGGACACATCAGGTACCTTAAAGCAACATTTAAAAAAAATGTTTTTAATGTTTATTTAATTTTGAGACAGAGAGAGACACAGCATGAGCAGGGAAGGGGCAGAGAGAGAGGTAGACACAGAATGTGAAGCAGGCTCCAGGCTCTGAGCTGTCAGCACAGAGCCCGACGCGGGGCTCGAACTCACAAACTGTGAGATAGTGACCTGAGCTGAAGTCCGACGCCCAACCAACTGAGCCACCCAGGCGCCCCAAAGCAACATTTTAAATGTACCTCAATCCACGCCTGCAGTTGCTAACAATCAAGGATTTGATGCATGGTTTGTTTCTCAGCTGCATATGGTTATTACCTAGGAAAGCACGTGAGGGTTTTCCTGGGGCTGTTTTTTCCCTTATGAAAATGGCCCCCTGACTTCCCGTCTGCTGCAGCCCGGAGGAACACGACTGGGTTTGCATGGGCGATGATGTTCCTGGACTTAGGTCCAGTTTAGCTTTTCCTGTTCCTCTGGCGATGCTGCTGAGGTCCAATTAAACACCAAATAAGCAAAGGGTTAGAAGTGTGCCCAGAGACAGTGGCAGCCCCAGAAACCTTGCTTACTTTTGCAAGAGAGCCACATGCTCCGTTTGTGGTTTCCTCCTGAACACCGTCTTTGTTTTGAATTCCTGGAGTGGATTGAGCTGCCCAACTATCGGATTTGATCCTAGGAGTTTTGATTTTTGATTTTTTTTTAGCTGCATGGTAATTGGGGTATCAGGCCCAGAACTTTGTTAGCTTCTGGCCATTGTTGCCAGTATCATTATCTTCCTACGTAGGAGTCTCTTGCTTCATTTTACTGATGCCCTGAGGGAACTCTGATCAGTTTCCTTTCCTTACCTTGCAGCGTTTTCCTTTTTTCCACCTTCTGGACTATAAATGTAGCAACTGCAGTCTTATCTCTTCAACTATGACTTCAAATCTTTGCCTTCTTCAGTTTTCCTTCCTGTCTTTGATGGCTCAAGTGATTTCCTAATTGCAAGAGTAAAAACTATACTCCAGGGACCAGTGTCCAAGGATGTACAGTTTCCCGTTTTGAGTTATATCTGTGTCACTTCTGTCACTGACTCTCTACATCTCCATGGCCCAGATGCCATAATAGTCATACCAGGGTGCCATGGGCATCTCATTCACTCGCTGGGCATGAACAGCTCTTGGACAGTGCATTTGATAACTTTTCAGAGAATCAGCCTTGCCTTTGAAATTACATTTTAAAAGCTCTTAGATGTCTGGGTCCACATTTCTTTGCCGGAAGGGGGATAAAAGGGAAGAAGGGATATGTTGGATGTATCAAAGGGCAACACTTCTTTCTTCCCTGGTCCATCATTCCCATCTCCAAGGGCAGTGTCCACAGGGACACAGTACGGGCATAGGCTTTGAACTTCAAGGTAAGAAAGAGAGGAAGAGGGAAGGAAGCATGATCCTATGTGAGATGTTGGTTATCATAGGGTGCTAGTTAGATGAGTCTAGGCTATCAGAAAATTCCAAAGTCAGTAGAGGCTAATCTAAGGTAACCAACTTGTTCTAGTTTTTCTGGGACTTTCTTGGTTTTAACACTGAAAATCAAAGTCTGGGACAAATGGGACAGTTGGTCCCTACAAGATTACTCAAACACCACTTTGAGTGTCTACTATTTGCCAGTGTGTTTCTTACGGGGACTCCAGGTTTGGTCAGCCAGCCCTGTAGCCTGTCTTCATCTGCATTTTCTTCCGTTTCCATAAAAACCTTGAAGGCTGCCCCTTTGTTAACAATTTCACGTTCACGTCTGGCCTTTGTTGTCCTGAATGCTTGACCCTGCTAATTTGATTTTATTCTCTGACATGACCTTGGTCTTCCATAGATCCAAAATGAAAATGCTGTTTGGAGTGGCAATGAAAATTGAGTGTGGGCAAATCCCAGGGAAGACAATAACTCACAGCGGAAGAGAAGTATAGAACACAGGGCAGCAAGGTAGGGCTGTGCCCTCCCACAGCACACAGAATATGCCCATGGATTTGTTAAAATGTCAAAAGCAGGTGTTTCTTTTTTCTTCAGTCTGAGCTTCAAGCTAACATGGGCATTCAGCGTAATCCCTCCCAGGTGCTAAAACAGTATGTGGTTCAGGATTTCAGAGGTAATTATTGCTGAATGCAATGTATGGCCAGTGCACCTGCCAGGTAGATGTTATGAAAGAATGTGCCGAGGGGTGCACCGAAAGAATTTGGGGGACAGTTTCTCCATCCTACCTTTTATAAGGCCTATTAAGGCCATCAAAAACTAGCCATGGAGCTAAACAGATTCACAGTGTGGTTAACAACACAAAAGATGTAGCAGGAACCAAAAATCCTAACAAGATCAAGCAGAGGTTCTAGGTCAGAGAAAATGCCAGCACTACCCTGAGAAATTCAAGCTTCGTGGCAGCAGTCCAGTCCTGCAACTGACGCACAGTGAGTTATCTTGTAGGAAAGTTGAATATACAGACATTTAGATTTGGATATTTAGATCCTGGCTTAGGCACCCAAGGGAAATACTTAGTCTGCTTGTCTCAAATGAAAGGGAGAGACAGTGGTTCAATATGGTCATTTATTCCTTGAAAGGTGAGTGTTTCCTGGCATTGGACAATGTCCTTGAAACAGAATAGGGGACAATCACAGCACAAACCAACCAACCAACCAACCAACCAACCAAAAAAAAAAAAAAAACATTCCATTTCCCTGCCCTGATGGAGCCCAAGATCCGGTGGGAGAGTCAAAAATTAATCAAATAACGACCCAGGTTAGTAAAAAATCACCACTGTGGTAGCTCCATGAAGGAGAGGTACCAGGTTTTCTGAAAGCTTGGAAGAGGGGGATTTGAACCAGTTGGGTGGCTTCTCTGAGACACTGAAAACTGGGCTGAGATTAAAAATGCGCTTGCTTGTTTGGTGCTTAATTTGTGCTGGGCACTGCTAACAGCTTTATCACATTGTGTTGATTTTCATGCATCAAAGTTTGGAAGTAGGCATTATCCCTCACTGATCTGGGAAGAGAATCCCACCGTTATCTATCAGCTTAGGAAGAAGCTTCCATCATTATCGATAACCTAAGGAAGAACATTCCATTAAGATGCTCTAGAATGGAGGCTCCCTGGGCTTCCTTTTTGTACCTCTGTCACTACTGTCTGGAGCTACAGCAATAGTCCAAGTCCTGCACAGGATACCAGCTCACATCTCGCAGGGTGAACTTACGTATTCCCATTATGCAGATTCGAAAATTTGGCCCAGGGGGTTGGGTAGCGTGTGTGGAGCCATATGGCTAGTGAGGACCAGAGCCTCTATGAGACGCCAAGCTCCGTGTCTCCAGGCAAAGGAGGAAGTGGGAATACGTTGGGATCAGGGGGAACAGCAAGTGTCAAGGCACATTGGTGCAGAGCTCAAGGGTCTGCTTCTCCTCTCGTACACCCTGGACCAGAAGGACCTGCAGATCCTCCTGTGGGTCACGCTGTGTTCCCCAGAAGCAGGATCCGGGCAGTGTTTTATGCCTTCACAGGCAGGAGAAACGTGTATCACTGATGGTGGAGGGGGGATGCGGTGCTTTGAAACGTGGTCCCTCAAGATCACCTGTCTTGCTGCTGAAGCTACAAATAAGTATGTCCAGATTCCCGTCTCGAGGATGAGATCCCTGTCTCAGGCTTGCTTGCGTGCTGACAGTTCCTCTTGGAAAAGCTTGCAAGCACCTTTTGAAAGTCACCCGACGCGGAAAAGCTCCCATATAGCACAAACACAAAAGCTTGAAACCTTGAGGCTTCGCCCACACGGATTAAATAAAGTGCTTTCAGTGACTTTGCGGCTACTTATAAAAAACAATTTACATAAACGGATGTGCTGTTCAAGGAGGGTAGAGAGGGTGGCTTGAATTTTTTTAAAACTTGCTTTTCCCCTTAGTTTAATAGCTCCAGAGGCCTCAAAGAAGCAACTCTTTTTCATAAAACGGGCTTGTAAATTTATTGAGACAGACTCCAATTGGCCCTATTTCAGGCAGCTCTCTGGGGCCTCCCACATACAGCGCCTGAGTCCTGGGGCCTCGGATTGCAAGTTGCTGGAGGAGCCCATCCTCCACAACTCAGGCTTCCTGCGCCTGAGATGCTTCCGCTCACTCCCGCGTATTTAACTGCTGCAAGTATCTGAGTTTTGCCAAAGGTCTAGGCAAGAACTTACAGGTTTTACCCTGCCCAACTCTCATGAAAATGGATCCCAGAACAGAGATGCCAGCATCTCACAGCAATAATACACACACACGCACACACACGCACACACACACACACACACACACACACAAATGCATACACAGACACACACACAGACAAATATTAGGCTCATCGTTGTTGCCCATATGGAAAAGATGCTGAAAATGTACAACTGTTGTCTAATTAATGGTTGTGTATATTCATTTTCTCTAGCTTGATTTTCTTGTATTTTTGGAAGAGATGATATGGGCATTTGGTCAATATTCCAAACAGATTACATGTCTTTTTTTCAAACTTGGACCAGTTCTCCTTTCCTCCCTCCCATGTCACCCAGTCAGAAATATGTGTTCTAAGCGCAGACATCTACTTCCCATCCCCTGCCATGTGCTTTTTTATACATTGAGAGCAGCGTGTGGACATAATTATGCATGTTGGCTTTTATTTAATACTATATCTTTGAGGTAGGCGACCTCAGTAGTGATGATGATGGTGATGTGACAGCAAACAGACATGTCTGTGGTACGTGTTCTCATCCCAACACTGTTCTGAGCTCTTTCTATGTGATCCTTACCACATCCTACAGGACATGTGCTAGCATCACCCAGCTGGGAAGAGAGGGAAACGGAGGTATGGAGCAGTTCAGTGACTTGCCCAAAGTCTCACAGTGGGAATTGGAATGTGATCCGAACTAGACTCCACGCCCCAAACCACAGTGCTGCATTACCTCTCAGGACGAAATCACTGCTTCTCATTTATTCGTTTTGAGAGCCGCATACTATTCCTTTGAATGAATGAATCATGTTAATGTAGCCTGCCCACTGTTAATGATGTCTTGGGTTTTCTTCCTACATTTTGCTACTGCAAGCAGTGTTTCAAACTTCTGATATTTCACTACCTATCTTTGTACTGGTGCTTTGTGTATATGTGCTTTGTGCACGTGTTTGTAATATCAAGTAATCAAGTCATAATAGTAGATTTGCTGGGGTTTGAACACTGACGCTCATTTTCTTCTTGCTGTGAGGAGACACGGAGAGGGGCTTATGGACATGGGAACTCTGAAGCGTCCCTACTCTCGCAGCCAACTCAAAATGGTCCCTTCAAAGTGCAAACGCTCAATAAACATCAAAGAAAGACTTCCAATCACAAAAGCTGCCATGTTTGGGACAATTACAATGTAGAACATATTTTGATTCATCGGATCTGATTAAATTGATATGAACCAATCAAACATCATCCTCATACTGTCACCCAGGAAGTGGGATCCCCTGATTTGAAGTCACCAAAGACAGGAAGCGTCACAGTCCTCTCTGAACTTCAGCTCTTTGGAATCCAAACCTATATACTATGTGCTCTTGGTCTTACATCAGCAGGTTCGACCCAGGGCTTAGCCCCACTTTGTTTCCACTTGAATAAGATTAATGCCAACTTGCAGGAGAAGATATCAGATAAAATAAGCAGTGAACATAAAACGACACCTAACATGCAGGGTGCTTGTTACATGGGCCACGTTTGAGATGAACACTTGGCATTGCCTTACCTCCCGTACCATTGACGGTCACCCCAGGAGTCTCTTTGTATCGCCGGTGCCATTTTGCAGGTTAGAAAAACCGAACAGAAGCTAAGCACAATCTGGTAACTTGCCCGATGTCATGAGAATGGGTCAGTGATCACGGAAGACTCAAATTCAGATGTGGCTATCTCCAAGGACCAAAGCCTCCAGTGCTGCTTCTCTACTGAATGTTGAAATACATACGATGCCGATACCCTTTTAAGACCTTGAATGTGATGTGTGTGGGTTGTGCTATATCCTGAGTGCACGTCTGTTTCCTGGGGTTTCCTGTACTTTATTTTCAGAAATCTTCACTATAGCTCTTGAAGAATCTGTCTCAGCTTCTATTATGACGAGACCTATCATATAGCAAATATTCACTTATTTAATAAATAACTGCATATTTTTACAATGACAAACTCACCAGAATTGGCCTTTACTTAATAATCACAAACACCGAGCTTATGAATATTTCATGCTCACTCATTTCTGCAGAGAGTGTAAGCATCCTGCATTTCTATAGCTCCAGATTATGCAGGGAACAATGGAAAACATATGTTTTGTGTGTTTTCTTTAACAATTTGATGACGGAAGAGCACCTGGAAGTGTTGGAGATAATGTGAGAAACGGTCGCCTTTTGTTATTCGAGTGCTCGAAATAAAAATCTCAAATGGCAAGTTGTAATCCAAACCACAGTAATTATAGAAGACTGTACAAAAAGGTATGCATTTTAAATTCATAAATCTAAACGAGTCTATCTGCAAGTTAGTAAACTTTATTCAATTTTCTACGGCAACTACCCCATCAACACCATCACCCAAAATACTGTACCACTCAGATGTTAGAAGGTTTCAGTTTGGGGCTCGGCGGATTCTTTGTTCTTCCCTGTTTTCATTATTTTATTTTTTTTAATGTTTATTTGTTTGTGTGAGAGAGAGAGACAGAATGTGAGCAGGGAAGGGGCAGAGAGAAAGGGAGGCACAGAATCTGAAGCAGGCTCCAGACCCTGAGCTGTCAGCTTAGAGCCCGACGCGGGGCTCGAACTCACGAACTGCGAGACCATAACCTGAGCTGAAGTTGGATGCTTAACCGACAGAGCCACCCAGGCGCCGCTCCCCAGTCTTCTTAAAATCATTAAATATTAGAGTGTTCTAAGTGATCTGAAGGAGAAGCACACAGTTCACTAAGAGTGCAGAACAGGGAATTCAGATGCAAGATGTGGACACAGGAAAGGCTTCCTCCAAGAAGGAGCATTTAAACCTAAAAGATGGGATCCTTAGGAGTTTACCTGGCAGAAGGGCAGCATGTGCAGGAGGTCACGGGGATTGGAAGAGCCCATGGAAGAAGCAGGGAACTTTCTGGAATCTGGAGAAAGACAGTGTGGCGTAGCAGAGTGACTGGGAGAAGCAGCAGCAGTGTGGCTTTGGCAGGGACCCCATCGTGCAGGGCCAAGAAATCCATGATAACAAAGAGTTGGGACATGTGCCCAAGGTGGTCTCAAGCCACTGAAGGGTGTGGCACCAGAGAGAGACATGATTGGAGTCACGCTCATTCTGGCTGCTGAGTGCTGAGTGGGAAATGGAGGGAGAGAGACAGAATTTAGGACATAAATGCAGTGGTCTAGATAGAGATGATGCTGGAGGCATGGATTGGGAGCGAGGAAGTGAGCTGGAGAGAGATGACCTGAGAGGCACCATGGCAGTGACACACACAGACGAGAGTGATGGATGGGATGTCGGCAGGAAAAAGAGCAGAGTGTCAAGAGCAACATTGAGATGAATGAGTTGGCCAACTGGGGAGATGGTGGGTTCCATTTTGGAGTCTCGAAATTCTCTATTTTATTTCCTGGGAATTCGTAGCAAGATGAAAAAAGCATATATGTACAAGGACCGCTTCCTAACTGTGCTTCACGATGTCAAGACGTTTGTTCACATCCTCACAGCGAGGGCCCCTTTTTTTCTGTGGGGTTCATCGCTCTATTCTCAGAGCCTGCCCTGACACAGGGGCAAAGAGCAGGTGCCCACTAATGTGTTTGTTACAGCACATGAATGGTGTTCCCGCCCGGACCGTAAGAACCTTGTGGTGGGAGCCTGTCCTTTCTCTGTCCTTCCTTTTCCCCATCATTCTCGTCTAAACTTTTACCTACATTTCTCATTTATGAGCTATTTTAAGGAGTTAGGCAAGTTGATACTAAAGTTCTTCTGGAAAAACAAACATATAAGAATAGCAAGGGAAAAATAATTGAAAAGAAAAACTCTGAGGGGGGTCTAGCCCCAGCAGACATTAAAACATCCAGTATAAAGCCTCTATAATTAAACCAGTGTGAAACAGGGACATGTATAGACTAACACACCAGTGAAATAGAAGGTAAAGCCTAGAAATAGTTCCAATACTTAAGGCAGTTTAGTGCATAATGAAGGTGACATCTCAAAGCACTGGGGTAGAGAAGAACTTTTTAATAAATGGTGTTGGGACAACTGGGTAGCCATTTGGAAAAAAGATAAAATTGGATCCATATTTCACACTGTGTATGAGAACACGCTCCAAACAGGTTAGGGTTCTAAATGTAAAAACATGAAACGATGCCAGTACCAGAGGAAAACATGGGCGAACTCTGCTTCGTGCGTAGTGCACAGAAAGCCTTCTAATGATGGCTTCAGATCCAAAAGTAATGCGAGGAAAGACTGACACGTTTCATTACAATAAAAAAAGAAGTCACGGTGCAATGAATTTATGTTCATTCAGCAACATAAATGGAGTCAAAAGACAACTAAAACCTGGGGTGCCTGCGTTGCTTAGCCGATTGAGCATCTGACTCTCAGTTTTGGCTCAGGTCATAATCTCACAGTTCTCCTGGGATCGAGGCCCGCATTGCGTGCTGAACTAAGAGCATGGAGCCTGCTTCAGATTCTCTCTCTCTCTCTCTCTCTCTCTCTGCCTCTGCCCCTGCTCATGCATGCCCACACATGTATGTGCACCCTCTCAATCTCTCTCTCTAGATATAAACATAAAAAAAATTTTTTAATGACAAATGAAAACTGAGAGAAAATATGTACAACATATGCCACAATCAGTCAATCAATGCCCCTAGTAGATTGGGTCACAAGAGCCCAACAGCAGATTTTTTAAAATGGGGAAAGTGGGGGCACCTGGGTGGCTCCGTCGGTTAAGTGTCCAACTCTTGATTTTGGCTTGGGTCATGATTTTACAGTTCATGGGCTCAGCCCCGTGGAGGTTTGCGCTGATAGCATGGAGCCTGCTTGGGATTCTCTGTCTCCTTCTTTCTCTACCCCTCCCCCAGTCATGCATATTCTCTCTCTGTCTCTCTCTGTCTCTCTCTCTCTCTCTCTCCTTCTGTTTTTCTCTTTCTCAAAATGAATAAATAAAAACTTTTTTTTTTAATTGGGAAAGACAGGAACAATTCACAAAAGGAAATGTAAAAATGGCCCTTTGACATATAGAGAACCAATCATTCCTAATTGGAGAAATGAAAATTAAAAATTAAAACATGGACACAGAATCACCTATTGGACTGGCAGAAAATAGTGTGATGCCTGGTTCTGTTGATGAGGCTGTGGCAAGACAAGCACTCTTTCTCATGTTGCTGTGGAAGGATGCTGAAAGGGATAGGCCCTCAGGAGGGGAATTTGGCCAAACCTAGCAAAACTTCACCTGCTTGTGCCTTTTGTCATGCAGTTCCATATCTACAAATCTACCCTGAGGACACATTCCTGATGGTATGAGAATACATAGGCATAAGGTCATCCTCGGCAGCCATATGCATAAGGTCATCCACGACAGCCATATGCATAAGGTCATCCACAGCAGCATCGTTAGTAATTGCAAAGTCAGGGCGGAAAAGTAGCTATAGCATATTCTCCTTCATGTAAGGCAAAGGGGCTATAGAAAAGATACATGTATCTACTCATGTGTGCAAAAGAAATGCAGGATACATAAATGAGAAACAAAATAGATCAGTGACCTCCATGGGGTGGGTGGGGAAAGGGTGGAAAACAGTGGAGAATTGGAACAGAGTACCAGGGAAAGGAAGGGGAGACTTCTGAGTAAACAGTATTGTAGCACTTTGACTCTTAGAAACAAAGTAATGGGGGAAAAAAACACAGAAAATAAACATATATGCAAAATATGTATATATATGAAATAAAGCAGGATGGGAGGCGAACCCAATGTGGGATATAAACAATAAAAAATGAACCTAATCGTATCACAAATGAATAATAGAACTTCCCTGAAAGGGGAGAGAAAGAAGTAACCTCAGTAAATTTGGAAGATTGACTAGATACTCTAAGGCTTAAGGCATATGAGAATCCTTTAAAAATAATGGGCTTGGGGTGCCTGGGTGGCTCAGTGGGTTAAGTGTCTGACTTTGGCTCATGTTATGATCTCAAAGTTTGGGAGATCGAGCCCCACATCAGGCTCTGTGGTGATAGCGTGGAGCCCACGTGGGAACCTCTGCCCTGCTGTCCCTCTGCCCCTCCCCTGCTCGTGCACCTGCTCTCTCTCTCAAAAATTAACATTTAAAAAAAATAATAAACAAATAAAAATACCAGGCTTTCGTTTGTAAATCTGTTTCTCATAGAGGAATGGGGAAGCAATTCCAAAATGATTTCATGTGTAAATGAGCATTAAATAAATAAGTAAATGTGTTATAGTATCAAAAGTTAGTATAAAAGTTGCTGGGCATACAGAGAAACGGAAAAAGAAATTTTAGAAAATTTAGAAAAGATTCTAAAGTCATTCTTGTCACAAGCTTAGGGGCGACACTTAGCCATTTTACCAGACACTGCAGTCAGGAGAAAATTTGCAAATTATAGGAAAGTAACCTCCACATAGACAACAAATAAACAGAAAAGAACAAAGTCGAGTACCCCTTGTAACTAACCTTGAAGAGATCAACTCTTTGATGGATTAAGCAGCCTGCCTAGAGTATGTGTCTGTCTGGCAATGATTAACTACTGGTTTGAAAATGAATTTATGTGAAGTTTAAGATGCCCATTTGTAAGAGCAACATATATTAAAACTTTGATGGAAAAACACTTTATATGAAAGTCAAATAAGGAAAACCTTTGCTTCTCTTCAATGAAGTCAGTGAGGATCATTCCAGATCATTAGAACACTTGCCTTGTTTCGAAATCATTTGAACAGTTTAAAAATTACTTCGTAAACACCAAATGTGAGAAAATATTGTCTACAATTCAATTTCCCTACTATTCAACTGACTACACAGTGTCTGGGCAATGTTCATCTCTTTGTTTTATGCATGTAAAATATTATATAGTTATGATAATAGCTATCATAAATAAGTTTGTATTCTGCATTCCCTTACTGTATCACAAACATTCTTTGGCTGCTACACTGTCTTTATTGTTACCTTTTTTATGAGAACTGAGTAGTCCATATCAACATTACATGAGTGTTCATTTTTGTGTTTTTTTCATAATTTTGCTTTTTTAAAATTTTCTTAATGTTTATTTTTGAGAGAGAGAGAGAGAGAGGGGGGGGGGGGAGGGGCAGAGAGAGAGAGAGAGACACAGAATCTGAAGCAGGCTCCAGGCTCTGAGCTGTCAGCACAGAGCCGGGTGCGGGCTCCAAACTCATGAACTGTGAGATCATGACCTGAGCCGAAGTCGGACGCTCAACCAATGGAGCCACCCAGACACCCCTAATTTCTTTACTAAACTATTATTGAAGTGTTTACATTGTTTTTGAAGGGAAAAGATTTAAAATTTATTGTTTTATTACAGACTAGTTTGAGAATAATATCAAGACGACAAGGGAATTACCCACAAATGTCATTCTGAAAACATCAATTTTTTATTTGTGTACATCTTCAACTTCACATCATAAAAAAACAGTATGAATAGAATGTTATATTCTATACTGTCCATTAACATTATGCCCCACATATGCTGTTTTTCTTCAGTGATTTTTTTGGTAGCTTCTCTATGCTTTCTGTAGCTCACGTTATTCTGTGTTGTTTTCTTTAGGTAATTTACCATTCTCTGAAATCAGTCCCTCTGTCTCCTCCCATCAGAAGTGTAAGTATCATGAGGGCAAGGATGGCCTCATGGCCTGTCCTGCCCCATTCAGTCTGTTCATGGCCTGGAGTGATGCTAGACACAGAGTTCATACTCAATCAATAATTATGGACAAATGAATAAGTAAGATTCAGGCTAGTCGTGGTTGAGCCACATGTTGAATCCTGGGGCTCTGACCCCAGAACTGTCAGTGTGGTGGCAGCAGTGAGTATATAAAGAGCTATAACTTCTTACTATTGCAAGGGACTTATGGTAAATCTTTCCAGCTCCTCCAGAAACAGGGATAGATTGATTCCCAAGATCCAGTAATAAACTAAGAGCAACCTAGGGATGTTTAGTTGTTCTCAACTGTAAATATTCTGACATACCATTTTATGACACTATTTTATAATATTTTAGTGTAGTAAAAGGGATGTGAACTTTGAAGGCATTTTGGCACATGACATAATCTTGATTCTACTAATTACCACCTGCATGAAGTACTTGCTCTCCTCTGCCTGGGTTTCTTCTGCAAAATGGGAGAAAATAATAACGCCGTTTTAGATAGTTGTGGTGAGGACTAAGAAAGTAAATTGATATAGAAATCAACTACGCATCAACATGTATATATAATATTGGATGTGGTTCTTTGTAAGTAGGAAACATTCCATAAATATTAGCTGCTGTCGTCCACATCATCGCCATTGTTTTGTAAGCCCCGGGTAACTTTTCCCTTACAGAATTAAAATTCCAGAGTTTAAAAAGTATTCTGTTAAACAAATAGGACACATTCAAGGCTATACCTTGAATATCCCTCTTCTTTATTTGCATTGCAATGTGCTCTCTTGACTGGTGCAGAAAAGGAAGAATGGCCAACTTTTGCCGGAAATGGTGTATAAGCGTGAGTTTGAACACGCAAATCCATCATTCCTGTGAATGTCATTCATCATGTGTGTTCAGGGTGGAGAGAAATGTTAAGTGCCGCTGCTTTTGACTATAAAAATCCCAGGGGCCAAATTATGTAAATTCTCATGGAACTCAGGAGAGCATCCTGCCATCCAGTGGACATAATAAATGCTGTTGATGTTATAAAGAAGATACTTCAGTTTCTGATAAAATGGCTTCTTTCTTCAGGCGATTGCTTTAGGACCAAAGACTTTGCTTGAAGGTGAAGGGGATTTATTTTTTTACCTAGATTCATAAATTGAGTGAAAACAGTTCTTTCTGAGGCAAAGAAAGACTCTCCCACACGTAGGGGCACTCAGAGGCTCTAGCACATTCTGTCTCAGATGCGGCACCTGCTGGAAATCTCCAGTAAGAGACACAACTTACTATACTGACTCTCCTCGTATCTTCTCAAAACAAACAAACTTTTCTCTTCCAAATACTTGTTAAGTGATGATGAGCTGTAAAATGTGAACACATATTAGGAATACGTGATCATGGTCAAGAAGATACTCCATTTTGTATGGCTATAATCCCAGGCCATCGATCAACAATGTCACCCACGGTAGCTTCGTTATGGATAAAGTAGTCAATATCAGCTATGCTCTACTACACTAATATCTTCCATAATCTCAGCGAATTAACCATAGGAGTTTTTTTCCCTATTCACGCAAATTCCATTGCACTCTTCTTGCCCTTCAAAGCCACTTGCTTAAAATTCTGACTTAGACATCCAGAACTTTCCTATTTTTCAACCTCAACGTCTCATTATTCCCCGACTGGGATCGCCCCTAGTGGGAAAGAGAGCCGTAGAACTCATATCCATTCTGTTTTGCTTTGATTTGCTTAAGACCACAGGCCAAAACTGGTCAGAGCACCCCTCCTAACCACAAGGAAAATAGAAAAGGTTCAAGGGTCACATAGATACTCAGTGAGCAATAGAATGTAAAGATACAATTATATCCTGAGAAATAGTCATACTATAAGATAGGCTACAGGAAAATGCAGAAGGTTAGGGGCATCCGGTTAACTATAACACTATTGATATATGTGCTGTTAAATTCCCCACTTGGAAATTCTCAATACACATTAGCCCATTTTCTCAGTTGTGAGAAACCATTCTACAAATAAGCATGATTATCTTGGTTTAATCTGGTTGTTTTTATTTTTATTTTTTTGTAAGTTGATAGAATAATTCCCTTCCAGAACACCCATGAACCTCATATTCCATTAACTCACATTAGAGAAATATTGCATTAGGGCATCTTGAAATACTAAAGAGAAAAACATAATGGACACTTAATAGATATTTATTGGCGGAACGTTAAATAAATGAATGAGAAGTCACTTTTCACATCCACGGACACCTGTTTGATCAGAATTGGAGGAACCAAAATCCCATACAACACCTGCATTAATGTTGAAAAATAAAAATCCTGGGTCCAACAGCTAGCTTTTGCTTGCAAGATGCTATCTACCAATTTTGGTGGGATTTTGTTGTTGTTGTTGTTGTTTCGCCTATGCTGACTTGAGTGGTTTTTTGATGTCATTAGCTACATCTCATCTGCTTACGATTTCACAGTGGAATTCATCAGGGTGCTACGCTCAGCTTATACAACTCATCCCACACTTCCTTCCGCACAGGAATTTAGGAATGGAAACCAAATATGGCATTATGATAGAGAGAATCAAAATTACGTGTTGTATAAGCCATGCTTTAGATGGTGTTCCATGCTAAAAATCTCAAAAACTCATCGTAGGGAGACTCAGCAAAAGGCACAGTGCTACTTGTACGTTCCGTAAAAAATCCGACTCAGTGAGGCCTTGAGCAATAATCAGGCTTCGTAGCAATAGCTTACGGTTTGCCTTGGGTCCAGAGAGTGGCTAATTGTTGGCAGAGAACCACAGAAACCGGGAGGAGAAAACAATACGGAAGCAATATTATTTGCCATCTAATTCTCTGTAATCCTGAAGGGTGGTTATGCTGAATGATAACACACAGAGGAAAGATTAAATATAATAACATAATGTTCACGCTCTGCACCAGAAGTTATTACTTTTGGCACCATAGAGGCAGATGGCTGGCCCTGGCCATTGCCAGGAGGTGTTAAGTGCGTAAGAGGTACTGAGGAATTGAGTCATCTGTGGGGAAAATGACAGTAATGAACTGCTTGTGATGCTGTGAAAATTCAATGAATTTGATTAAACGCAGATTGCAAAACTGTTTCCTGGACGACCATTGGACACAGTCATTGATGCTGAAATGTGCTCTCTCCAATGACAAGTCGGACAGGGAAACCACTGTTTGTGAGGCCAGTTTGTTGAGGTTCTTGATGAAAGGGATGGCCAAGGAGATGAGCAGAGCCCTGCCCTCCCAGCCTCCTGCAGCCCCCGGGTTCGCAGGCACCAGGTTGTCTGACTGCTGGGGAACTTTCTAGAAGAGGCACGGTTAGCCTAATAACACATCATCTTGGCCCCCAGGGAGCAAACTTATGGAAACTTTTTGTTAGATCTTTATTTCATATCTTCCACGACCACACTACCTGTATTAGAGTAAGGTGCATACGGTACAGTTTATGGCATGTGATTTGGACAGATGGCAACAACAAAGTGGTGACAGAGCAGTTTCATGTGGGGTCTACAAGCTCATGTCAAGAGTACAGAAAGAAGCGAGAACGGGGATCGTAGGTACGGGTGGCACCCCACCGAGTGTGGCCCCAGGACCCACAAAAGCATGCCGCCCCTTCCTTACTTTTTGTGATGTGATAAATGCAGAAACAGAGAGTAAGATGGGGCACTTGGGTGGCTCGGTTGGTTCAGCATCCAACTTTGGCTCAGGTCATGATCTCGTGGTTCATGAGTTCAAGCCCCGCATTGGGCTCTATGCTGACAGCTCAGAGCCTGGACCCTGCTTCAGATTCTGTCTGTCTGTCTGTCTGTCTCTCTCTCTCTCTCTCTCTCTCTCTCTCTCTCTCTGTCCCTCCCTCGCTCACACTTTGTCTATCTCCCTCAAAAATAAACATTAAAAAATTAAAAAAAAAAAACAGAGTAAGCACTTAGCAATGTTTAACAATCCAGCAATTCCATCAGTTCTGGTACTAAACAAGTGGATTTTGCAGGGTTTGCACCTATTAGAATTTTACTTTTCTGGTGATTGATTTTATAAAAGTTCTGTGATGGGTTGGAAGTTCTACTGCAGATAGTTTGAGAATCAATGAACTGGGGTTGCAGAGGCAGACGTAGCCTGCATTTCCTACAAGATACATGGCTTTAAGCAAATTGCTGACCTATCTACATTTTGGTTTCCTCAGTATTTGGTACTTACTAGATTATGTCATTATTGAATAATTGGATTCACCAAGAACCACTCACATGAACAACGGAAAACTTGCTAAAATATTTAGATAATCCACACCTACTCATTTGAACAATGCCCAAGTCAAACGATCAATTAAGTTCAATGGTTTGGGAGACTGAGTGGATCTCGTAGCACACACACTTGCTTCACTCAACTGTTCAGTTCCTGCAACAAATATTTTTGCGCGTCTGCCTTGTTCCAGACATGGTTCTAATTGCTGAGGGTGTGCAAGTGAATAAAAATTGCAAAGATTCCTGCACATGGGGAGTTTGTTCTGGAAGGGGCTATGGTTGGCACAGAATAGATGTACTTAATCAGTAAACTGTACAACCTATTTGGGATTAAAAATTGCTATGGGAAAATAAAGGAAGCATTGCAGGGCAAGGAAATAGGGAAATTTGTAAGGAGATCGCATTTCAACAAAGACACAAAGGAGGTGAAGTTCGCCATGTGGATACGTGGAGGAGGGGCATTCTGAGTAGAGGTAACAGCCAGTGCAAATGTCCTGTGTTGGCATATATCTAGTGTATTTGAGAAGCGGCATGGAGGCCAGAGTGGATGAAGGAGAGAGAACAAGGGAAACGTGGATAGATGAGGACAAAGAGGTAATTCGAGTCTAAATGGACCATGTGAAAACTTGGTTTTTCACTCCAAGATAGGAAGCATTGAAAGTTTGGAAAGAGAACTGACATGGCTTCACTTCCATGTTAAAGGGTGATAAGGCTATTTCAGCAATGCAGGTAAAGGAGATGACGGGATCCCAGCAAGATGGTAGCAGTGGAGGTGAGAAATGGTCAGATTCCTGGTATATTTGTAAGGCAGAATCAATAGAATTTCCTGATATTGGGTACAAGGTATGAGATTGTGAGAGGGAAAGATAAATCAAGGAAATTTCAAAGTTCTTTGCCTGAGCACCTGGAAAATCTGGGATGCTGCAGGCTGTGGGTAGAAGAGATTATATGGCATTGGGGGTACATGATGAGTTTTGTTTGGGATACGTTAAGTCATACTTGTCTGTTATGGGCAGCTAAGTGTCTTTAAATGTCAAATATGTAATTAGAGTCCAGAGCTTGTAGAAGACATTAAGTGTGGATGTTACTGGGAATAAATCACTTTGAAGCTAGAAAACTGGATGAGGTTACCAAACGAGAGTGCAGACAGAGAAAAGGGCTACTGACTGATCAGAACAGAGACCCTGGGGCACGGAGAAGTTATGGAGAAGAAGAGGGACAATGAAGGAGAGTTAGCAGGAGTGACCAGTGGGACAGGAAGACCATCGATAGAGGGTAGGACTTGGGAAACCAAGTGGAGAAAGTGTTTCAGGAAGAACTCATCAATGGTGTGAAATGCTGCTGGTAGCCACGTAAGGGAAGGACAGAAACCTCTGGATGCAGAAATGTGAAGTTCCTTCATAACCACGTAAGGATGCAATGGTTTGTAGAATGATAAAACAAGAGTCGTATGGAAGGAATTTTGAAGGGAAGAACCAGAGGTGAATCGGACACAGAATAGAAACAAGTCTCGTAAGGAGTTTCTAGCACAAGGGAGCAGACCCATGAAGCAATATTCGGTAGCAGAAGTGGGGTCAAGAGAGAGATTTTATGTGACTTTTCAAGGGTGCTTCTTTTGGGGAAGACATCAAGCAATTAATAGTACAGGTCATAAGGTGTGAGGACCTTGAGGTGTACTGAAATGAGCAAATTTTGGAGACGAAGTTAGAAGCCATCAGAAGTGAACACAGTCCCAACAGAAAACACCTCCAAGGCAAGAGCAGGAGGCACTGTAAGAAACGCTTGTTTGATTTCAAGGGCTACACTTTTTAAATGCTGTGAGTGGTACTTACCAGGCAAATGGCACAGGCATTTGTTTGCAAATGCAAACTCCTTTGTAATCATCATGGAGCAATTTGTACAATCACACATTTCTTCAAACAAGTAATTAATACTGATACTTAAATACCAAATTGATAGGCTTTCTTGCTCTCTTGCTTGCAAGCTATTCACATTCTAGCTGTGATTAAGAATCAGCAGAGACAGTCCCTTAAGGTAATAGGTGCAAGAAATTTTCTGTAGTCTCTACTGTCTCCAGTTTTACATTGATGTGTATTAAGTAAAAGTAGAAGGAAAAGCAACAATGCCCTTTGTCTTCTCGTTTTTTGTCTTTCAAACTTTTTTCCCTAACAAAGGGGAAGCAAAATATATCATATATGTATGTGTGCGTACGTGTGTATATATTTATATTAAATACACATACACACACCTCTTTGGCATATATATATACATATATATATGTATATATATATGTAATATTTTATATTTTATAACATTTCTTTTACTGGCATTTTGTAAATTTGTGTTCAGATTCCATTCTTCCTTCTTGTGATTGCCTCCCTTCAGAGTCATGGAGAAAGCATATCTTCTTACCTACTTTGGCCTGGAAGGGACATATATCCTTCCATTTGTGAAAATAAGTCATGACATAGGGAGACCTGGAGAATGCAGCCCATCTTTATTTCAGTCTCCCCTTCCAACATAACTCTGTACTATGCAAGGAAACCATGGCACTTTGGTGGCCAACCAGCTGTCTGCTACAGGGAATGGGCATTTCAAGGTCAAAGGCAATCATGCTCTTTGCCCAAGGGATATTTGAAAGAATTCAGAGTTCTATATAGAGAAAGGCAAAGGAAAGATATACGAGAATGTTCTAATATGACTTAATCTTTGATAAATTAGAGCCCTCTGGATATCAACATAAGAATGTTTGGGTTTTGTTTGTTTGTCTGTTTTGTTTTATAGGAATTAGCTGCTTTGGAAATCTGAAAATGGACTATGAATCCTGTCATAGCCTATACCTCACAACTAGCATCAATTACATATTTGGACCACGTGGCATTTATTGCTTTCTTATTTACAAGATCACATTAGTAACCAGTGGCAATGATAAAGAACAGTCAACATCAGTGCCATCCAAAAGAATAATAACAAGAAAAAATAATTCCCTGGGACAGCAACTAAAATCAAACTTGGATTGAAGTCTAGGAAAATGATCATTTTTCATCATAATTGTAATCACATAAAATATTAAATATTTTCTTCATTTTGACATTTTAATCACACCCTATATTCTTCATGTAGAGATACTTCTTCGAGTTCTTTTGTGATTTCTTTAGTTTTTATAAATACACATATAAAGTATATCTGTGCATCCACATATCTGTATATAAAACCCAATATTAGGCTTGTGTTTTTCATTTTTGGGTGGGTTGGTGAGTTTTTCCTTTATTTAATAGTGTGACATTTGGGGGTACCTGGGTAGCTCAGTCGGTTTAGTGGCCAACTCTTGACTTTAGCTCAAATCATGATCTTGTAGTCATGGGATTGAGCCCTGGTTGGGCTCCCTGCTGAGCTTGGAGCCTACTTAGGATTTTCTCTCTCTCTCTCTCTCTCTCAAAATAAGTAAATATATATTCCACATACAGAGATGGAGAAAAAAATAGATTAAGAGTCTGCTCTCTGGTTGTCCCCAATATTCTGACTTTCTGAGGTCAGTATTGATCCTTTGCATTCTTTCCAGTGAACTGTGGAAAGCTTAGTGAGTTGAGTCCTGTCCAATATCACCAAAATGTCTACTGTTTGTATCGCTGAAGGGAACAAGCCCTCTGGTTAGACTCCTGGGTTGAATCCTGACTTCGTTTCTGACTCAGTCTGTGGGCTTCAAATGCTTAATGTTTCTGTGCCTCAATGTGTTCGCTGTACAATGGGGCCATGTGATTACCTACATAGCTCTGTCACGTAACTGAATTAAGTCTTCCGAAAGCAACTTTCCTAGCATAACTAATCAAGGTTAGATAATATTGTATTTGCTGTTTCTGCTCCCATTTAATTACATACCCCTGTTCTCGTATCACTTTCTACATCTGTTTTTCTCTTCTTGCCCATGCAGCCCCACACAGAGTATTATCATAACTGTTGTAGCTGAAGTGTTGAAGTAAATTGAGGAAGGCAACAGCACCGTGCGAAACAGTATGCGTATCAGTTTACCTTTAAATAAGAGGTATCCTCATGCTGAGGTTTCCTGGCCATCTCTTCTGTGAGGCATTTTTTTTTTATGTTTATTCATTTCTGAGAGACAGAGCATGAGGGGGGGAGGGGCAGAGAGAGAGGGAGACACAGAATCCCAAGCAGGCTCCAAGCTGTCAGTACAGAGCCTGATGCGGGACTTGAACTCATGAACTGTGAGATCCTGCCCTGAGCCGAGGTCAGACGCTTAACCCACCGAGCCACTAGGCGCCCCTTGGCCATGAGGCATTTGTAAAAGCTGTAACCATCTCACCCAGGACCTGCCCCACTACTGACACCATCTTCTCAAATCTGTGTTAGTCTCTATCTTCTGGGCCTAGAGACATAGCAACATGAAGCAGAGGGAGGCTAAATAAATTGTCTCAGTTTTAAAAAATTAGTCAATGAAATAGAAATTGGCAATTAGCATCAGAACTGCAATCAATTCTGGAATATAAAAATGGAATCCTCCATGCATACAAAAGTATATCGTAATGATAATAGTTACACCCACTGATCTTGAAAATAGTTTGCCACAATTTAAAATATCCATCAACAGTTTAAAAGTCCCTTCCCTATTCCTCCAAGTAAGTAGAACCAAAATGGTTCTCTCCCACTGAAAGATTTGAATATGATATAAAACAGAGGTAGCACATGATTGCCCGGACCATCTGTCTACAACCGGGTTTTGTTTGTATGTGTGCGTTCTGCAAGTGGTTAAGCGTTAGCCACTGTTACCGACATGGGTTTTCTCATTTGTTTGTTTTAATACCTGCCAGGGTCTGTGGCCGTTTGAATTTGTACCTTAGTAGACACCAAAGGCACATTTCTATTGTCTTTACTAGATTTTATATATCCGCGGAACTTAGGACAACTGACTTTTCCAAATTCAAGCTTCGACGATTAACTTTTTTCAAAAATATTAAACACGCATCTTAACACTTTTTATTGGTGATATGTTGTCAATGATGTTTTATTTCCCTATGTTTCCAGTGTCAAAAATATTGTCATTTTTTTCATTTATAATGTGGGACGCAACGGACATGCCCTAGGAAAAGGAACGTGAAATCCTTTTGTGGCCCACTTCCTAGATATATACAACGTTTATTTGTCAATCATTCCTCAGTAAAGCTGAGGAAAAAGGGAATCGGGGCTTTCAGCAACCCCAGTTGCTTATATACCCCTATTCGTGTCAAAGGCATATTTTCATAAACACTCACTCGCTGTAAATTTTGGAGGAGTGGAATATTAACTAGTTTTACTTTTTTCTAATCACTGGCTCATTTAACATGAAAAAGTAAATGACATCCTAGCTTATTTCACTTATTTTTTTATATTGCTTCTTTACTAAAACTGTAAAAGAAAAAGGCCTTAGGTTCTATAATGTGCAAGCGCGAATGGTTAGCTGAATGCAAATGCTCAGTTAATCACTCAGGAACACCATTTTGGGGTCTACATGACCTTCTTTACAGTGGCAATAAAGACTGGGGGATATTTTGGCATTAATTTTTCAAATAGAGTGTTAACGAGATGCACGATTGATGACTATTCTTTCGTTTCTGGATTTTAAAAGATGGGCTGGGCCATAGTTCTATTTACCCTAAGAAGGATTTCTTAAGTAGTAGGATCCTGAAGATGTCCTAATAGCCGTTTTCACAGTTCTGATAGATATTTGTTTCCCAGGTGGCTAAGAGAACAACCGAACAACAAGTCAATAGCTGAACTGTCATCATTTGTCAGTGCACAGGGCTCTACAGTTTACAAAGCACCTGTACATCTGTGATCTCAGGTTGAGCTCCTAGACAGACAGATTCTGAGACTGAGACAGGCAGGAAGGCAACTGAGCGCAGCGCCTTCTGGGGAAGGAAGGGGGAGGAGCAGGACTGGGGAGAGGGGGAGAGCTGTGTGATGCAGTGGTCCTTCCGGGATGTCCTGAGTTGGGGTGAGGTGGGTGGGCTTTTATGGCTCCCTGTTGACCAATCAGTGCAGTAGGGGTCACCCCAAAAAGGGAAGCTTGACATGGGGACTGGCAGATCATTTCAGCCGGGGCACTTCTGACAGCCCGTGAACATTTGAGTGTTTGCCTCTTCCCTTCCCAATGTGTTTTACCCAGATCCCTCGGGAAGATGACTGGAGGAATCATTACCATGTGATGGGGTAGGGTCCCTCCTCCCAGCCACCAGGTCTCTCCTTCAGTCCAAGATTTCGGGTCTGAACCCTGGCTTTGCTGCCGAAACTAGGGCAAGATTGTAACATGTTATTGAGGCCCCTTTCTCTAGCCTACGAATCCTCCGTGCTGAATTTCTTCTGATTTTACAGGTGTAGCAGTATACTTAGTGGGTATCCATCAGTTTGGCCCCGAGGATAAGTTCTGTTAATCATCTCCACAATTCTCTGGGTCTGGCCCTCTGGTTGTGATGCCAACCTTGCCACTCATTGCAGTGCTCATGTTCACCAGGACTTCTGCTGGTTAAGCTCTGCCACCAGCTTCTGTAGTTTCCAGGTTCCATCATCCGTGTTGTTATTAACCCAGCTGAAGAGTGGCATCTCCTACGATTAGCCCTGAAGACAGCCACCACTAGGCATCTTCCTGATGCACTGTCGCTCTCAGCTGCAGGTTTCCTGTAGCTTTGGTAAAGGGCTGATCTTTCGGTCCCCCTTGGTACATGGTTGTCTGGTAGGTTTTCCCAAACTAACAAAACATACCTGCTGCTCCTTCCCAAGCCTTTTATTCCCTTCTCTTCTTCTCTGACTTGCCCTGGCCTGTGGCATTTCTACCTCACTTGCCATCAGCCACTCTCCCGCTTCCAGGAACCTATTCATCTGTGCAGAACAAATTTAGCAGCTTAAAAAAGAAGGTATCCATTGGCCCACCCCATTTGATCAACTCCTTGAGAGTCACTTTAACAACAAGGCTGCTGGGTGTGACCATCGCCCCCTTCTCCAAGTTGCGTGAACTCCGCCACCCCCGTGGCCTGTCCCATTCTGGAAAAACCTGCATGCCTACCAAGCCGAGGTAGGCTGGGAGCAGACCCATGTGGATGAAAGCAGACTCTATCCAAAGCTCAGCAGATTTTTCAAGAGCAACCACTTCTCAAGTGCCTGGGTGGCTCAGTTGGTTAGGCATCTGACTTTGGCTCAGGCCATGATCTCACAGTTTGCAAGTTGAGTCCCGCATCTGTGAGCTTGAGCCCTGCTTCGGGTGGCTTGTACTTGCTTTAGGTAAACACGAGCCCAGCTTCAGGTGAGCCCCACTTCTCTCTCCTGCCCTCTCTTTCCCCCCACCCCTCCACCCCTCATGGAATTCTCCCTCTCTCTCTGCCGCTCGCTCACTTGCAACCTCCCCTCTCAAAAAAAAAAAAAATCAAACAAACGCTTCTCAGATTGTTGTATAGAACTGGTCAATTTCCAGAGTGTTTAAGTGGTTGTGTTTCTTTGTCCATTTGTGTCGCTGTTCTTTGGGGAGAGGTTTTGCCTGTCTTCTTGCTTAGCTGTGATTCAGCTTTTGGAAACTTCTTTCAGAATCTGTGAGTTATCCCATATTCTCCCAAAAATTAAGTTAGAACTACTTTTAGTTGCTGTAAAGCAAAGAGCCCTAATAAATAAAACTAGATTTGGGGGCTTATTTTGTGAGTCAGCATTTCAGAAATGCGCTTTGCTTTGTTCATTTTATAATGTTCCAAAGTGCTTTACATGAAGGAATTGTGCTTTCTTTTAAAATGCATTTTCCTTTTCCTGTGAAGGTAAAATCTTGACTTAAAAAATCTGGAAAATCGTAGAGGAAACTCCACAGTGAAATTAAGCATTTGCTTCGTAAAAGAAGCAACATTCACCTACATCTTCAGTGTTCATTGTTCACCTACATTGTTGACTTGTGGTTCTGTTTCTGTCCGCAAAAGCTTGCAAAGGGACTCCATTGAGTTTGGTTTAAAGACTCCAAGCTTAGCAGTGGAAACCAGACACCAATACCAGGCCAAACGTAGTATTGGGAGACCTATTTGAAAGGCTAATTTAGGAGAATTCTTAACTCTGGAAGCAAGGATATGGTTGGAAACTTCTCTGTAACTATGTTACTTTTAATGAGAAGGGAGGAGAAGTCTTTCTGAAAAGCAGTCGAGAACGATGGGGCACCCATTTCCCCAAACCACTGGAAGCAGGGTTCTGAGATTGATTTGAGACTCTACAAAGGCTCATGCTGTGATGCGGGCAGCTGTCTCCTAGCAGAATGCAGTCCACTTGTGTATCCCTTCAGACCTGTAACTAGCTATCAGCCCTGTTGCTAACAGCTAGGAGGCAGGCCGGACTTGGACTGGGCTTCAATGGCAATGACCTTCCTGCAGAATTACATCTCCATTTACCAGGGCATTCAAAAGGCAAATGGGAAGGATCTAAAATAATTTTACTTGAGCTTCTTCTTTTCCTTTAGCAAATTAAGCACAATTATGTGGATAGACATAATGGGAAACATTCTTTCTTGAATTGTATCAGAGCTCTGATGCCCTTGAAGGTCAACCAGAAGTTCCTTTGCTTTGCTAGGAAGGTCAACATGTGTAGAAGAATCACTTTTTAATGGTTATGATGAAAAAAAGTAAGTGGTTCTGCTCTGAAGCTAAACAAGATTCTTCCTCAGAATAATAATCACCAAGAGGTCAGAATATTTCCTGGCTGCCCTTTAATGATCCATACAAGAGGACTCTTCAAAGAAACCCCTCTCAGCAACTGCGGTTTCAGTTGGTTTCCTAGTCTTTAGCAACGTGGGTAGATGTGGTCCTCATGCCCCAACACGCTCCCAGTTTCAGAAGGAAAACTAGCCTTTGTTGGCACATTCCTAAAGTAGAATTTAATAAATACTTGGGTTTGCGGATAGAGCAAATTGCAATGGTAGTAAACAAACATCTTATTCTTATCTTTCCTTTTTAAAATTTTTTTAAAGATTTTAAGTAATCTCAACACCCGATACGGGGCTCGAACCCACAACCCTGAGACTGAGAGGTGCATGCCCCACTGACCGAGCCAGCCAAGTGCCCCTATTCTTAGCGTTCTTCTCTTTTCTCCCAGAGATACTCCCCCCTCTATATTTCTAATAACTGTGGATCAAATTTTGCCCCCAGCCTACCCAGCCATACTTACAAATGAGCGAATGTTTCCTGTGACTATTGTTGGAAAGGAGAGGAGCTTCCTCTTAAAAACTGGTGCTGGGGGCGCCTGGGTGGCGCAGTCGGTTAAGCGTCCGACTTCAGCCAGGTCACGATCTCGCGGTCCGTGAGTTCGAGCCCCGCGTCAGGCTCTGGGCTGATGGCTCAGAGCCTGGAGCCTGTTTCTGATTCTGTGTCTCCCTCTCTCTCTGCCCTTCCCCCGTTCATCCTCTGTCTCTCTCTGTCCCAAAAATAAATAAACGTTGAAAAAAAAATTAAAAAAAAAAAAACTGGTGCTGAAGGGCACGGTTTATTTTGATGGGTATAGACAGAAGTGTGGGTGCATGCGCTTGTGTGGGTGACAGGAGACGGTTAAGTTCCAGTCAGTAGATAAGGCACACGTCTTGTGCAATCACAATTGGCCTTAAAAATTTATCTGCAGAGGGGCGCCTGGGTGGCGCAGTCGGTTGAGCGTCCAACTTCAGCCGGGTCACGATCTCGCGGTCCGGGAGTTCAAGCCCCGCGTCAGGCTCTGGGCTGATGGCTCAGAGCCTGGAGCCTGTTTCTGATTCTGTGTCTCCCTCTCTCTCTCTGCCCCTCCCCCGTTCATGCTCTGTCTCTCTCTGTCCTAAAAATAAATAAACGTTGAAAAAAAAAATTTATCTGCAGAAATCCAGCACAGCCACGTTTTCCTTCAGTGTTGGAACACTTGCTATTTCTTTGGCTGAACATCAGATGAAGCAGGTGACTTGTGTTTAGGGACCAAACAAACAACAAGCAACCCAACTTCACACGTTAGAATCATCGGCACACAAGGAGAGGGACATAAGATTGAGACCCGAGTAGGGAGAGCGAGATTCATGCCTTCCATTTCCTGCTCGTCCCAAGGCTGCCAGGAGCAAACAGTCAGCACTGTTGAAGTTAGCCCTTTGTCTCATTTTAATTATTATTTTAAAATTAGCTGCTAGGCGCATATAGATGGATGGTACTGGCTTCAGTGTGTGTGCTGTACCTACGTGATATATTTATACTAAGCACATACGTACTTTGAAACAGTGATGATATGTTATTTTCCAAATTCTCCTATTTTTCCCCATGTGCTGTGTCAAAAACAAACAAACAAACAAACAAACAAAAACAAAAACAAAAAACTGACTGGCTGAGACGTCTCCAGAATCTTCCCCTACTAATCATGCAACTATAAAGTTTTCCTCTATTAAACCAAGTTCAGGGACACCTGGGTGGCTCAGTTGGTTGAGTGTCCAACTTTGGCTCAGGTCATGAACTCGCAGTTCACGGGTTCAAGCCCCACATCTGGCTCCATGCTGACAGCTCAGAGCCTGGAGCCTGCTTCAGAGTCTGTGTCTCCTTCTCTCTCTGTCCCTCCCCTGCTTGCTCTCTCTCTCTCTCTCTCTTTCTCTCAAAAATAAACATTGAAAAAGAAAACAAGTTTAATAACGGAATGCTGTCAAGAGTCCTGCCATCAGTTAGATACGCCTGCCCTGTCCCTTACGTTATCCTGATTATTTGACTGGTTTGACTTCCACAAGATTTGTGATTGCATATTTTAAAAAGGGAGGTGGCAGGGCGCCTGGGTGGCTCAGTCGGTTGAGCTTCTGACTTCAGCTCAGGTCATGCTCTCGCAGTTCATGAGTTCGAGCCCCGCGTCGGGCTCTGTGCTGACAGCTCAGAGCCTGGAGCCTGCTTCAGATTCTGTGTCCCCCTCTCTCTCCGCCCCATCCCGGCTTGTGCTCTGTCTCTCTCTGTCTTTCAAAAATGAATACACATAAAAAAAATTAAAAAATAAAAATAAAAAAGGGAGGTGGGGCAAACACGAGGAGAAAGTTAGGAACCCTTTCAGATGCCAGTGAAAAGCCCTGATAGACTCCCTCAAGTAATCAACCATGTTTGTTTGGAGCACAATTGATCTTGTCAGGGCTAAACACCCATCTGCCGTGGATCTCCTCAACAAGGAAGAATAATTAGGAAATTCCTTAATTAGTGTTCCATTTAATCTTCCATTGTCAAGGTAAATACTTTGATTAAAATAAGTAGTACACAGGAGTAACTACACACCTATTTTGAATTTCCATAAACTTATTAAATGATCCTCTCCATTCGCCATCTCGGCCAATACTGCCCTTCCCGAGACTCGCAATAATGGGGAAGGATTTTAAGCGAAGCGAATGAAGGCTTGGTTTTCACCAAGATCCAAACCCTGAGGAGCATCAGCCTTTCTTTTCTGCTGGAGAGACACATGAGTTCGTAAGCTGTTTTCAAGCTGTCCACGTTTCCAAGGTCAGCCCGCAGTGACTGTGATGCTTCTGCTAATGAGTCACACAGTTTAACCTACTCAAGGGTCACCGAGGCCCATTCCTGGGCCCCACTCTCAGATTTTACTTCTGTGATTGGTTGGTGGTAGAATTCAGGTATTTGAAGCGTATCAGTCTCCCCAGGGGTTCTAAAGCTGAAGTCCTACTTTCTCTGTCCCTCCTGTGACCTCCCATGTACCTTATGACTACTCTAATTACTGTTGGTACGGTTTGAGCAAGCCATCATTGGGACTCAGCGGTCTCTCTAACTCTCTAAGCTCTCTAACTGGGGAAGTCTCCCTAATGTTATCTTTTACTTGCTTTCCTCCTTTGTTTTAACCCTTATTCATTCATTCATTTATGAAACAAGTATTTTTTTTGAGCACTTACTTTGTGCAAAAAAGTTTTAGGTGCTGGAGATGTCGTAGTGAAAACAAACACAATTTGTACCACCGAGGAGCCTGTATTCTCATGAAGGGAGACAGAGGAGGGGGAATGACTCAAGTATTTAGAATTCTAGTACTGATGAACACCATAGAGAAAATTAAAGCTGGGGCAGGGGGAAGGTATGGGAGGTGGGTTCTATTTTAAACTGGGCCAACATGAAAGCTCAGGCTCATAAGTTGGAGTTTGAATGAGCCAGCCTTGTGGTTAGTTGGGAATTCTCTTGTCTGTTATACCTCACACTCTGCCCGCAAATTAGGCCAACACAGAAGAAAGCAGAGAAACAAAGAAACTGGTTCAGGCAACCTTGCTGCCAACCCTCAATCGAGCCATATCTCTATTTTTTGGTAAGACATTAAGTAAAATAAACTATGAAATTCACTCTGTTCTCTAGTAAGGCCAAACAATAAATTCTGTTTTAGATTAAGTAAGGAATACACTGTGTTTGCCCTTGTGCCAGCAAAAATTCCAATATGTACCCCAATAACCTTTATTTTTTTAAAAAGAAAATCTATCGTGTTTTCTCACTACATGAGAATATTACAGAAAATTTGGAAAATACAGAAAGGCAAAGACTAAAAAAATAAATCTTCGGACATCATTTTAAGGGTTTTGCTGAGTATCTGTTGTGGCTTAACTACCGAACAAAAACTCTACTCTTGTATATTTAAATGGTTTAGGGGCGCCCAACTTCACCTCAGGTCATGATCTCATGGTCCATGAGTTCGAACCCTGCTGTGCTGACAGCTCAGAGCTGGGGCCTACTTTGGATTCTGTGTCTCCCTCTCTCTGCCCCTCCCCTGTTCATGCTCTGTCTCTCTGTCTCTCTCTCAAAAATAAATAAACATTAATTAATAAATAAATTAATAAATAAATTAATAAATATTGTTTATCATTGTTATTCATAATGATTCCCAACAAAATTTTAAGAAGCATCTTTGAGGTGAATTCTTTCCCATCCATAATTATTTCCATAGGATATATTTCTGGAAGTGAAATCGAAGGCTCCAAGGGCGTGCACGTGTTTGTGGCCTTTGAAATGAAAGTGCCCATTTGCCCTCCGAATTGTATGAGTTTTCATCACCATTGCAAGTAGATGAACGTGCTTACTTCTTTACATATTCACTAACACCCAAAGCAGAAAAAGAAAGTTTTAATTTCTTTTCTTATCCAATCATTATTATATACGGTATATGTATATTTCATTCTTGGTGAGATTGCATTTTTACCATATTAAGAATTTAACGTATTTCTTCTTCTGTGAATTGCCAGCTCCTTGATTCTCACACCTTTAAAACATTTAGGTGTCTATCATTTTCTTATTGATTTTTACTAATGCTTTATATATTAAATGCATTTCTTCATATGCCATTAAATTTTCCCATTTTAATAATATGAACTATATAAAGCTTTTCTCTTAGCTATGCACCGTGCAAGAAATTTACCTAACAAAAGACGAAATTGCAGATAGAGGGATAAATGTGTTTGAGATCACACAGGTATGCAATAGAGCTGGCATTTAAAGTCAGGTCTGCTTGAATCCAGACCTATGTTTAAATATGATGCTAAGTTACTGATGATTATTATTTCCTCTCTATCCCATAGTTCAGGGGTCAGCAAAATGCCATGCATAGGGAAAATCTGGCCTGCTACCTATTTTGTAAATAAAGTTTTATTGGAACACAACCGCATTCATTACTTTCATGCACAAGGGCATACTTGAATGGTGACAGAGACCATATGGCCTGCAGAGCCTTCAAATCTTTACTGTCTGGTCCTTTATAGGAAAAGTTTATTGACCCCTGCAGTAGGTCCCCATTACCTAGAAACTATATTGACATTGGATTTCCTGGATCTATCCATTATCTCCCCATATCTTACTTTTCCCTCAACATTTCTATGTAGTATTAAATAAACTACTGTCATGCTTTTGTGTTAATGTACACTATTCAAGAATGTAATTCATTGCCTCTACTGATATTTCAATTAAAAAATATTGTATTCTATTTTCAAATATCCTATTCTCAGTCCCTCTTGTTTCTTAGCATCTTGTATTGTTGGAATGACACAGCATCTTCCTGAATTTCAGTAAGAAAAATATTTAACTTGTAGAGGTATCTGGATGTCTCGGTTAGGTGTCCAACTTGATTTCAGCTCAGGTCATGATCTCATGGTTTAAGATTCATGAGTTTGAGGCCCCGTCAGCTTTCAGCACAGAGCCTGCTTGGGATTCTCTCTCTCTGCCCCTCCCCATGCTTTCTCTCTCTCTCCCTCTCTCTCTCTCTCTCTCTAAGAAAAAGAAAAAAGGAGTAATATTTAGCTTTTAAAGAAGTTATTTGGAATAAAAGCTGTTTCACTCATGGGGGGGGGGGCGCGTTTCGGTCTTTTAATCAGGTGTTTATGTGGATTTGTCATTTCTGGAAGCCACTGTGGACCTCTCTCAACAAATGTGAATGCCCACTTAAAAACCCAGAAAGTCTTTTCTTCCAGTGACCTCTCAGTTTGCCCTTGCATGTAGTAGAGTTCAGTGTATTGTCTACATGCTCTGTCAGCTCTGCCCCTGAATACTGTCAGTAGGAAAACAGACTGCGTATGTGTGCATGCATGTGTTTGCACACACACACATGATTGGGGGTGGGTCGGAACGTCTATTCTCCAAATGCTTCTGCCCCTTACCTTCTCTGATATGGGTGAAATTCCTCTGGGTTTTCACTGCCGTGTAAATTCAATGTGTTTCAGAACAGGAATAGGTATTTCCTTTCATTTGAACATAATGGAATATATTCTGGAAAATAGTCTTTGGTATTTATAGAATGAGGTTGGGCCCTTCCTAATAGCCAAGGCAGGTAAAACTCTGTTCTCTTTTTTTCCCTTCTTTGTGTTTAATAGGGATAAATGTGTAAGATCATTTCAGTGTAAAGAATGCATTACACAAAAACTGATCGTTCTTAATAATCTGTAGTATTTTATAGGAAGCTCAATAGAACTTATTAGTAAGACTCATCTGCTACATTAGCTAAAGGAACAAATAGGCTGCAAAACTGGAACATGGTATACAAATCAATAATAATAAAGGAGCCATCATATTGTGTGCTGCTCAGATGATACTGAAAAAATTCGTTCCCAACCTGCCAACACATTTTGAAGGGGATGTTGACAAGCCCCTCTACATCAAAAAAAAAGAAGAGAGAAAGAAAGAAAGAGAAAGAAAGAAAGAAAGAAAGAAAGAAAGAAAGAAAGAAAGAAAACAAAAGAAAAGGAAAAGAAAAAAAGAAAAAGAAAATGGCAACCATGATAGAGAATAGTCTAGAAATGATGTCACCTTGTTTAAGATTGTCTTTCAAATTTTGCCTTGACTTCCAGATGGAAGAGGGAACAATATTATGAGAGGCTCTACTCAGCAGGAAAAAATACATATTAAGAATGAAAAGTTATAGGGAATCATTATTTGATTTAAAAGAAGAAATATCTTCTAATTTAGAAGATATTAGTCACCTTCTGAAAAAATGTTAGATCATTGTATTCAAAAGCTTAATTTTGAGATTAAAATAACTGTGTGATCTGGAGCAAATTGCTCAACTCCTCTGAGCCATGAGTTCTCAATTCTCAAAGTGATTTTCATCGCAATGATTGGTTTTTCAGGTAAATTTAAAGTTGAACTAAGATTCTATTCTATATTCATAACACAGCATTGTTATCAAAATAGAACAGCATTATAATGAGATGTTCTTAGAACAGCACTCATCCTCAATAAATGCAGCTATGTTGCCCTTGATGTGATGTGGTGAGTGCCCCATCCCCCAGGTATATTAAGGTAGTAGTATCTGGATGTTCTTGGAATCGTATGTATGAGATTGCAGTGTTGAATTGGAGGTTGGAATAGATTGTTTGGTCAAGTCAGTTTTGATCATCACATATGAACTTACTCTGCTTTGCATATCCTTCTGATTTATTTATTTATGCCAACCAATATTTATTGACTGCCCTCACGTATGAAGATCACGTTAGGTGTTACAATTCCAGCTGACAAAGAAGATAAGATAAATTCTTGATCCCATAGAGCTTATATTCCAATGGGAGAAGGGGATAAGAAGTAAAGCTTAAAGATCAAGAAAACATTAAATAATGGCAAAAACTCTACTTCCTTTTAAAGGAGGATAAAGTAGCAGGGAGTGACTGAAAAGGTGTCTCTGAAAAGGTGGCATTTGCCAAGAGTGACAAGCAGGGACCCCCTTCGTGAGAAACACAGGAAAGAGCCTTCCTCCTGGATTGGGTGTTTGTTCCCATTATTTTCTATACATGGAATGCTTTATTGCACTACAGAAGAGCTGGTACAAAGATCCTAAGATAGAAATAATCTTGGAGTATTCCAGAAATAGAATGAAGGTCAGCGTGACTGGAGCACAGAGGGAGACCAGGTGTGATACCCGTCAGTATCTATTTCTCCTTTTGTTCTGGGCACACAGAGAGCATGCATTGCTTGGTTCCCTTGCACTTAGAGACATCTGACTTTTCTGTCCATTGAAATGCAAAGATCAATGGTGCATGTTTTTCCCCAAGGAAGCGGTAGAAAGCTATTTGTGGTTCTCCAGTCTCTCTTTCTCTGTAAGAGTGAATGTGGGAGGTCTGTGCTCAAATGGCTCATTCATCAAATGGAAAACGATGGATGTCTGGGTATCGCCCATCTCAGGAAGAAACTATAGGAACAAGGAATAAACTTCTCTTATGTTAAGCCACTGAAATGGTGGAGTTGTTTGTTAAAGCATTACAACCTAACATTGTAATGATGAATTTCCTGATGAATTCAGGGAATGACTAACAGTAGAGGGTATGGTAGCAGGGCCAGATACTGTGGGTTTGTAGGCCAGGCTAGAGTGGGCATTTGTGAGCAAACGTAACGAGCAGCCCCTGGGTAGCAGATACGTCATGTGATCTGTCAGCTACTGATTCACAACATTGCCATCACTCTAGAATTCTTATACCCAGATTTCTCAAAATTGACATCATCTTCTGAGGTTCTACCTCCCCAGCCTATAGAAGCTACGTTATGAAATGAGAAGGTCAACTGAATATAGTTTATGGATTTGAGGGCAAACGAAAAAGAAATAAAACCACAAATAGGTGTAATACGTTTTCTAAGAATATCTAGATACTCTTTACCTTCTTAACCATTTTCTCTCGGCGAAAACCCTTTTTACTTTGTTTTTGTTTTGTTTTCAGGCTTTTTGCTAAGCAATCTGCCAAAAGTACTTATCAAATGAAGAATTAATTTATAAATATTTGTTGTAATTTTGTTTTTCTGTTTTTGCATTTCCTTTTAAAGAAAGAAAGATTGCCAGGTTCCAAGTTTAATTAAATGCACACCTGTCTAAGGAGTGCTAAAACCGAGTCATCTTCAACAACACTTGTAAGGGAAATAAGCCAGATACCATATTCCTTTTTTGCCAATGGTCAAATCAATTTTGTGCCATGTGTAGACATCCCTGACTGCATGGCCACGTGTTTGGCATTAGTTTTAAAACGTCTTTGTTATGATGATATTGACTAACCTTAGTAAGTTAGATTTAGCACTAATATATACAAGGCAGAATCATAAGCCCTGTGTATGTACGATATCATTCAGTCTTCACAAGGGCTCCTAAGGTAGATTTTATTGCTATGCCATTTTATAGGCGAGGAAACTGAAGCTCGGGAAAAGTTAATACGTAGTTTAAGTTCACACAACGAGTAAGTGGTGGAGCTGATATTGAATCAAGGCAATATGACCAAGGATCCTACATTTTTCATTGTTATGAAAATTGTGTGATCACATAAGAAAGCTAGTGAGGAAGGCACTTACTTGAAGTAAAGAAGGCAACATACTTACAGAGTGACGGCTCTGTGATTTGAGGCCGATACATGATGACATTTTCTCTATCCTGAGATGGAAAGTTAGCTTTGGCACTGGAGACAGATGTGTCATGTGAAATAGGTTATTTAATCTCTTTGAATCTCAACACTCTTATCTATGAAATGGGGCTGATAATACCTACCATAGAGATTCATGGTAAAGATGAAATGAGATGGTGTGTATACAGGGGAAGGAGTAGGCATTCAATAAGTAACAATTATTTTACTCAATAAGCTCTTCATTTCCTCCCATCCCTCAGTGAGATATTAGGGATTGGTGGTACCTATCTATAAATGATCTTATAATCTGTGAATGAAAGATACTGGATACATGTAATGTCTATAGTCCCTTCTAGAATCAAGAAAGATTAAAAAAAAAAAACTCCTTTGATTTATTGTGAAGGAAAATGCCATGTGTGCTAAAGGTGATTGATAGCAGTTTCTCTATTTTTGTGTCTCTCCCCACATGCCCGTACCCAGTGGCTTTTGTACATGCCATATGTCTAAGTTTCACGTAGGACCATTCTTTGATGGAAAGTACATCTAGCTTTCTTAAGTACAAATAACAAGTTGATAAGTGGGTGATTGATAGTTAAATGATAGATATTTGTATATGTGTAAATTTACATGTATCTGTAGTTATAGATACAGATATACATGTAAACACATATACATATAGTATAGATATAGTTACGTATATAGTATATGTATGTGTAGAGATATAGATAGTGACATAGTGTTGTGTATAGATATAGATGAGATACACAGATATACATATGCATATACATATGCATGTGAACATGGACCTGAACATGACATGGACACGGATGTGGAGATAAAAAGCTATCAAAGGCCAGGAGGTCGTGTGAGTGCAAACACAGCCAGGTTTTGCTTAGGAAAGAATGTTCTTTGGAAATAAGTTCTTGAGCCAAGGCAGACGTCCCATTATGCTGATTTTGAAGAAAAGGAAGAATGGTGTGTGAGGACCCTCCAGAATCTTTTTTGGCTTCCCTGGGAGTGGGCAGGCACCTGCATGTCCCCGCCCACTCTCCAATGAAGGAGGGACAAGTTCACCCAAGAAAAAACCAGGTCGCCATTAGGAAGACAAGCAGATACTTGGCTGCCTAAAAACAAATGTTCATTGTGTCTTTGCTTTAGTGTCTTTCCAAATAATCTTCCAAACTAGGCAAGACGACCATTACTGTCTACATAGTAATGGTAGTTCCTTGAGATTAAGCAGCCTTTCCAAGTTCACAGAGCTGGTAAGTAAAAGAACAGAACTACAGGCGACATCCTTGCCTTCTTTTCCAGTAGCTTCCTGACTACATCCCTCTAAAAGGATACTAATTTATTATTTGGTTTCTCTCAACTACAAATCACCTTATTTTTCCTTTTTCCCCTAAATCATTTCAGTGGGCAGCAAGCTACAGAGAAAGTCTGTGTATCACTGTCAAATTGCCTTTTGGACAATATCACCCTGCCATGTTTCTGTCTAAATGAATCTGCAACATTGACAGGAGAAAAAATATATAAAGTACAAGTCCTCATTGTTCATTCAGGGATAGTCTGGGCTGGAGGTGGCATCACCAGTGCCTACTGGCTGTAATTAGGAGACCCTGGCCGCCTCTCTGTGTTCCCGGGCACTTGTGTCATCACTTATAAAGGGCAATTTTGCTTTTCTTTGTCTCGGCTCTAATTCCACTCCTGCGGCTCATAGCCATGACAAACCCTGAACACAATTTTATATATTATGTGTGGACGCCATCTGTGACATGTTGACCTTGCCTAGGTTATGGGAACCAGAAGCTCTTTCTTCTAAACATAGGGAAACAAGCCATGCTGGTGTGAACTAACATGGAAGGAAGGACCTCAGAAGGTGTTTTCAGGATTTCCTGAAAATCAGGGGATTTAGCTACAGTTGAGATGTTTAACATTCTTTTTGTAACTGATTTGAATCTGCCCTGTAAAATACTGATCCAAGAAAAATCTATTTCATAACACCTACTCACACAGCTCTTTGGGGAATAGGGAGGAACATCTCCTCTCTTCCCTGGCTCAGATCCAGGGTTTACCAGGAATACAGGGGATGGGGGTGGACTATGGTGTATGCTAATCATTATGGTTATCATCCATCCATCTGTCAAATGATACTGAAATAGTATCTGACAAGAAGGCTAGCACTTACTTCCATGAGTTTTTATTTGAGATATACCAAGTCTCAGAAACTGTTCAGTTGTGTGTGTGTTTCTACCTGACAAAATTCTATCAGGATCCCAGTGGTAAGACAAAGGAAAGGGCAGAAATGCACAATTTCTTTTTTTAAGTTTGTTTATTTTTATTTTGAGAGAGACAGAGACAGACAGAGAATCCCAAGCAGGTTCCATGCTGTCAGCGTGGAGCCCCCGAGATGGTGACCTGAGCTGAAACCAGAAGTCGAATGCTTAACTGACTGAGCCACTCAGAACCCCTAAAAATGCATAGTTTCTGAAAATATTTTAGGAGTCATTTTATGAGAATCAGCCATAGTCAGAACCTTCTAAGCACAAGTCTTGACTTGAGGGATAAAGATGGGAATTTATCTTAAATATGGAGGATGGCAAAGTAAAGATTCTTGTCTACAGAGAAAAATAAAAAATGGACAGTTCACAGCCAGAGTGATTTTGGATAGATTTACCAAGTATTTGGCTTTGGACCCTTGTAAGACTGCCGGCCTCAATACTGACTCTTCCCCTGCAAACTCACCTCATCCCACTGTATAGGTGAAGATCTGAAACATATTTAACAAAGTTCTTAGAACTGGGAGGTGGGCAACTGAAGTCACCAGTCATCCTAATGGACTACTGTTTGGCCTCTGTGACAGCTTTATTGTAGTTGGTTGATTTCATTTCTCATGCTTATAATGTAAGATTCACTCTATGGACATGGTTTTGTGTGGGTTTTAACAAATGTGTAGAATCACGTATCCACCACTACAGTCATGATCCAGAAAATTTCCATCACCCAAAAATTTCCTTTGTGTTTCTCTTTTGTAGTCAATCCTCCCCTCCACCATCAAGCCATATGATCACTAATCTGTTTCTCATCCTATAGTTTTTCCTTTATAAGTGGAATCATTTTTAAGTCCCCCTTTTTTCATGCTGCCTAATGCATTAGACATTCATCCATGCTGTTCCAATGTGTTAATAGTTAGTTCTTTATTATTATTAAATTTGTTTATTTCTTTTGTGAGAGAGAGAAAGCATGAGCAGGGAAGGGGCAGAAAGAGAGGGAGAGAGAGGATCCCAATCAGGCTTGAACTGTCAGCACTGAGTCCAGTGCGGGATTCGAAGTCACAAACTGTGAGATCATGACCTGAGCTGAAACCAAGAGTTGAACCCTTACCCAACTGAGCCACCCAGGCGCCCTAACTCTTTTTTATTGCTGAGCATTGCTCCACTTCTATGAAGTTACCACAGTGTTCTATCCATTCTCCAGTTGAAGGACAGTTTCTCGTTCTTAGAAATTATGAATAAAACCACCATAAAATTTCTGTATAGGTTTTGGTGTGACCATGATCTTTCATATCACTTCAATAAATACCTAGGATGGGAATTGTTGGGTCAGATGGTAAGTGAATGTTTAATGTTATAAGAAACTGCTAAAATGTTTTTCAACACGGATGTGTCTGTACTGTATTGTAGTCCTGCCAGCAATGAATACACATTCCAGTGGCTTTGCATCTTGGAAACGTCAGGTTGGTTCTTTTTCCTTTTTTCCATTGTATGACGTGTGGAAGAGCATCTGACTGAGGATGTAATTTGTGTTTCTCTGATCACTAGTGATCATGAACCGTGTTTCATGTGCTTCTTTGCCATCCTTATATCTTCTTGAATGAAACGTCTGTTAAGTATTTTGCCCATTTTCTAACTGAATTCTTTGTTTTCTTGCTGTTAGCTTTTGAGATTTCTTTATACATTCTTCCAAGAAGTCCTTGATTAGATGGAGTTTTGCAAATATTTTCTCATCATTGTATCATTGTGGCTTGCCTTTTAATTCCCCTAACTTTGTCTTTTGAAGAGCAAAAGTTCTCTATTTTGGTGAAGTCCAATTTATCTATTTTTTTTAATTTATGGGTCATGCTTTGGTGTCATATCTAAGAAATCTTTGCCTAACTCAAGGTCACAGAGAAGTTCTCTTGTGTGTGTGTTTTTTCTTTTTTTCCTAGAAGTATTAGGGTTTTGGGCTTTTAGGTCTATGATCCATTTTGAGTTGATTTTTGTATAGGGTGCAAAATATGGGTTGGGTTCTTCTTTTTTTTTTTTTTTTTTAGTATATGTTAGCATAATTTGTTGAAAAGACTATCCTGTCTCCATTCAATTGCTTTTGCATGTTTTCGAAAATCAATCAACCCTAAGGTGTAGGTCTGTTGCTGGACTTTCTAATCTGTTCTATTGATCTATCTGCCTCTCCTCTCTTCAGGACCATACCCTTTACCCTTATCACTTGGCACCTTTCTGCATGGATATTTTAACTTCATTGGAAAGTCAAATGCCACTTTTCATTAAAAATCCATTTCTTTCACCATTATACTGCATGTATTTTTAAGAGTATTCTACTTTCCTTTCCCCTGTTTCCTTAATTTTTGCCTTCAAAATTCATAGGCCATCTAATATTAAAAACCAAGATACTCTATATTTCCATTTATATGACATTCTGGAAAAGGCAGAACTATAGAGACGATAAATAGATTAGTGATTGGCAGAGGTGGAAAGGAGGTCTGATGGAACAGGTGAAGAACAGTTGATTTGGGGAGGTGGAGGGAGGTGAACCTGTTCTATATGATGCTGGAATGGTAGATACTAACAGTAACTAGCAGTATGTGTTTGTAAAAATCCCTTAGAACTTTATAGCATGGATTGAACTTTAATGTATGCTAATCGAAAATGAAACATTTAAGAGATTGCGGGATCCTAGGATGGAATACAGACCATGACCAAAGAATCTAACTGCATTACAAATATATGAAGTAAACTCACTGAAAGGGATGGGAGGGAGAGATACTGATCTACATAACTGGAAATGAGCAAGCGTAAGACTAAAGGCAAAGGGATTTTGTATAAGCACTGTAGTTGATAAAAGTGTTTCCCACAGGGGTGGCAGTTAATAATTCCGAAACCACTGTGCACGGACACTGGAATTGAATAATTAAGTAAATGGATGGCAGATGGGGGGACCAGATATGACACCGTTGTGGTGGAAAGTTACAGACAAGCAAGGAAAAGGCTGTGGTAAAGATTAGAGTTGGAGTCATTAGCAGGGACTCTTTTTTAGCTTAATGTAGATACGGATAAATATATTTAGAAATTTTTATAGATATACGTGTATACACAGATTAGTATATGTACATATATTAGAATCAGCAATGCACTTGCAGCAATGAGCACATCTAGAGCCCAGAGTTTGGTTTCTAATTACATTCTTCAATAAAAGGAACTATATCTTCTTTAAAAAAAAATGGCTTATTCTAGGGCTGGGCAGGAAATGTGCAAAATGAGCTAGAGGAGTCTTGTGCCAGAAAGTAAGGAAGCACTCACAAAAACAAAAACAAAACAAAACAAAAAACCACATTGATGGGAGTATGTCAAGGGAACATAGGATCCAACTGAAAGAGCTTCCAATGGCCAAAGCTGAAATATAAGCAACAAAGTATTGGACATAGCCTAAAACATAAATTACTAGTTATGATATGTACTGGTATAAATAAATTATTGCACAAATAAACAAATTGGGGAGAACAGGCAAATATTCTGTGCAGAAAAATTCCAATAATTTATTTGCCCTTAAAGAGATGAAGCTTGGGGTGCCTGGGTGGCTCGATCGGTTAAGCGTCCAACTTCAGCTCAGGTCACGATCTTCTGGTGACTAGTTCGAACCCCACATCAGGGTCTGGGCTGACGGCTCAGAGCCTGGAGCCTGTTTCAGATTCTGCGTCTCCCTCTCTCTGCCCCTTCCCTGCTCACACTCTGTCTCTCTGTCTCAAAAATAAATACAACATTGTAAAAAAATCTAAAAAGAGATGTAGCTTAGTTACCCATGCCTGAAGTGTGGGCTGCACATCGCGACTTCTTTCCAGAATGCTATGGAAAGGAGGAAAAAAGAATAACTTTGCTACGTGGAAACCTGACAGTACTTCAGCCAGGTGATCCGGGTCAACAACAGAGATAAACCGTGTTCATACTGCACACTCTTCATATAATGTGATAGGAATGCCATGGTACCTCTGTTGGTCTTCCTATCAGGAAACCATAACCCTGGTCTAATTGTGAGAAAGCCATTAGATGAATCCCAATTGAGGGATATTCTAAGAAAGTTCTGACAAGGACACCTTGAAACCGCCAAGGTCATCAAAAACAAGGAAAATCTTAGAAACTGTCACAGCCCAGAGGACCCCAAAGAGACATGACAACTAAGTGTCATGGGACATTCATATGGGATCCTTGGATGGGATCTTGGAACAACAACAACAAAAGGTATTAATTAAAAACTAAGGAAATCTGAATAATGTATATGGACTTTAGTTAATAATACTTTATCAATATTGGTTCTTTGTGAAGAAGGTACTATACTAATATAAGACATAAGAAATGGGTGAGGGCTATATGGACACTATCCTACTTCTGCAACTTTTCTATAAATCTAAATCTCTTCTAAAACCCCAAATTCTTTTAAGTAAAAAAAAAGTCACAAGCTTTTCTGCCTCAACCTTAAACATGATATTCTAAAGAGGCTTTGTCTCATTTTCCTTCACCAATCTAAAACTCCTACAATTATTTTTAAGCAGGATTATAGGGCTTGGTCTCAGCTCAAGGACAATAATGCCACATCTTCCATGGTCTTGGGCAAAGGAGTGGTTGGTCTGCCATTGTTGGTGCAGAAGAGTGTAGACACACTTTCAGATGGCCACACTTTCTTTGTGATTCGTCCTCTTAAGAGGTGGAGGCTCCCAGTTTTTAATCTGTACTATTCTGCCAAATTCTGTGGCATGAATGACATTCTGGGACTGTTGAGAACAGGATCCAATAGCTTTCAAACCTGCTGGAATCTCTTGAAACAGACAATCTTGGGATATTATCTTGGGGAACTGAAGTGCCTTGCAGTGAGAAGCCCAATCTCCATGGAAGGCACAGGTATAAATTCTCTGTTGGAAGTCTCAGCTGAGCTCCCAGCCAGTAGCCAGCGATTCCAGACATTTGTGCGAGCCATATGGGACATCTGTCCTAATCGAGAGAGGTGGCTCTTCGAGATGATGCCTGGCCTGATCATCATCTAATGGCAAGTGCATGAAACAATCAGAGTGGGAACTGGGCAGCTGAGCCCAGTCAATTCATAGACCATGCGGGGTACCAATAAATGGTCATTGTAAAGCACTGATTTTAGGATGGTTTATTTTGTAGCAATACATATCTTGAACGCTCTGTTAAATGTTGTAGCTTAAAACTCAATTTTCTAGGAGCATTTCCTGTACAAACAAACAACTACACAAAAGCAAACATTTACTATGTGCCTCTGATTAGCAAGGCATGGTCCAGCATCTGAAATTTCAAGCCTCAGCGATATCACATGGCAAGATAAAAAAGCATTTCAAGTTGTCATTGTGACATATCTTGAAGGAATCACCAGCCATACGATTTATGTCTTCCTTTAAAAGCTTCCTTACTGCTTAAAGACAACCTACTGCTTATTCTCAGTTGTTTCAGAAGTTTGACTAGTTAGAGTTTATCAGGAACCTCTGAGGAGATAAACATATCTGATAAACCCCTGAATCCAGGTAAATTGAAAGATCCTCAACGTTATCCTCCCCAAATAGTAATACTTTAGATTAGTTTATATTTAATAGATTACTAAGATTAGACCTCTGAAGCAACATGGCACTTCCAAAATCTCTTTTATAGAAAAAGTTTGTTATCAATATGCCAAGACTCCATAATGTTTTAAAGTCTTGGGGCGCCTGGGTGGCGCAGTCGGTTAGGCGTCCGACTTCAGCCAGGTCACGATCTCGCGGTCCGGGAGTTCGAGCCCCGCGTCAGGCTCTGGGCTGATGGCTCAGAGCCTGGGGCCTGTTTCCGATTCTGTGTCTCCCTCTCTCTCTGCCCCTCCCCCGTTCATGCTCTGTCTCTCTCTGTCCCAAATAAATAAATAAACGTTGAAAAAAAAAATTAAAAAAAAAAAAGTCTTGAGTAAAAGTTAAAGTCTCCTCAATTTATCATCAATACCTCTGTGGATTTATTATTATTAGGATATTATGAAATGCAGTTGAAGCAAAGAACTGTTTGTTGCTTGCTTAGAATGATTTTATTGACATCTTTTCTTCCTGTTATATTACTTTTGGTTCTCTCTTTTTTTTTAATAGGAGAGAAATAAATGGCTGACCCTTGAAAAACACAGGTTTGAACCATGCAGGTCCGCTTATATGTGGATTTTTTTAATAGGACAGTACTCTAAATGTATTTTCTCTTCCTCGTGATTTACTTAGTAATGTTTTCTTTTCTCTAGATTACTTTATTATAAGAATACAGTATATAATGCATATACAAAATATATGTTAATCAACTATTTATGTTATCAGTAAGGCTTCTGGTCAACAGCGGGCTATTAAGAGTTAAGTCTTGGGGGAGTCCAAAGTTATGTGTGGATTTTCAACTGCCCCTGTGTTGTTCAAGGATCAACTGTAATCATGTGCAATCTATACTAGTAATACAAGAGAAGAGGTAAGATGATGTATGGACATAAGCCAGCAAGGTGACAGGTGTCTTAACCCTATCCCAGGTAAACTCGGAGCTAACATGGAGGGAAACAGTATGGTACAGCAGTGAAAAATTCTTGTCATCGAAGGAAAAGTACAGTCTCACCACTCACCAAATTTGCCACCTAAGGGTTTCAAGCCATTAGAGAATCATTTTAAAAATATTCATAAAATACTTGCCTCAGAGACTTGGGAGAGTTGAAATATGATTAAGATTTGAAAATGTTTAGCAGAGTCTGGCATGTATGAAGCAGTGGTAAACATTGGCTTCTCGCTTTAATAATAAATTGAGAACAAAATTCTCTTGAATCTCTCCATCAGATGCTGTGTCTGGGCTTCTCCTTCTATTTCTTTCTCTGAGTAGAAGACACCAGTGCTCACAGATATAATTCCAGCTCATTAAAGAGAATATTCCTTCTGACCCCTCTGCTTTTGGAAACCAAAATTGTTGTCAGAACGGTGACTTGGGGCAACAGTTGTAGGGCTTTGTGATGCTGGGAAAGTTATTTAGCCTGTCTGTGCCTCAGTTTTTTCATCTGTAAAATAGGGATAATACAGTACCCACTATATATGGCAAATATGAAAAGCAAATAAGATAATAAAGTGCCTAAAACAGTGTCTGTCACAAAAAAACATTCACTTTGTTATTATTATGTTTTAACAATTATTATCAGTGTAAAAAATTATCATGAGGCATATACTTAGTACCCTGGTATCCTGGTTTCCTTGTCATTAGTCTTTTCCCTACCTAGTCTTTCTTTCTCTCTTTCTTTCGTTCTTTCTTTTTTCTTTCTTTCTTTCTTTCTTTCTTTCTTTCTTTCTTTCTTTCTGTCTTATGCCTCAGTGACATAAGATACAAGCAATATTAGTATGGTTATTAGAAATATTAGAAAGGATATTGCTTTAGCTATAAAGTTTTTTAAAGCCACATGGAGTGTTGGGTGAAACGTTGAGAATCTGGCGAATAGACCTCGAGCACAGCTGAGATGTTAAGTGCCTCGTTTAAGAGATCAAGAAGAATATCCCTGAAAGGGAGGAGGAGAGAGGTCAGAAAGGTCAACAGGAGGGGCTAACAGAGAATCGACAGGTGTGTGAGATTGCAGGATGGGACCTGGTACGGAGTGGATAAGAAGTTTCCAAGAATATGCGTGTTCCTGTGTAAGGCATTTACTTTATTGAAAGCTTTTCCTCTTCCTACCAGCTCCACTCCTGTCATGAGAAAGTCTATGTTGGATCTGTAGGGACTTTCATGGGAAGACATTAACACCCCCTGTCTGGGGTGATGGATTGTGGGCAGAACATGGCTCATGCACAGAGAAGGGAATTCAGAAGGAGGCAATCATTCTACTTCACTCCTTACCCAATGCAGAATTGCAGAGAAGATGCTGGGTGTTGCAAACATTGAGTGTTTTCACAAGGCATGGGATGAAAGGCTCACATTGTCTTAAACATACATTATTTATTCAGTTTAATTTTTCATTAATACTTCACATTTACCATGCACTGTCCCAGGTAGATAATGTTGCCCTCATGGATCTTTCATGTTAGGCAGAAGAAACAGAATATATATACCTGTGACAAATGGAATAATTTCACTAAGGGCTATGAAGAGTATTAAGGGGGGTGTTTGGCTAGGGAGGGTCTTGGCAAGGAGTTGGATAGAGAAGCCACTTAAGGAAGGGTTTTGGGGGGCGCCTGGGTGGCTCAATCGGTTGAGCGTCTGACTTCAGCTCGGGTCACGATCTCGCGGTCCGTGAGTTCGAGCCCCGCATCAGGCTCTGGGCTGATGGCTCAGAGCCTGGAGCCTGCTTCCGATTCTGTGTCTCCCTCTCTCTCTGCCCCTCCCCAGTTCATGCTCTGTCTCTCTGTGTCCCAAAAATAAATAAACGTTAAAAAAAAATTAAAAAAAAAAAAAAGAAAGGGTTTTGGGTGGAGATATGAATGATGAGAATTAGCCATGGGATAATTTGGGGGTAAAAGCTGTCCAGCACTGTGAGAAGGATGGGGTTGAGGAGAAAAAGGGTGAGTGCACTGGATTGAATGGATTTGGGGAACGGTAGTGCAAGGTGAGTTGAGAGATGTGAAGAGATATCCATGAAGAGTTGGTTTTATTTTGAAAGCGTTGGGAAGCCTTCATGGGGTTTAGACAGGAATGATGCAATCTCATTACTGTGAGTATTATTTTCCAATAAACGATGCCCATCTTATCTATATCTCATTTGTCCACCACCACAAACACGGACTATAAGCTTTTCATACCGCATCTTACAAGAACACAACCAATGCTCAGAGAAGACATTTGCTTTATCTAAGGTCACTTGGGTAAAAGGAAACAATGAGGATTTTACAGCAGTGCAAGCGAGAATTGGCTGCTTCTCAACTGGAGCTCTGTGTTTAATAATTGATGGAAGGCAAAGGGACGGTTCTAAAGTCACTGCTAAAAGACACAATGTGGTACCATGATTTTTTTCAATTCTCTTTGCAAAGTAAGCTAAAATTCATCTTTCAAAGGAAACACTAGTATAATGCTGTTCCTTATTTTTCTTCCAAGTCTTTTACCCACGTCTTTGCTGAGTCTGCATCCGCACCATCCATGCCAACTCGTAAAGCTTAGCTGATGATCTGCAATCTGGGGGAAAGATCAGGAGAGATTAGAGCTGAAGGAATGTAGGTCACAGAGGGAAGGGGCGATCCCCACAGTGGGTTTCAGACAGTCTGGCTCAACAATGCCAGAGTGTATAAAAAGGATTTTGTGATGTTTAGACTTCTATGAAATGAAATAATGTGCCTTGATGCAACATTTACTAGTTTCTAGAATAGTCCAAGTCAACACTTTTAAAGTTAGCATCCATATGACTGATTAATATTTTTGGTTAATGTCAATTTCATTCCTGTGATAATGTATAGTATATGTGTTTAAGACATTTCATTAAATTTTGTGCTGCTTAATGGAAGTCTTAATGTAATGCCCTGAATCATATATGAACTCTGAAAACAAACCTTTACTTCATCTATTCATAAAGCATTGTTGGTCTTCCTTACAACTCAGGATTTGGTAATTTATTCCAAAGCTTACATTGAAAGCAAACACAATAAAAACTCTTTAAAACCCTGGTAGCATTAAAACACTAAGGATATTTTGATTTAAAAAAAAATCAATGAACCAAATAGAATAGAGGAGATCTAAATTGAATAAGGAAAGGATTGCACTCCCTCTTGTCCTCACCCCTGCAACTCATTCATTCAACTTTCAGTGAACAAATATTTGTTAAGCTTCTTCTAAGCACCAAACAATATGGTAGCTGGTGTGTAGGCAATGGTGAGAAAAACACCATTGACTCTACGGGGACAAAGGACAATATATAGACAATACACAGAGATTTATAAATAAATGAATATATGACTACAAGTTACACTGAGTGCCAGAACACAGTAATAAAAAAACAGCAATACCAGAACGAGGGGATGGCAGACCCTGTGTATTGCCATCCAATTTCCCCTTTTTCCCTTAGCAATCAAACTGCTGTTTTTGTATTTATTGTTTTTTCAGGGAGTGAGGGCTTTATGCTCTGCTCATAAGAACTACGTTTCCCAGAATCCTTTTCTACTAGAGCAGCCCAGTAAGAGAGAGATCTGACCAGATGAAAAGAGACATGGCTTCCAAAGAGGACTGTCTGCTCAATACCACTAGTCTTTTAGTCCGGAATTTGGACAACATTCTGAGGTGGAAAGTGGTCATCTTATGACCTTGAGGCAAGAACCACAAGACTGTGTGTAAAGACAAAGGGAACTTGGGTTCCTACCTATGGGCTTCCCAATATAGGAGAGAAAAACAACACCAAATTTATGGGGAAATGTGTATTTGCTCATAGGCAAATGTAAGTCCTAATTAAGCGTGGGAAGTGTTGAGGACTTATTTGCTTAGGAAAAGAGGTGGACGCTCTGGAATAGAATTAAGTATAGAAGTGCCAGCAACTGAAGTTGGCTCAATGGTTGGTTCTGTCTATACAAACACATGCTTAAGAAAAACTGAAATTTTAGAAAACACATACAATCTCTACACTTTCAAATTTTTAATAAAAAGATACTCTATGTGGCCAACACCCATATTCATACAATAAGTTTAGCCACTTACTTACATCTCTTGACATGCAGACCTATACATTTAGTGAGCTGAATGGAAATATCCATTCCTTAGGTTTACTTTTGACTAAATTAACAGTTCTCAACTTTGGTTTGCAATATTATCTAGGGAGCTTTTGAAGTAGTGCCCAGCCCCTCACCCCAGACCAAACAAACCTTCGAAACTCTGAGTTCATAGGTCTGGGTGCCCTAAGAGGGGCCAGGATGTTGGCCTATTTAGAAAGCCCCCAGCTGATTCTACTATACGGCGAGTGTTGAAAATCACTGGAATATTACTCAGCTATAAAAGGGATGAAATCTTGCCATTTGCAACCACATGGATGGAGCTAAAGAGTATGACACTAAGTGAAATAAGAGAAAGACAAATACCATACGACTTCCCTCGTATGTGGACTCTAAGAAACAAAACAAATCAACAAAGGAAGAAAAGGCAAACCAAAACACAGACTCTTAACTGTAGAGAAAAACCAGTGGTTTCCAGAGGGGAGGTGGGTTGGGGGGAAGGGTGAAATATGTGATAGAGATTAAAGAGTGTACTTATCTTGATGAGCACTGAGTAATGTACAGAATTATGAGTCACCATATTATACATCTGAAACTAATATAACACTCTATGTTAACTATATTGGAATTAAAATGACAAACAAAAAAGAAAGGAAAAGACAAAGAAAATCACTGAGAGAGAAGTGAACTTTAGTCTGGCCATCCACATGCCTGAATCGCCTGAGCAGGAAGGACAGTCAGGCAGAACAAGAGTGACAAAGAACCTCCTCTTTTTTGTCAGAAGAAGATCTCAGTTCAGGTTCTAGCTTCACTAGCAAATAGTAGGGTGATCTGGAGAAAATCATCGGGTCTTTCCAACTTTACATTTCTTCACTGATGACTTCATAAATAATGGCTGCCATGCACTTACCAATAAAATACTAGCATCATGCAATCTAGTTAAGATCTGCATCAGTACAATTAAGTTTCTGCATCCAACATAATTACAGGAAGATGACCGACTTTCTGTGACTTGGAGGATATTTGGGGGAGGTCTCACTGAAAATGCAGACAATGGGAGAGGCCAAAATGTGCTTTATGTGCCCCACAGAGACACTCAAAGACAGCAACAACTAGCACACCTGAAACTGCAGAAAGAAACCTTTGTGAATGCATTTGGAGGAAGCACATCAGATTCATTAAGGTGCTATTAAAAACAAATAAAAACAAAATTTAAAGACAGCAATTTCAAATATGAGCCTCCCAATAAAAACTCTCTAGGGCAGGCCCACCCAGTTGTAGGCTCTGATTTGCAAGCTGTGGCTCCGTGCAGGACGAGCCTGTGTAGCTGCTCTGCAGTGGGTCACAGCAGGAATGTTATTGACTAGACCATGGGTAATGGTTTTTCAGAGCAACCCCAGGGAAGCAAGCTTCTTCATTATGATAATAGTATTCTAGTCTTTGAGTTAAAGCAAACACTTAAGGCCATCTACCCTGACCTGTTTATTTCAGAGATTTAAAATCCATAGCCCATAGGTTAAGGGCCTTAGTTAACCCATTCTAAATGGTTTGTGGCAGGCAATCACAAACCCCTAGGCTTCTGATGTCAATTCTAGTGCCCTTAATATTTCTCTTAGAACTGTGCTTTCCAGTACAACAGCGCTATGCACATACTGGCTTTTGAGTTCTTGAAATGTGGAGAGTTTGAGTGGAGATGTGCTGCCTCAGTCCCTTTGGACTGCTAGAACAAAGTACCATAAGACTAGGTGGCTTATAAACAACAGAAATTTATTTCTCACAGTTCTGGAGGTTGGGAAGTCTGAGGTCAAGGTACCAGTATGTCAGGCTCTAGTGAACCTTTTTCTGGATTTCAGACTACTGGTTGCTCACTATGACAGAGAGAGAGTGAGAAAGCCCTGGTGTGTGTGTGTGGGGGGGGGGGAGGGAGTCTCTTTTATAAGGACACTGATCCCATTCATGAGTGCTGCACTCTCATGACCTAATCACCTTCCAAAGGCCCCACTCCTTCATACCATTACATTGGGGGTTAGGATTTCAACATATGAATTGGGGAGGGGGGGCGGACATAAACATTCAGTCCATTGTGTGTGCTCTAAGTGTAACATATACACTGGATTTTAAAGACTTAATATGAAAAAATAAAGCACAATATTAATTCTTAAGCTTACAGGTTGAAATGATAATATTGAGAAATCTTTGGTTAAATAAAATATATTATTAAATTAATTTTTTAATTAGTTTTTTAATTGTGGCTCTTAGAAAATCTAAAATTACATATGGTGGGCAAGGGGAGGGGCATCTGGCTGGATCAGTCAGTGGAGCATGGGACTCTTGATCTCAGGGTTGTGAGTTCAAGCCCCACATTGGATACAGAGCCCACTTTAATTAATTAATTAATTAATTAATTGAAAATAAATAAATAAAATTACTCATGTGGCTCACTTTATATTTCTGTCAGACAGCTCTGTCTCAGATTCCCTGCAGCAGGGTGAGTTAAAGGAGTCAGTCAGGAGGCACAATTAAAAAGATCGATGGTCGTTTAAAAGTTACAAGGACATGGTCAGAAATAAAGGAAGAAAAGCTTCATGGAATAAAGGGGGTTCAGATCTATGTTGTTGGGTATGAAATTCTAGATGTGTTTTTCAAAGGACTCATCTAGAAACATGGAAACATCATTCAATGAAAGAAAATGGGAGGGTATTATTCAGTGTTTTCAGACGCAAAACTTATTGACATTTAGGGGCCCCCAGTTATTTTCCTTTCAATGGGTCTTTCTCGTTGAAGAGGGGGAAAAGTTGCATATAGATCATGACCCTTGAGCTGCATGCTTCTTCAGATCATTGACAAACAGATTCTAACATGGCTCATGGAGAAAATTTAATACAAATAAGTTATTTTTACCTGAAAACACATCTAACAGAAGTAGATTTTCTCTTTTTAATTTATTTTCTTAAATTATTGTACAGTAAATTGATTTTTCTATGTTTGTAATACACACTTTTGTAGCAAACAGCAGTAGATTCCATAAATACCCTACTATAAATTAAACCGTTGTTCAACAGAGGGGTTAGAATTGGGTATCTATCTATCTGGTGTTCTTTCTTCTTTGCTTTCTCTCTCTCTCTCTCTCTCTCTCTCTCTCTGGAGATTTATTTCCATCAGGTTTAAGATGGAAATGGAAACTTGTACCATTATTAATTTTTGTATCACAATAAATATGCTTCGTTGCCGGCAAAAGCTTTAATTTCTTTGTGGAAATATGTTCCTTCCTGGTTAATTCCACCTCTTCCTCATTTTTAAACTGCAGAAGATTTGCTTCAAAACCCAAAGTTCAGGTATATTTCATTCTTTATTGAGCAGGTAACAAAAGAAAATACATTCATATTATTCAGAAAGTAATCATGGAGATACTTTATAGCTCATTTATATCAATATCAAACTAATTCAATGACAAGTCAAACATGGTACCCTTTAATCATGGAAAACTGTAGGTATTTCAGCTGAATAAATTAAGGGCAATTAACTAAAAAATGAGCTACACACATGAAGCTCATTATTTTTAGGTTGAAGGATCCTTTTAATTTACTAGAATTGTTTTCTTTGATATGCCAGATGCCTGTTTTGCCCAACAAAAATCAAAACACCTCAAAGCATAAAAGTATGCACCCCATGTGTTATATAAACTTGACTTGATAATTAACATTAACCATGTCCTTTGCATCCATTATCTTGATGAAAAATAAATACTCCTTGTCTAAAGGAAACATGCAAATTTAGAACTCTAAAAACACCTTAAATAATAAAATAAACACAAATTGAATTCAATTGTACAATTCATGCTGGAAAATCAGCTGCAATTAGGAAGACAGAAGTTGGACATTGGCCACAAATTTCCATTAAAAGGCACAGACAAACCACATGCTGGTTGACTTCTCTAAATGTGGATGAGACAAAGAGAGATGTGTTTTGTATAAATGCCTGTTTTGAGCCCAGATGTTTGTGAACACATGTCATTTACCAGAAACTTTTAACAAAGTATGCAAATATTTAGTAACACTGCCTTAGTGTTCTAATGGTTCTTCCAATAATGTTAAATGTTGATTCTTAAGGAGCCCATGTTAAAGGAAATTTAGTCAAGTATGACTTATTTTTCCTGGTGGATGCTGATGAATAGTGTCAACACCATAGATATTCAAAAACAGTGGATGAATTTAAAAGTAAGTTGAGTTCTACAACTTACTCCATGGAGAATACCATGCTCTCTGCTGCTTGTTGATTCAGTATGTCTAGACATTAGACTTTTTGTATGTTCATATCAAAAGACTTGCATTTCCTGAAAATGTGGCAACTATTGTAAGGGCAAAAACCTCAAAAAATTATTGGGTGATTGATGTGAATTTGCCAAGGATTATGATTTTCAAAAAATATTCTTTGAGCCTCTTTTACCATTCTAGATGTTCAGGATACAGGAGTGATTAAAATAAAGACCTTGTGCATATTCTATCCAGAAGGTACAGCAGATAAAGTTATAAATAAACATACTAACTGATGTTATAATGAAGGTTCTGTAAAGTAAATAATGAAATAGATGGTGTGAGGCAGGGATAACTTCAGCCACAGGGTTCAGCCTCTCTCAGGAGGTAATTTTGTTTTTCTTTAACTGTTTATTTTGAAAACACATCAAGTCTACAGAAATGTTGCAAAAATAGTATAATTAACTCTGTATTTCCTTCACGTTGCTGAACCAGTTGCTAACACATTGCCATATTTGCTATATATATCTCTTTATGTTGTTCTGACCCAATTAAGAATTGCAGGCACCTTAACCCTCCACTTTTAAATACTTCAGTGTGTCTCTACTAAGAACAATGTCATTATAGAGACCACCATAACAACATCCTATTGAGGATACTTAACACAAAAAAATAGAATCTAAAATAGAGTGCATATTTGCAATTTTCCAACTGGCCCAAAACTATCTTTTATTTCTTTGTTTATTTGAATGTTTATTTATTTATTTTGCGAGAGAGAGTGAGAGAGCGAGCACGCAAGCTGGAAAGGGGCAGAGAGAGATAGAATCCCCAGCAGGCTCCACGCTGTCAGCACAGAGCCCCATGCAGGGCTTGATCCCACAAACCATAAGATCATGACCTAAGCTGAAATCAAGAGTCAGATGCTTAACCAACTGAGCCACCCAGGCACCGCCCCCCCCCCAAACTGTCTTTTCTAATATCAGGAAGTGACATTGACTAATAGCTAAATGATGGGCCAGATACAGCCACACAAAAGGGCTTTCCAGGATTAAAGATGGAAGGAACAGAAAATCCGAAGACACTTATATAATATTTGTGTATAAAATTTCTTTTAAAAATGACATGTATAGTCAATACTCTAGGGATTATAATATTAATACATAAAATCTAGTTTTAAATATGCTAATTGCATGGTTACATTTTATGTCAAATTCTATGTAATAAGCCATCTTTGCAAAATTGATAGTCATATTGTTTCTACTTGGCTTTCTTCTATTTTACCCACGCACTCTTCACCTGATCCTCGATATAGTCAATTGAAGTAATCTGCCATGTAGCTCCATGAGTGAGATTTAGGGAAATCATTGCCTGCAGAATTTCAAATATGGATATGAGGCATTTGGAAGCAATTTCTGATAAGAGAGTACTATAAATTGCCACCCCAAGGTACATCTTGCACATTACCCAACCAAATGTTTTTCTTTAAACAAGATTCAGAGGGAGGAGGGATGTATTAGCCACAAAACTTAATGGACTAAGGTGCCATTACTTACTAAATAGAACCGTTTATATGAAAAATGAACATTTAATGTATACATGTAGATAATGTAATCCATTTCATCTTATCCACATACACAGAAGATTCCGATTATAATGGATCTGGTGGTCCCTTTTTGCTCATTTCATTTGCTTGAGTACTGTGTCTGGATTAATAAAAAGAGTCTATTTCCCCAAATGAACATACAGAAAAGCAAACTGGCCCTCTCCCAAGGACAGCGGTATCCCTCCAGGACGTTCAGAGGGACCGAAGGTCACTTGGCTCTCTCACTGGGACCATGGAAAAGTTTGTAACATCTTTCATGTCCAGCAGGGGAGCAGCCTGGAATGTCTGCTTCTTTCTAACCTTTGAAAATCATAAAATAAATCCAAAGCATCATAGACCATCTGGTACTTACAACGCAATATCTACAGATAAGTCTGAGCAAAGGGCAGACATATTACCCCCAGTGGGAGAGAGTTTCGGTTAAATCTCATCTACTTTACTTGTCTGATCACTGCCACAGACATCATAAAAACCTCTTCCTTCTATACAGTCCCCTTGCTTCACTCTTGGATTAATTGCTAGTCTTAATGTCTAGATTTTATATTTTTGAAAAGTGCCAAAATATAAGCAGGAGGGATGGGAACCCTAAACAAGAAAATGTCACACACACATTTCTACGTCTTATTATTGACATTTATTGCGACCATGTAAAAACCTAAACACGGCCTGAAACACCAGGTAAGGCTAGAATGATGAAACAAATTACCTAATAAATATTAACTATATCAGCCACATTAAAAAGGACTGTAGGCCATACATACCCATGCCAAAGGAGGGCCATGATGTATGGTGGAGGAAAGAACAAGATAAAAGAGAGCTGAGAAAGCTGATTGCAGAATTATACTTAAGGATGGCCCCTTTTTTCAAAGGCAGTCAAGCACTGTGTATGCATATATGTGCCACTAGATGTCTACCTGTGTGTATGTGTGCATGTGCGTGTCTGTGTACCTGTACCTGTGTGTACACATGTATGTGCGTGTGTGTGTGTGTGTGTGATGGGAGAGGTGTGCCTTTTCACATTTATATTAATTTTATTTTTATTTATATTGAGCCTGAATATTGTCACTAAAAAATAATTACAAGAATTTAATCAAAAAGTGGTAGAGATAAGTGTCAGTTTAGCAAATACCCAATTTAGCCCGATATTCTTTTTTTTTTTAATATATGAAGTTTATTGTCAAATTGGTTTCCATACAACACCCAGTGCTCATCCCAAAAGGTGCCCTCCTCAATGCCCCTCACCCACCTGCCCCTCCCTCCCACCCCCCAGCCCGATATTCTTTAAACATATCCCATATTAAACAGGCAGTGAAAATTGAATGCAGCCCAAGTTCCCTAAATCTTGAAGAAGGCAAGTTAGGCAATTATTTGTTTAACTTAAATAAAACCAAACAATACAATGGCATCTACTTTCCTTTTAAACATTTGGACAGTTCAGCACAGAGAATCTTGGATGATTTCAACAGTTAACTTTCATGTCACAGACCATTTAAAACTAGGTGATAATCATTGACATACTAGTTTGGAGTTATTCAGAGCTATGTTTTCATCAATTTCCATTTATGGGTGGTAATTTGAGAAAATTTTCAAAATGTCTCATGAAGTAGGTTTTCATAGAACTAATTTTTTTATGTTTATTTATTTTGGAGAGAGAGAGAGAGAGAGAGAGAGAGAGAGAGAACGAGTAGGGGAGGGGGAGAGAGAGAGGGAGAAAGACAATCCCAAGCAGGCCCTGCATTGTCCGTGGAGAGCCTTACGTGGGGCTCGAACTCACGAACCATGAGATCATGACCTGAGCTGAAGCTGGATGCTTAACCCACTGAGTCACCCAGGTACCCCTTCATGGAACTAATTTTAAGGTGAAAGCTGGAGTGTGCTTTATCGTGGGTGGTTAGAGCATAGAGTAAAGTGATATAAAGACATTGACTGGTTTATAACCATAACATTCAGTTTTTGCCTTTTTTCTATGTAACCATGCAAGGCTAAATACGACTTTTTCTGATGCCCTCCTGCTGTTTTATAAAGCTTAGAACGGGGCAAGTGAAGTCCAATTCTCTGCCCCCATAAGTAAGGGCTTGCCCAGGATTGTGACCTCGGGGGTCCTGCTAGCAATGGCGTCTTGCCCGCCCAGCAGCTCCATTAAATAGACTAAAGGGCCAATCTGGGGGCTATTTGTGGGGAAGAAGTAGTTCTGTGGTGTATGCCATAACTATCTCACAGCGGGGAAATACATAGGTGTTTCTTTCTTGTTTTAAGCCAAGCAAAAGGGTGATTTTTTAAAGAACCATTTAAGAGCTAGACTTGTGTCCTCCTTGAGTTTGGGGAGCATAGGAATCAGCCCCCAGTGCTTGATGGTGGAAAGAGGGGAGGGCTGCATGGAAAACTGACTGTACCTTAACTACGTATAGAGCAAGGATGTGCACTGCTCATGGACTGGACGTGGGTGCAGCTGAAGGGAGCTGTCCTGCAATTGTCTCAAAAGAGAGTCACCCAAGAGGGTCCCATAGATCTTGTGACACCCACAGAGAGGTGGACACCGGGAGGTCCAGTAGCCGAGATAGAAGGCATTGTTCTTTTCAAGGGAACATAGTTGGAGATTCCCAGCAGGACCTCTCTTAGGAACCTGAGAATGTTCCCCATGAGAGAAGGAGCCAAAAATGGGTCCTCCACTCTGCTGGGAAGGTCCAAAGTCAGACAACAACTGTTCCACTGAGGTAAAAGCTTTCTGTTCCCTACTGCTTCCTTTTCCCCCGTGCACTGAACCCTATAGCCATTGTACGTAGCAGCTGGTGAGGAGGAAGGGACGGCAACAAGGAAGACAGAAGAAGCCAATGCATAGGTCAGGGGAGAGAGAAACAAGCAATACAATGGCTGAAAGACGGGTGGTTTTTGTGCAGCATGAATGGATCTTTATAACTATCAGAATGTTCTTCTAAATGGAAGATCATGAAAAACTATGTGCCTCGCTCAAGACTGCACCCTGGGTAAAAAAAAAAAAAAAAAAAAAAAAAAAAAAAAAAAAAAAAAAGAGCTTTGCAGAGAGGTAGTTTGAAAGAGCAGGAGAAAGAATAAAATTATTTTCTGTTCACATCCTGCCAAGTTCAACTGGTTCAATCCATAGGTTATATATTACTGCTTTAAATAAGTTCCTGAATGCTGATTTGAAATTCTTTATTCTACCTCATACATTTATAAAAACCACTCTGAGGAAAATCTTCCGTTCCTTAAAGTATTGTGGAATCTCTCAGAAAGATGTCTTCCGTAGTCCTTTGGGGAACAATGGCTTAGTGTCATTGAGAGAGCCTCTCCTACAAGGGAAAGTCATGTTAGGAAAGGGGCTTTGTCAGCAGAGATTCAGGGCGCTATTAAACCCATAATTCCTGTCACCGTGAAGAGGAATTATGTGTGAACATCAAAAGGAAAATGAGCTCTGCCTTGCATGCCGTCATTTGCTATTAAGAGATTGTGGACTTTAATCAGAACCGTGGCACAGATGCATTCAAACCATTCAGAATGAGGAGTCTTGGTTTGGGCCATTCAAGAAAGAGGTGGAAATGGTACTTGCTTTGTTTGAAAGAAGCCCACAAAAGAGCCCCCGATTAGCAAACATTTCTTCTTGCATGTTAGTACAGGTATTCACGGCTTTGCACATTTCCCTGAGAGTAAGTCATGCAGATGCCCATGCCGGAGTTTGCAAACTCACAGCCCAGGGGCCCCTGTGTATTGCCAGCCAGGTGTTTATTTTTTTTAAACCCGTATTGTTGATTTGTTGATTACTAGGAGCTTTATCGGGAAATAATTGACACTCGATACCAGACATATTTAAAGGGGGTAATTTCATAGAACCCTGTGTACATTTATTTACCCCCGTAAAAACATCATCACAGTCAAGATCGCGGACCTAACCATTATCTCTAAATGCTTTCCTGTGTCCCACATATTAACTCCCTCCTGCCCCTCTATCCTACTGCCACCTCTATACAACCTCACTCTGCTTTCTGTTGCTATGGGTTACAATATAGATTGAACATTTACCTTCACCCAAAATGCTTATGTTGAAACCTAAGCGCCCACGTAATGATATTAGCAGGTGGGGCCTTTGGGAGGTCTCCCCTGATTAGATCATCGGGGTGAAGCCCACATGAATGGAATGAGTGTGCCTTCATAAAAGAGATCCCAGAGAGACCTTCCATTGTGTGAAGACAGAGTGAGAGAAAAAAAACTGTCTGTGAACTAGGAAGCAGACCCTCACCAGACACCAGATCTGGTCTTGACCCTTCCAGCCTCCAGAACTCTGAAGAGTAAATTTCTATTCTTTATAAGCTTCCCAGTCTATGGTATTTCTGATATAGCAGCCCGGATGCACTTAAACAGATTAGTTTGCATTTTCTGGATCTTTATAAAAAATTCGTATGGCATATGTCCTTTTGGTAGGTGGATACATAGGTTTTTTAAGAAATTACCAAACTATGTTTATGAAGTGATTGTAATCTTTTAATTTCCAACCATTAGTTTATTAGCATTCTAATTCTTTCACATATTTTCCATCACTTAGTGTTCTCAGTCTTGTAAATAAATTTAAGACATTTTAATGGGTTGTACTGGTATCGCACTGGAGTGTCAATTTGCATTTCCCTAATGATTACTAACAGGGAGTTTCTTTTGATGTGCTAATTTGCCATCTGTACATCTTCCGTCCAAATCTTGTCTGTTTTGGGTGATTCGTTTTCTTACTATTGAGTTTTCAGAGCTCTTTACATATTCTGGACACACGTACCTCACCAGATACGTGCTTTGCAAATATTTTCTTCCAATATTTTTATTCTTGTAACATTGTCTTTGGATGAGCGGAAGTTTTTAGTTTGGATGAAGTCAAATTTACCAGTTTTTTTCTTTTATAGATTTTCTCCTGTGCTTCCTGTTTCTCGGGGATCATTGTCCTTCATAACGTGCATTCAGCGATTTGAAAAACACGATTTTAAGTATTGTGTCTGTTTTGGTCTTTGTTTTTCGAGGGGGACAGTAACTCCAGTCCCTGTTATTCCATTTTGGCAAGAACCAAGAGCCTGATATGTTTCTTTAAATTTATTTAATGGCCAATATATAACAATCTGGAGACTTCAAATAATCACCTATATATGTGGATTCCCTTGAAATTAGCCTGGCCACACCGTGGTTACATTCCTGCACGGAACAATAGGCGGGAGTCCTGTGGCCTTTGGTTTGTATCTTTCACCACTTACTCAATTCAAAAAATATTGATGACTGTGAGGTTACTGAGCTTCCATACGTACCCCAATATAACCATTTCTCTAGGTTATAAATTGGAAGGGCAGCGAGTTTTAGCCATTCAATGAATAGCCATCCCTTCCTATTAAATATAGAAAATGCACATCTGATTGAAACTATTATTTTTTTTATAATTTTTTTTATGTTTATTTATTCTTTTTTTTTTTTTTTTTTTTTTTTTTTTTTCAATGTTTTTATTTATTTTTGGGACAGAGAGAGACAGAGCATGAACGGGGGAGGGGCAGAGAGAGGGAGACACAGCATCGGAAACAGGCTCCAGGCTCTGAGCCATCAGCCCAGAGCCTGACGCGGGGCTCGAACTCACGGACCGCAAGATCGTGACCTGGCTGAAGTCGGCCGCTTAACCGACTGCGCCACCCAGGCGCCCCAAGTTTATTTATTCTTGAGATAGAGACAGAGCATGAACAGGGGAGGGGCAGAGAGAGAGGGAGACATAGAATCCAAAACAGGCTCCAGGCTCTGAGCTGTCAGCACAGAGCCCGACGCGGGGCTCAAACCCACGAACTGTGAGATCGTGACCTGAGCCGAAGTCGGATGCTCCACCAACTGAGCCACCCAGGCACCCCTGAAACCATTATTTTTATTTGCAAGGGAGAAATGGACATTTTTAGTGCCACTCCATCAGGCATTTTAACATACAACATTCAGTTAAATCAATGAATTCAAGTCCTAAAGCAACGCTATGATTAATTCATTCAAATACATATTTATTAGCACTCAGTGCAGATGAGGCACCGACAACTGAGATTGGGGCAGAGTGTTCAGATATCATGCCTATCTCCTAGGACAGCCTGCTGGCCAGCCTTCTTGCAGGCTCCATTCCTCCAGGTTTGGGGGCTGGCTAATTTATTACAAAAAATATAATTACTCTTATCAATGAGAAGTACCTGAGGGTGACCCAGGTTAGGCATAGCACACCTCATTCTAATTTGGAAGTGTTGCAAGTATTATCTGGGTGCTTCAGAGACGGGTTCACACTCTCTCCTGTGGATATGTGGATAGAAATGCCTTCTCCGTTTCTCTCCCTGGGAGGTGGTTTTGTAACTTCTCCCAGGTACGTCGTTCAGTCTGGTTACTGTGCATGACTGAAGAGAACCCAGGCGGCCCCACAAAGATCAGTCCCACCTGGACGTACAGCCTGGCCCCAGAGGGAGAAAGAGGATTCATGTTCCATGAAACAAACTTGAGAGGGCCTCCGCTTCCAAGATGTGGACTCCTTGTCTCTGATGGCCAATGTTCTCTTCCCTGTCCTACCAGCCTGTTTTAGGGTCAGATTTGAAAAGGATTGCAAAGGTAGTGTCTAAAATTAAAAACAGTAGCAAATGCAGGAGACGATCTGTCATCATAATGTCAATAATCAGGATAGATAACCTTACCGAGTGTTTATGGAATACAAAGCATTGCCCTGAGCACTTCACAATTAGGGGTTCAGTTAGCCCTCACAGTACCTTTGTGATGCTAGCTACTATTATTATCTTATTTTACAGGTGAAAAAACTAGACATGAACTATCTAAGGAACTTGTCCAAAGTCACTGGTCAACTGGAGGGTGACAGAAATGGAATTGTGCCCAGGCAGGAGACTCTGGGTCTGTGTTCTTAATACCAATACCCTGCTTCCCTCAATATGAGCTCTGCATTGTCCAAAATGAATATTAGAAAGCAATTTGTTTAATGGGAAAAAATCAAGTTAGGAGTTAAAGGGCTTTAGAATTCCATCTTAACAAAGTTTTTTTTTTTCCTTTTTTTTCCCTTACAGGAATTTTCATAATAAGAGGTTTTCTTGTTGGAAAACAAAATTGCAGAACAAAAGTATCATATCAGATTTTAATTATCTGCTTAAATTTGTCTCCCAGTATACCATGATCACCTTTAGAAAAAAATGTGGGTTTTTTTTTTGTATGTTTGTTTTTCTCTACTCAAAAACCAAAAGAATTAACAAAAGCTTATAATGGGTCCTCAGCAGGTACTTGATGAATAGATTTAAAAATGCATTTTTAAGTTGGTTTGGTGAAAAAGAAACATTTTGATATGGTATTTCCACTGAAGATAGATATAAGATTATAATCAACATCCATAAATTACCTGGAGGGTTTCTTCTGCCTTTGCTATTTAAATGAGATTATAACTAAAGATTTAAAGCAGAAAAAGTTATATTTTTAAAAGTATACAAGTAAGTCTTTGTAAAACCTACTTCTAGCTGATACGGGTATTTAAGTAATCATAGGCTCCACAGGTTAATTTAAAGGACAGAAAGCACTGTAAAAACTCAAAATCATTTTGGCAACAGCAATGGCATAACCAATTCAAATCATGCTTCACTTGAGGTCATAGGTCCCAAACCTAATTGTCAGGTTTCATATCAATCAACCACTGTAATACTAGTGATGTGAAACATGATCATGAAACACTGTAACTGGATATTAGGAGGAAAACATGGAAAGGAAATATACATCATGGGAGACGTCTCCTGGGTAGGTCCAGACATATGCTTCTCCCACAGTTGAGCTTTATAGGTCACGCTCAGGATTGGTAAGTGGCGGAAATTTGCCCAACTTAATTTTTTTTTCCCATCTAGATAAAGTGTGTCAGTTTTCATCCCGGAAGCATGCTGTTCTGTTTTGATTTTTGTAGCACGAAACTGCACCGCTCACTAACCAAGCAAATGCCTCAGAAGCCAAACTTAGTAAAGCTAAGAGAAAACGCGTCTACAATATTTTGGGATCAATATTTCTCGGGATTCTTGGCAGGAAAAGAAATCCCAATTTCTGGGCTCCTTTATATGCAGAGTTGATGCTACTTAGCATGAAATCTGGCCAAAGCTGTAGTGCAACATCTGGCAGCTGTTCAAGAGCCATGTTGTTAAACCAGAGATAAAAATGAGAAAATCTGAGCAAAGGACGCAAACGTGAAAAAATACGTGAAGTCACAATAAACTAGAATTAGGCTCTGCGGGCTTTTTGGAACTGAATGGGTTCTTTGTACAGGCACAGAATTATACAGATCAATTTAACATTAAAAAGATAGGTCTTCGCATTCATTGTTGGCCTTGTATGTGTTGGCCAACAGCCTGTTCCTCATCTCACCAGTCCATTTCCAATACAGGAGCAGCTCATTCTGGGCCTCAAAAATGCTAAGGACTGTGTTTTATGCTAAAGTAATGTGAAGCCATGGGTGGTGGTGCATGGATGTGACTCCATCAGTCTGGGGTCTTTAAAACATCCCCCTGACTGCATGCGTAAAGAGATTAATCTTGTAGAAAGGGCAGTTAGGAGCCCTAAGTAAGAGAATTCATGTACAAGGCCTGCCATATTTTTTTGTTTGTAACCTTGACCCCAAACTCATCACACTTTTAAATATGTAAGCATTTATGTCTTTGCTTCTTTCACTATTCACTCCTTCACAAGACTGTGGTTCCATGAGAACAAGGAATGTGTCTAACTAAGCTGACACTGAAATCTATGTGCCTCGCTCAGAGAAGGAAATGAGTAAATAGCACCTCAATGAATGAATGGATGGATAAGTGGCTCTATGTGAAGTTCTAGAAAATACTCCTGCTGAGAAGCTCAATGCATTCCCCTTGGGTTGTATATTTCTATCCATGTGAACATTTGATTAACGTCTAGATCCTGCACTTGACCAGAGCTCCATAAAGGCAGCCATTGTTTTCACTTCTCACCATCTAGTAGTCTCTGGTGCACAGCCCTTAAACATAAGCAGTTGTAGAGTCAGTTAACGTAGTGAGTCCCACTGTTAGGGCAGAGGACGTGCATAGAATCTTGTAAATGGCTATTCATTTGTTCCTTTCATCATGTGGGTTTCCTCCTCTGGCATGTAAGCTCCCTGAGGGTGGGATACGTGTGTCTTCACCCACCCCCTCCAGTGCCCAGTGGAATGCCTGTATCATAGCAAGTACTCAGTACTTAGCATTGACTGGATGACATAGTTCCCCGACTGGATGTAAGTAATGTGCCCAATTAATTTCATCCTCAGGAAGTTTTGAAAAGAACTCCAGTTCCATTGTCCATTTAATTTTTGTTGTATTTTATTTGTTTTGAAGAAAAAAAAATCTGAAGAATCTGGAGGCCTCAAAAAATGTTACTTCTTTTAAATCCATGCTTTGGAAAAATCTCAAGAGGCTCTCCCTTCCCCTTGGTATTAAGCAAGGCCAATGATATTACCAAGCTGGAGCTAAACTGGCATGAATTATTCAGAGCAGCAGGAAAAGCAGCTGCTCATCCTCTCCGTCCCTAATTGTGAAGGGTGGAGAATTGGAGGGCAGTGGTGACAACACCAGGGGGGAAAGAAAGATAAATTGGTGCCCTAAACCTCATAAGCTCTAACATCTGCAGCACCGCGTTTCATTTGGTGGCGCTGGCCACAGTGCCTGCCGTAGGGAACAAGGGCAGGAAACAGGAGGAAGCCTCTGATGTCCTGCATGGGCAGAGAGAGATAGGACAGGAGAAGGGAAGGGAAAGGGAAGGAGGAGGTACGCAAGGGAGAGAGATGGGAAGGGGGAGAGAAAGACAGATGATTCCAACACTAGAAGGCAGGGGGCAGATTGTGGTTGAGGAAGAATACAGGGCTGAAAAAAAACTATCTTCCCGTCCAGAAAATAACTCAAGGGAAATATAAAGTGTAGAAATGTGCATTAAAAACTAATTGCTGGGGCGCCTGGGTGGCCTAGTCAGTTGAGCGTCTGACTTTGGCTCAGGTCATGATCTCACAGTTCATGGGTTCAAGCCCCACGTCAGACTCTGTGCTGTCAGCTCAGAGCCTCAAGCCTGCTTCAGATTCTGTCTCTGTCGCTTTCTGCCACTCCCCTGCTCTCAATCCCTATCTCTCTCTCTCTCTCTCTCTCTCTCAAAAATAAATGAATAAACTTAAAAAAAGATGATGGATGTATTGATGGGTGGAAAGCTATCTTCAATCTATAAAGTTTTATTTAAAATCACCCTGAAGACTTTCTGACCAAATCAGCTGCTTGCTAATTTGACAATCAAGAGCTTGAGTCAGATGGGAAGTGAGCCCAACTTGCAATCTGATGCCTTTTTGTGAAAGTCAGGCAGACAGTCAGTGTCCACACTGAGGTTAAGAAACTAAGTGAGGCCATCTAGCCTTTCATAAAAGAAAAAGCAGAATAAAAATAGGGACTGCAGAGCATGGGTCTTATGACATTTTTTGAAGGAGATTTAAAAATCACAACTAAGAACACGGCCTTCTCGACAATCACACATACATGCCCACACACATACATGCACACACACATGCATATGTACCCGTAGAGAATTGTTGGATTCTCCCCCTACTTAGAGCAGTGGTTCTCAGTAAGGAATGATTCTCCCACCCCACAAACCAGAGACATTTGACCAAGTCTGAAGATGCTCTGTTGTCACAACTGAGTGAGGGGAGGTGCTATTGACATCTAATGTGTAGAGGTCAGGGATGCTGTTGAATATCCTACAATGCACAGACAGGCCCCTTAGATAAAATTATCTAGCCCACAATGTCAACAGCGGAGAAGTTGAGAGACAAACCAGGTGGAGGAATAATAGAGAAATTCTCTTCCTAAAAATAGCAAAAGCTGTCATTGTGCCAGGCCTTGTAACTAATTATTTATAACCTTTATTATTAATCCTCAAAATATCCCCAAAAGGTCATTGTTAGTGTTTGCTTAAGAGAAAAGGGAAGCTTGGAGAAATTCAGTACATTATCCAGCGTTACTTGACTTTTAAGGAGGAAAGAGGGGGCAGCAGGTCAGCTTGGTTGAACTTGTACAGCTGGTCCCCAGATTACCCTTAAGAAAAGTACTGTCTTCATAAGGAAAATTACTTTGATAGAACAGATGAATATTAAAAGACCACAGGGAAAGTTATGGGAGAGGGGAGTCAGTAGAAAACATAATGAACTTGGGGCCCTGGGTGGCTCAGTTGGTTAAGCCGCCAACTCGATTTCAGCTCCGGTCATGATTTCACGGTCCGTGGGTTCGAGCCCTGCATCAGGCTCTGCGCTTACAGTGCAGACCTGCTTGGGATTTTCTTTGTCCTTCTCTCTCTGCCCCTCCCCTTCTCACACACTCATGTACTCTCTCTCTCAAGAATACATAAATAAATATAAAAAAAATAAAGAATTTGATTTGCACACAGGAAAATAAGTAATACTTTTCTAGTAAAAATGTATTATAATTGGATTCTTCCTACCTCTAGTTTGGCTGAAGAAATGATACAACATTGAAACTACTTTTGTATTTTCAAGCAATGAAACCAAACTTACTTACAAAGGCAATAGACAGGACCCACTTTTGTGACCTTCAACTGGTCACCACCACCCCCCCCCCCCCCCCCCCCCCCCCCCCAGCCATAAGGAAAGGTCTAGTGGCTGAGAGAGATGAATAGGGAGGAGAAACAGAGTTTGGAGAGAGCCAGAGGAGTGCTGTGAACCTTCGCACTCTAAATGGGGAGGCAATGAAATACTTTTGCTCACCCCAGTCTTAGTTGGGGTGGGAGATGCTTCAGGGTTTTTTTGAGCTTAAGGGACAAACAGTACAGATGTCGTGACTGTATCTGAGAAACCTACAGGTTGATGTCTGTGTACAGCTAGCCGCTTGGCCTGATGGATAGGCCAAGGATGATGACCTTCAGTCCCCAAGGTCATTGCAATAAGAGATGCATGAATGTGTTATGGTCAACATGAGCACCATTCCAGAGAAAGAGAAGGACCTTGAGTTGTTTTCTGTCCCAACCAAAAGAGTGACCTGGATGGAAGAAGCATTCTCAGCAGAAATTTTGGATGCCCGAAGGTTGAGGGATCCTTCCTGATATGGCCACATATATAGGTATGATGTACTTATATCCCCATTAGAGGAAGAGGCAGCCCCCGCACCACCCAGAAGCAGAGAAGAGAGGACAACGCTAGGTCTCCTTGATGAGATCTCAGAGAAGACCTCTCCTGCTTCTTCCTGTGCCCCGTGACCCCCGCTGCAGGATAAGAGGTCAGAGGAAAAGAAGTACAAGGCAGAGACACAAAGAAGCAGTGCAAGGACAGTTCTACCAAAATACTTAACAATGAGTTAAACCCCTCAGCCTGTGCTGTTAAAACCCTGTGCCTGCTCAGATAAGGACTAGCTATAAAGCACTGGTGTGGCTGCCCTGGGGGACTGTGGCTGAGCCCCGCCTTCTCTGCAAACAGTCCCAAACTAACTTCAGTTGTGGGAGTAGATGCCTTAACTCTAAAAGAGTTTGCAGGATTGCTATTATTATTGTCATTATTATTACTTTGTATGGAATGCGTTAATTGCTGAACCCAGGCTGTTGATTCATATGGAAGTGTACTGACTAGTCATTTAAAACAAACCATAAGAGACTCTTAAATACAGAGAACAAACTGAGGGTTGCTGGCCAGGTGTTGGGTGGGGAGAAGGGCTAAATGGGTGGGGAGCATTAAGGAAGGTACTTGTTGGGATGAGCACTGGGTGTTGTATGTAAGTGATGAATCACTAAATTCTATTCCTGAAATCATTATTACGCTATATGTTAACCAACTTGGATTTCAATTAAAAAACCATGTCATTATGAATAATTATTAGGTAATTAAACTTGCTAATTATTAGATCAGTGATTCTCAAACTTTATGTGCATGAGAGTAACCTGGTTAAAACAGATTTTTGGGTCTCATCCCCAGAGTTTCTGATTCATTAGATCTGAGGCAGGGCATAATTTGCATTTCCAGCAATTCCCAGGTGATGTTATGATGCCAATCTAGAGCTCACTTACTCAGAACCACTTACTAGGTGATGATTTTACCTATGTTCTCCTGAAGTCCTATGGTTTCAAGAGATGAATAGCTTCTGCACCATTTCATACGTGTTCTTTTTCTTCTTGCCTTAAAAAAAAAATAGACACCAACCACAATTATTTTTTTAAAAAATACTATTCTTATTTTTGGAAGGAAATGCTTTGTCTGGAACAAGAAGGTAAGGGCTTGTGATTAGTTGCTAGATTGAACACCACTTTTTTTTTTCTTCACAGGAAAGGGTGTATTCACTAGAATTTCTGCCAAAAAAGAAGTTATACCTCAATCTCAGTTTGTGAACTCACACAAAAAAACCGTTAAAATTCTCAGTGCTCTACCTGTTAAGACTGAGGAAGGAAAAAGTTCAGTTTCCCTTGGATGGGGGTTTTTCAGCTAATCTTTCTTAGCTCACTATATAAAATTGTCTTAGAATAGAGTTGTAAAATGTTTTTCTTTAAGGGCCAGGCAGTAAACATTTTAGACCTGCAGTCCACGCTGTTGTAACAAAAAAGCAGACTTAGGCAATATGTAAATGAATGAGCATTGCTGTGTTCCAATAAAACTTTATTCACCAACAAGGAATATGACTGGGTTTAGTCTGTTGACTGTAGTTGTGCATCAGTATCTTGGGGTGAGAGACTCCCATCTGATGAACCTGATACCCAATCCAGGTATCCAAACCTAAGTAGTCATGTGAGGAACTTTGAAAAATGCCCATGCCCAGGACTCATGCCCAGAGATTCTTGTTTAATTTGTCTGAGGGAAGGGTCACCTGGGTGGCTCAGTGGGTTATGCTTCCGACTTGAGCTCAGGTCATGATTTCGCCGTCTGTGGGTTTGAGCCCCTTGTCGGGCTCTGTGCTGACAGCTCAGAGCCTGGAACCTGCTTTGGATTTTGTGTCTCCCTCTCTCTCTGCCCCTCCCCTGCTCATGCTCTGTCTCTGTCTCTCTCAACAAATAAATTAACATTAAATAAATTTTTTTAACTTAAAAAAATAACAGTTTGTCTGAGGGGTGAACTGAGTATTTGCCCATAGGCTTCCAAGAACTGGGAACCTAGATTCTGGTTGTTCTCTCAGGATCAGGGGAGAGGTTCAAAAACTCACTCATTGACCAACCAAAGCCTTATCCATGCAGAGGTGCTCTATTTTAATACAAATTGACTTCCTCTTGATTGCTCAAGAGATTCATTCATTTTTGGTCCTGTCTCTCCCTCTGCAACACACTGCATAGAGATGCCCCTGGAAGAAGCAACTCAACAGAAATGACCAACTTTAACCAGAGTCCCTGCTGTCCTGACTGCCAACTTGGGGCTGATTTTTCAAACCTCTGTTCGGGTGCCCCGGGTATCTTAATGGATACAGCAAATCTCCCCTGATGAGAATCGCATAGGCTGTTAGCGCAGGATTTCTCAAAATTTAATGTGAACACAAATCACCAACAGATCATGCTAACATACAGGTCCTGATTCAGCAATTATGACCCCAGCCCACAATTTTGCATTTCAAACAAGCTTCAAAATGCTGCCGGTGCAGCTGGTTTGCAGGCAATGCTTTGAACACTGAGGTCTTAGTGGACAACTCTCTGATTTGTTCTGGAGGATGACTGCTATAACCTTGGCATGCCCTCCCACCACCATGTACCACCAAATATATTTGGAAATGCCACAACCCTGTATTTAAGTCAGAGTATTATGAATATGGTGAGAGTCCACACAGAGTTGATTTTTTGTATTTTTCTTTCTTTCTGGAGTGGGTAATGAACAAAGAAAGGCAAGATAATTTATTTATGTATACAAAGTGTTTCACAATGATTTGTAAACAGTCAACAATGATTAATGAGGTTATATTGGATAAAATGACTTTTTCCATATCTCATTGTGGTATGCTAGCCTGTATGTGTCTCTGCTTTTACTGAACGTCCATAATCAGTAGACATTTTGGCCAATAGTACAAGATGAGGGGGTCTGTCTTTGCGTTCTATGGAGAAGGCTTGAGTCCTTAACAAGGCGATACATGCTTCTGTTTGGAAGTCTACAGCGGTGTTGTAGAAAGAAAATTGACTTTGTAGCTGTATAAGTTTTTTTTTAATACTGTGAAATAAATTACCACAAAATTAGTGGCTTAAAGTAACAATTATTTATCATCTCCCAGTTGTGGTGCCTAAGTAGTTCAGGTGCAGCTTGGCTGGGCTCTCTGATTCAGGATCTCCCCTCACCGCAATCCAGGTGTCAGCCAGGGCTGCACCTCATCAGAGGCTTGACCAAGGAGTGACCCAGTTCAGAGCTTCCTCAGGTGGTTGGCAGAATGCATTGCACTGTGGCTGTAGGGAAAAGGTCTCCATTTTTTTTTTCCTGGCAGTCTGCCAAGGACCACCCTGAAATCTGCAGTTCCTAGAGTCCATTCACAATTTCTTGCCAGGTTGGCTTCTTCACTTTGACTGCTCACTTAACCAAGCCAGCAAGGAGAATCTTTTGCTCCGTTCTCGTGAGGTGGAGTCTTATATGATATATTCTAATCAAAGAAATAACATCCTGTTATTTTTGCCATGTAATTCAATCTAATCCAAGGAATGATAGTTCATGACCTTGCCATAATGTGTTGGTTAGAAACAAGTCACAGTTTCATCTATATTCAACGGGAGAGAATTACACAAAAATGTGGATTCTAGGCAAAAAGGATTTTTGGAGGACATCCTAGCATCTGTCAGTCAACTTGTTGGAAGACTTGGCTTTTGTATGTCTTGAACAAGCCAGAGATTCAACCACTTTGGGGGCATTTTGTACTTATTATAAATGGGCATAAACACAAAACCTAACTGATAGAGCTCTTAGAAACAAGATGAGGTAATATCTAGCATCATTGTAAAGTTTTACATAAAATTCTGGTTTTTTTTTTTCTGTTATATCCCCTACAAGCTTCAGAGCTAAAGAAGCTCTAAAATGTATAGGCTTATGGAAATAATCAAATGAAGCCATTACACCTTCTTATCGGAGCTGATAGATCAATGGCGGTATTTTAAGAATCATTTTCAGCGATAACATTTGGATTAATCCTTATGGGTATCAACCACATATGATAGAGGAACGATGATTAAGTGGTGTGGGCTGTAGGACCTTCTAATATACCCAAGAATCTCCTTCAAACCCACTCTTTCTCAGACAACAGCTATACATTCTGAGGAAATAGAGAAACAACCGATCAAGGACCCTGGAAAGTTAGCAAAAGCAGGCTGGAATGGGAGGGAAGTCAACATATGGGGAAAAGGAGTAGGGCTGAGTGAGTTCCTCATTTTTAAATGGCTTTTATCCCAGGGGCATGCTCAGTCTATGTTATGCAGTGTAGTTCAATCTATAACATAAAGCCTGTAGTTTTACTGGTGAGAATAGTTAGAGAGTAGGGTATGAGGTAATCTTAGCTGTTGAAAAGTGAAATGGTAGAAGTAACAGAAAAAACAAAGCCAGAAAGACGATGCACCAAATTCTGTCTTATCAACTCTGCCCCAATCACTGATGGACTCTATTACCATTCACGCATGGACCAAAGTCCACAGGGCCACTGCAGCTTAGAAGGACTGAACTGATATAAGCCATCTAAAGCAGGAGAGGCAGAATTTTGTAATTTGAGTTTAACCAAACTAACTACCTGTTTAAAAAAAAAACAAAACCAAACAAACAAAAGCAAACAACAACAACAACAAAACTATACTCTTCAGAGGAGCATAACAGAATCTAAAATTTCTATAGCATATTATTCACAATACAAAGCTGTAACTGCAATTATTTATTATTCCACAATACAGGGGAATATAACTTACTCTCAAGAGAAAAGAAAATCAATGAAGATTAATCCTGAGTTGGCCCAGATAATGGAATTAGCAGACAGATATTTTAAATAGCTCTTATAACTAGGCTGAAAACATAAAGAAAAGTATGCTTGAAATAAATGACAAGATTAGAGCTCTTAGCAGATATGGGGAATTATTTCAAAATAAAACAAATAAGAATTCTAAGATTTTAGATATAATATTGGAAATTTAAAAATTTCACTATATGGGATTAGTCACATAAATGATGTAACAAAGAAAAGAGCCAGTGGAACTTTGATCAATAAAAATTATCCAATCTGAAAAAATTAAGAGGGGGAAAAAGTGAAAAAAAATTTAAGAGTCTCAGAAATCTGTAGGGCAATATCAAGAGATCTGATGTATGTGTAATTGGAATCTCAGAAGAAGAGAGACAATGGAGGAAAGGAAAGGAAAGGAGAGGAGAGGAGAGAGGAAGGGGGGAGGGGAGGAGAGGGGAGGGGAAGGAGAAGGGAATGGAAGGAAAGGGAAGGTCAAATATTTTTCAAATTTGGTGAGAAACATTAATTCATAAATGTAAGAACCTCAGCAAACACAAAGCAAGATTAATACAAAAAAAACCCAACAACAACAACCCACATCTGGGCACATTATGGTTAATGTGATGAAAATCAAAGAGAAAAAGAAAGTCTTGAAAGTAGCCAGAGAAAAGTAATATACTGTATACAGAGTAACAATGACTTATCTATCCACTCATTTCTTATCAGAAACAATGGAGACCAGAAAATAGTACAAAACATCTTTAATATTCTCATCATATGGGTTGCATCAGACAACATGATTTACAGTTTTATCTCCACCACTTAATATCTGTGTAGCCTTGAGTAAACTGTTTGATAGTCCATATCTCAACATGTTTCCCTTTTAACTAGTAATATTAAAAGTTTTCTCTCATTGGGTTATTGAGAAGATTGCATGAGTTACTAATACATGTATAGTACTTAACATTTCATACGTTATACAAGCAAGATCAATGTTTGCTATTATTATCAAGTGTTAATATTTATGCTCAATTTAAATACTTCTACTTAACTTTAAATTTTAATAAGTAATGCCATATGTATAAAGGAAAGAAACACATTTTTTAATCCAAAAAAATAAGAGTAATTAATTCAAATTACCAATAGCAGCAGGAGTTTGCTAAAGAAAGAATGATTTCCAAGGGGACAATTATTCAGACATCCTCTGCGGCAGGAGTTAAACAATTTCACAGCAAGGGAGACTCAGTTCTCTTGAGCAGTTCCTGGTTGACTCTAACAAAATTTCTCACTTTCTCACCTCAGGCTTCTGCCTGTACTTATTCCCCAGTGCAGGTAATTAGCAATCAAATTCTTAATTACTCAATTAGTCCAACCCACGAGGCTATCCAAATAAATCAATTAATACACCTCTCACAGAAGAGCTCATATTTACAATGTAACACAATATTGTCCTGGCAAATCAGGACTGAGCCATACCGACTCAGAGTTTGATCATCATGGCCCCAGTCCATTGTGGAATCTACACGGAGCTTGACAGAAGCAGACGTAGGACTCAAAACCTATAGTTCCCTCCTTATTTTTTCTCATATAAAAGGCATTCAGGGAAGTGGGAATCAAATGGATGAGTGGCCTGATCACCTGATCTTGGATACTGATTTTTAAATTTATCCTTAGTTTATAAAATGTTTAAGGTTATCCCTCATTTTATTTGACACATGTGTATCTTGAGCTTTATGTCATCAGCTTCTCAGGTAGACCCTTTGGGGTGTATATAGAAGCCTCTTACTGAGGGTAGGTCTTCAGGGTTCTCACAAAAAGAAAGAAGAGAGGGAAATTGGTAGCTATGTAAGGCAACAGATATGTTAATTAGCTTTATTGTAGTGATCATCTCATATGAAATCATCACTTTGTATACCTTAGACATATACAATTTTTATCATCAATTATTACTCAATAAGGCTGAGTTAAAAATACACCCCTTACTATGTAACTCTTTAAGCCTCAGTTTCTGCAAAGTGCATCCATGCTTGCTAAACTTCAATATGCAAAGGCACATCCCCGGGATCTTGGGAAAAGGCAGTTTCAAACTCCATAGAGGTGACATGGGCCCACACGTCCTGTAGGTCTCACTAACTTGTAGGTGATGCTGGTGCCATTAATTTAGGGGATGGACTCTGAGCACCAAGAGTGTAGAGTAAACATTATTATCGTGCTCACTTCATGGAATCATTGAAGTTGTTGGCTATGAGATCTTGGTATAGCAATGCAGGTAACAAACTTAGCAAGCACTAATCAAATTGCAGAGTTTATTGTAAGGCACATGCCTATAAGGACCAGAGTCTTATGAGGACAGAGGAGATCAAAGATAAAATAGGACGGAGATCTATAGGAGAGATTAATAATAGACAAGCCTCAGGAGAGTCAGGTTCTAGAACTGGATTTACTACTAATAAATTTTGAAAGCTTGATGACAGAATCACTTAACCCCTTTGGACAGCTCTTCCTTATCCATTAAAACAAATCATTGGTGCTCTGCCTTCAAAACTTTTGTCACAGGTGCTAAATCGCCTTTTATTTTTGATTGACTTTAAATCAAACCAGGTTTGAAATGCAGTCTTATACTCAGCAATGCTTTTTAGAAAGCCTAGGTGAGTGCTAGTAGCTGTGGGTAAGTATTTTTCTAACAGATTAACATAAACGTATAACTAGTATAGTAAGAACAACTACTCCAGAGAGTCCCTAAGATATCATCTCATATTCCACCAACCATAGGCATTCTGTGGGAAATAATGGATTATTTTTGTAAGTTTATTAATTTTGAGAGAGAGAGAGAGAGAGTATGAGTGGGTGAGGGCAGAGAGAGAGGGAGAGAGAGCCCCAAATAGGCTCTGTGCTGATAGAGCACGGAGCCCGGCTCGGGGCTTGAACCCACGAACCATGAGATCGTGACCTGAGCTGAAATCAACACTTGGATACTTAACTGACTGACCCACCCAGGAACCCCAATAACGGATTATTTGACTCCCACAATTCTTTGAGGAATCAAGAATTATAGATTTATGCTCCCAGGTGATCTGGCTACCAGGTAAGGAGAGGGACTTTGCACAAGAGGTACCATGTAAGCTGAACCTTGAAGGATAAGTAGGCTTTAAGCTTAGATAATTGGCAACTAGAATATGGGGGATGTGTTCGGAAGAGAGGGAGTTGCTGTGTAAGGAGAGAAAGAAGAGTGTTCAGGATACAGGCAGCACCCAGGATTAGATCAAAGCATGGAACTACCGATACACTAAATAGGCTTCCGTAGAGAAAAAGGGAGCTCTGGCTTTATGATTGGAGAGACAGCTTGAATGGTAATATCAAGGTTAGAGAAAAACACTTACACTGGAGTCCATAATGGGCTGTGTCATTATCAAACCCTTTTAGGATTCTGTTGAAAATCCTGGACGCTCTCCCAGGAAAAATACCTGCACAGAAAGCATGCGCGCACACACACACACACACACACACACACACACACACACCACACGTACATGTATGTACATATACACTTAAAATATTTTGCCCACGATATCAGGAAGTATTTATCTCAAAGGCCAATAAATGAAAAATCTAGAGATTTGGTAGACCAGATGTCTGACGGTAGCAACTTTTGGAAAAGCACAACTTAAAAGATTTGAAATTCTATCCAGGGACGTCATGTCATGTGACTCCATCCAACTTACATAGCTGCTTTATGATGAGTGACAAAAAACACAACTCAAGCTGGCTTCAGCAAAAGAAAACATGAAACTAACATGTAAGAGTAGATTTAATTTCAGATGAAGCTCCAAATACTGTCACAAGAATTAGTCTTTCTCTAGACCCTGTTAGCCTCAAATTCAGGTTATACTCGGGAGCAAGATGCTACATAGAAGCTCCAAACCTGAATTCTCTCTGCTTCAGGCTATCTTGAGACAATAGTTCTGAATATTCTTGAAGGTCTATCCATCCTCTACTGGGTGCACATTATTTCTGTGAAGATGACTCTGCTCAGTCTCAAATGTGTCATGTTCCTCAGTCTTGGCTAGTCTGAGACCAATTCCTCTGGCCACATAGATTGGCTTAGATGTGATTAGGGGACCTATAAGAGTTTTTGAGATAGCATGAGGATTTGCTGAAACTTCTCAGAGAGTCGACACTTTCTCTCTGGATGGGAACAGATGATGTAAAGGCTAGAGCTGCTACAGCCACCATGCAATCTTGAGGAAAGGTTATCTAACTGAGCTTGGAACATGTAGGAGTGTTGGGGCTCCTGGGTGGCTCAGTCAGTTAAGCAACATGTAGGAGTGTAAATGAGAAGAAGGAGACAAAGAAAGAGAGAGGGAATATGCTCGTGACATAATTTTAACCTCTGATCAAGTTGTGCCTGGAGCTTAATAGCTCTGATGATTCTAATTATATAACCTATTTAATCTCCCTTTTGTTTAAAGCAGTTTGGATAAGACTTGTACATAAAAGATGTGTTACTGGCACCCACTGACTGTCACAGATCTGTCAAAAATATTCTCATGTTTACAAGCGTCCCAAAATAAAGTATTTCAAAAGCCCCCCCCCCCCAGCACCAAATTTTGTTGTAACACACGTGGCGAGATGTCTGTTTTTTTTTAAATTTTTTTTTAACATTTATTTATTTTTGAGATAGAGACAGAGCATGAACGGGGGAGGGGCAGAGAGAGAGGGAGACACAGAATCGGAAGCAGGCTCCAGGCTCCAAGCCATCAGCCCAGAGCCCGACGCGGGGCTCGAACTCACGGACTGCAAGATCATGACCTGAGCCGAAGTCGGACGCTCAACCGACCGAGCCACCCAGGCGCCCCAAGATGTCTGTTTAAAGCTTGGAGGTGTCCTAAGGATCGGTCCCCTGTTTTGTAGTTAATACTGTTGTCCTAAAGCCGACCTTACTGAATGTATCAGAAAGTAAATGAGACCTTTAAGATCTGTATCTGTGATTCACTCAGACACTGTAATTGTGGACTCCCAGCTTTAATTTGGGAGCTAAAAATATCTTAGGGCTTTACTTTTTATAGGATGCTCATTTGAGAGCAATCTCTGATGCTCTTTTTTTTTTTTAATTTAAAAAACTATTTGTTGAGGGGTGCTTGGGTGACTCAGTCAGTTAAACGTCAGACTTCAGACTCAGGTCATGATCTTGCAGTTCATGAGTTTGAGCCCCAAATCGGACTCTGTGCTGACAGCTCAGATCCTGGACCCTGCTTCGGATTCTGAGTCTTCTTTCTCTGCTCCTCCCCCACTCACACTCTGTCTCTCTCTCTCTCTCAAAAATAAACACTAAAAACAAAAACAAATATGATTCTCCTTATAAACAACAACAGCAACATTTGTTGAGGGGTGCTTGGGTGGCTCAGTCGGTTAAGCGTCTGACTTCAACCCAGGTCATGATCTCACAGCTCGTGGGTTTGAGCCCCGCGATGGGCTCTGCGCTGACAGCTCGGAGCTTGGATCCTGCTTTGGATTCTGTGTCTCCCTCTCTCTGCCCCTCCCCCCTCATCAAAAATAAATCAACATTAAAAAATGTTTTAAAAAGTATATTTTTTGAGTACACACAAATAAATTCCCCATGCTTCTATATTGGAATAAGCTGAAAAGCATCCAAATTCATGGACACTGAGACCATAAAATATAATACAAATCAAGGAATGATTTAGACAGTGCATTAGCTCAGGAAGAGTTAGACCAGGTGAGTCATCAGGGTCTAAGAATGAATTTGCGGCCTGGAGTCCACAGGAAGTTCCTTAGGTGGTTAGGTTCTCAGTGGGATTTAGCCTGATTTCTTTGCCGGGTGAGCACTTGGCGGGTGGAGACAGCAAGCTGATGGCACCAGGGTAAAAAACTAGCACCTCTCTGGCACCCCGTCTTCCACTCATTCCCTCAGTCCCTACTGCACAATTGTTTCTTTTCCTCTGAGCCCTGGCACTTAGCAATTTTTCCCATCAATTCTAATCTTTTTCTTTCTGGAGAAAATTAGCTTTTTCCTTTTAGAAGAAGGAAACTTGGTTTTTTCCTTATTTATCTTTGCATGCCCCGACTTCTGTGTCTGAGAATGCATGCCTTGTTTCCTTCAGCTGAGTCTGTTTTCTTGGGCCTGATGTGTTTCAAAAATGACCCATCTTCTGTTTGCTTTGGTCTGGCCTGAGATCGCTGTGATGTTGTCACTGAAATGGAAGGGAGGCACATTGAGACATGAAAAGCAGTCTATGCTGCGATCAGGATGCCTGGGAACCAGTCCCCGACTTTTCTGTGAACTGATGATGTGATTTCTTTCCCTCAGTGCTTCAGCCTTCTCTCACATACATGAGAGACTACCCAGATCAAGCGTCCCTGCCCCACAGAAGTGTTGAATGAAAACTGAACACACTTGAGTGCATACCAGGCCCGTAACACCGGAGGAAGGTATAAACTGCCATTGTTCACACACCTAGAGAAAATATAGGGGCTGCCAAAGGAGAAAAAGATTCCGTTCAGCCACTTTCCTTGGGCCATTTTAATAAAACTCAAGGTGGGACCAAGGCTGCACATCCTTGAAATGTTGGGCCGTTCTTTACATACTTTCCAAAATGGACTTTGTATCTAAGTTCGGAGACCTTTTCCTGCTTACTAAATTCCATGCTTAAGTTCCCATGTGAATTTCATACAAACCCCAGAAGGCTCCAGTCAAACCTAATACCAACCAAAGTGGAAATGACGAGGCCGTGGAAGTGTCTGGAGAGGCACGTTCTCTGTCGGCGTGGCTTCTCTGCCTCCTCTTAATCATGCTGCCTTTCAGGGAGAGATGTCAGGAGAGATTGCTTCTCCCATAATGCATGGTGCCTTTTCTTATCAATACCACTCAATATCGCTCTCTCTGGGAAGTTCCCCGATTCACTCTCCTCGCAGAAGTGAGCATCTCCGTTTAATTTGATCCTGGGGACAGAGGTTGTGGATGGAGGCAATTTACGAGGAAAGGAAAAGGTTGAGGGCCACACGTAGATTTATTGGTGTGAAGAATAAAGCCAAGTCCAGATGTGACTCGTTTTTGAGACGCACCATAAATATGCCTGATTTGTTTCATTTATAACAAAGGAAGATGCAAGCCTACACCAGAGTTCTTTTTCTTAAGTGTGTTACTCAACTTCCCTCTCCTCTTTCAGGGGAGACCTAAAGCTAGAGTTTAGGGGTGATTGATGGGAGTTTGAATATTGTGGTTCCTTCAATGCCCCGTTGGTTTTGTAAATTACTGCCTCTGCACAAGCTAATCATTTCTCACCCTGGCCTCCTACAAAGTTTTACGTGTCGGTAACTATTTCTTGCCTTTGCCATTTTTTAAGGCCAATATTTAACATAGAGGGATTGATGACTTTTGTAAATCCATGTAGTGCTATTGCTTAAAATATTGAAAGCAACACATGAAAAAAAAATCCTGCTTCTGTTAGTTACTGCTGCATTGGAGAGGACTATTATCAACCATCCGGGATGTCCGGGGCCTTCTAAAAAGCATCTTTATGTGTGTGTGAAGCGTGTGTGCGTGAAGTGTGTATGTTGGTACACACACACACAGATATAGCTTAGCTCCTTGACAGTCAGGGTAGGGTCTGTGGCCTCCCCTGGAAACTTGTTACAGAGTCTCAGGCCCTCAGGAGTCTCCAAAATGCAGAATCTTCATTTTAACAAGATTTCCCCGTGATTTGTGTTCACATTAGAGTTGAGGAAGCACTGCCTTTGAAGTGTTATGACAATTATGTTGATAATAAAATGAGAGTCTTCAGGGTGAAGAGCCCACCTTTCCCGTAATAAACTGGACTGTGTATGTTCAGCTCTGGATTTGGTCTCTATTGTGATGATATCACAGCAAAATGTGCCCATTGGGACATAGTGCACATTGTCACTCTTTCATTACTCTGTCATTCTTTTTTTTCTTTTAATTTTTTTTTAACATTTATTTATTTTTGAGAGAGAGAGAGAGAGAGAGAGCATGAGCAGGGGAGGGGCAGAGAGAGAGAGGGAGACACAGAATCCGAAGCAGGTTCCAGGCTCTGCTCTGGCAGCACAGAGCCCGTTGCAGGGCTTGAACCCCGAGCTGTGGGATCACGACCTGAGCTGAAGTCGGATGCTTAACCGACTGAGCCACCCAGGGGCCCCCACTCTGTCATTCTTTTTAAGCCGACCGTGGGAACATATCTTACGAAGCATGACGTAGCTATCTCCAATTAGCTGATGAAGAATGACATCTGTGCCAGTGGGGTCTAGACCATTCGTGACAGCCACGTGCTCTGGCCCCACTCCTTAGGTGTCCTCACCAGCAAAGCCCCGGCTTACACACTAGATGTGAGCACTCTCCCCCGATGAGCGAATACTATTTCCCCAACCACCAACCATCACTCATTGTCCTTTTCTTCTGAGTCAAAGGAAACTGCTTAATTCCAACTCATTCAATTTCCGAAAACCGAGGGAAAAAAATAGATAGAAACGTGAAAACAGAACACTTTTTTACCAAGGCATCATTGTTGATTCAGGTGGGTGTGATGTTTTGGAAGTAAGCCCCTCCAAGGAAAATAAAGGCTGCATCCCTCTAAAGTGGGCAACAGTTTGAAACTCTCCATGTTGTATATTTTTTGAAAGAAACAAAAATGGAAGTTACTATATTTAAGTTGACATCAAATTTACCTGAGTCAACATCATTCCATTAAAATATCTTTGAAAAGATAGAAAAAGGGGGGGGCACCTGGGTGGCTGCTGGTTAAGCGTCCGACTTCCACTCAGGTCATGATCTTGCAGTTTGTGAGTTTGAGTCCTGCGTCGGGCTCTGTGTGGACAGCTGGGAGCCTGGAGCCTGCTTCCAATTCTGTGTCTCCCTCTCTCTCTGCCCCTCCCCCACTCATGCTCTGATAAATAAACTTTAAAAAACAAAACAAAACAAAAGGTAGATAAAGAAGAAAACCTGCATTACAACCACAAACGGTCCTTCTCACCAGATGAACCTATTGCCAGGCCCTGAGAGAAAATTCAGCCGCCATGACATGTATGGGGCATGTAACAAGATCAGGGAACGAGGGGACTAGACAGTCTGCCTTGCATTTAAGTTCTAGGATCTGGCCTTCGTTTCATAAAACACAGAAGATGAGGCAATTTTCTGTCCCTGCTCACCTTCTCTGTCTGCTTAGAGTAGCCCCTCACAGGAGACAACAGAGCAGAAGGTGGGGGTGTGGTGGGGCAGAGGAGCCATTGCCCTAAGAGGAGAATAATCCCCCCAAAGGACTGCATTGATAACAAGAATCTCTGTAGTCACAGCTTGCTAGAGACGATAGATGTTTTGGTTTTGTTTTGTTTTTTTTTTCTTTAGTTTCAAAAATCTCATTCATTTAATTAGATTTAAACACTGTGGGTAGAGGAAGACTTTACATTCAACGGGGATCATTTTCCCCATCGCTATTTGTGAAACCTTCCTGGTTTCCTATTTTTCCCTCCCTTCTTCCCATAGAGTAGAGGCCAATAATTTAGCTGATGCATGGGGGGCTGGGTGGTCTCTGATTTGTGATTGACTGGAGCTAACCTAACAAGATCTCGAGTCAGGGGATGCGATACCCCACTTCTCCACCAGAGAGCTAGAGGTGGAAGGCAGACGAGTGGGTGGACTGCATGGGTTGTATGATTGGCTCTCCTACAGTTAGAATCTTCAGCCTAGATATTTTCAGTAATAAAAGTCACGGTTGGCTCTCCCAACTGCTGACTATTTTGTCTCATCCCATGGTTGGTTCAGAGCTTGAACAGGAAACAGTAGTGATGTGTTTGTGCCCCAAGGAGTACAGCAAGACATAGTAATAAACACTGAAAGTGAATAATTGGGTTAAAATAAATATATTAGGTGAAAATGAATATATTAGGTTAAATATATTTGGTTAATGTTACTGGTACATTCATTCAAGCTGTATATCTGCAAAAGAGACTTGACTGAGGAACTCTCATTGAAGGATGTGAAGAAAGACATTTATATAAAATTCGCAAAGAACCAAATATTTATGCATTTTTCTCAGCACGGTTATACATGCAGTTACTTTCCTGTGTGTGCATATTACAAAGTAGTTATTTGTTAAATCTAAACATTTTTTATAATGTTTTTTACTTATTTTTGAGACAGAGACAGAGAGTGAGTGGGGGAGGGGCGGAAAGAAAGGGAGACAAAATCTGAAGCAGGCTCCAGGTTCTGAGCTGTCAACACAGAGCCTGACCCGAGACTCAAACTTACGAACCGCGAGATCATGACCTGAGCCAAAGCCGGACACTTAACCGACTGAGCCACCCAGGCGCCCCAAATCTAAACATTTTAAATACACCACAACATTTGTATATTTTATAGGGACTTTTTTTTTTTTCAGTTTTAAATATACTGGAAGCCTGCAAAAATAAAGTGGTCTGGTCTCTCTTGATCTGTAAAAGAGCTTGATAGGACCCTTTTGACACAGCTAGAGAGCTAGGGCAAAGACCATCCCCAATTCAGAGAGGCCTCAGCTCACTCAGATAGGAGCAAAGAGGAAAACAGAGTGTTGTCTAGAAAAAAAAATCTACAAAAACTATAAATGGGAAAAATGGCCCTGAAATATCATAAAGACTATACCTCTGGAAATTATTTGTGCAGGAACTAGCAGAAATTTGCATGAATGTGTTTATTGTCCTCAATAAAATGCAAAAAGGACATTCTCTGAAACAGAAGCAGGAAGTCAAGCGGTAAAAAAGGCACGGAGCAGTTCATTTATATCAGAAGAGATAGATGAGATTAGGGAACAGTTGAAGGAAATTTAAAGTGGAGAAGCAGAATTATAATCCACATTGCAGGCACTGAGGAAGAGTCCCCTCTGCAGCAAAACACATCTTTGACACAAAGGATAAACGTGAAAAGTTTTCTAGGAACATAGAAAAAGGAGTAGCTAACATGAAATCGATGTAGAGATACGGAATGAAGATTTAAGATGTCTGTGCTCAGGCTTCCGAAGAAAAGACCAGAACAGAATGAACAGGAAGGGTGGGAAAATATAGCATCTACTTATAATGACAACAGCAATCTCTCAGATAGTAGCAAAATATAAAAACGAAAACTGAAAAAATGCACTGTGTTCTCAGGAACACCAGAGAGAAGGGAACTGTGACCAGGTACACTTGGCTGTAATTTTTAAATTACATGGAGGAAGTAAACTAGCACCCAAGGATCCTAGCGAAGAAACTATAAAGTTCCCTAATAAGGGAGGACAAAGCAGGCTGGCTTCTGAATTATCTACAACACTCTGAGTTGAACAACAGAAGGCCAGCTGCACAGTTTAGAAAGGATATGAGGTCAATCCAAAAATTAATGGCCTACCATATTTGCTCATGGATGAAGGTAATTTTCAGGTAATCCAGGGCTCAGAAAGTATTGCATTCCTGGAGAAAAAAAAAATCATGAAATGTGAATATACACCTCATTTATTGAAGGATAAAGCAAAATTAAGAGCTTGAGAACAGGGAAATCTTTAGTATAAAAGTCTTAGAGGCAAACACTTAAACCATGAGAAGAGTATATATATAATAGCAAAAAACAGATAATAATCTGTGCTTTGAAAAAAGTGTGCAATAGAAAAACTAAGCATGCAGTTACCTCTCGGCTAAAAGGGTTGGTCTAAATTCAGGTTATCACAGCACCGTTGTTACTAATGACAGAAATAAAGGTTGAAGAACACGCACACATGTGTATACTTACACATGTCGCACACATGTGTATACTTACACATGTATGTAAAAGTCTAACATGATGCCATTAATAGAATTTCATAAGTCTATTATACATAGTCAACATCAACAACTCAAACCACTCGAATTGCAGAAAAAAGTGATAGAAAGAAAGGCACAAAACTAATGACATGTTAGCCCAAACATATATGTTATAGTAATAAATGAAACGAAAGCTATAAGGAGAGAATTGATTCACTAAAAAAGTCTGCCACAAGGTATTTACAAGACGTAAAGTAAATGATTTCAAGAGGTTCTAAATAAAAGGATAGGCCAAGAAACACCAGTTCACTGTAGAACTAAAGAGAGCTGAGGTTTCAATATTAATGTAGGATGAAGTAACATTCAAGTGGATAAACCACCATGGTCAACAGGATCGTTTGTTTATTGACGAGGGGTAAGATCCTCAACACAAAAAGAACAAACATGAAACTTTAAGAATTGACAGTAACGTTCATTGTTTTGCAAAGACCAAAAAAAAAAAAAAAATGAGACATGGCTCCCAAACTTAAAAATATATGGTTGAGAGGACAGGAAAATATTGAAGCAAATAATTATAATTTCAAATGCTTAACTCATCCATCCATCCATTCATTCAACAAATATTATTTCAGGTACTTTGTACGTGAGGCAATTTCAGCATTGGGAACACAGAGGTGCATGGGCAGGAGCGGTCCCTGACTTATTCGAGACGCCAGTTGACGTTGTACAAAAGGCAAGGATAATACAGAACAATGGCCGGGCATGGGGAGGAAGTGAGGAAGGTTTTGGTGAGGAAAACGTGAAGCAAAATCACTTATTTCACATCGGGTTAGTGGAAACTGCTTTCAAGAGTGTGTCCTGCTATGTTCAAAGAAGCATATTCGAAAGTGGACACCAAATTTAAAACTAAACACACAAGAAGATGGCTATTTACATTATTATTTAAGAATATGGCACAAGAATGGCTCCCTTCCAGATCCTGGGCCCAGAAATTTGTCCAGGCTTCCCTTGGTTCCCAGGGCAGGTTTGCAGAAAGAGTGAAGCTGTTCTGAGACTGGGCGTTCAAGGCTCTGTCGCTTGTGTCTGCATCTGTGGCCTCAGACGACACACAGGAAAGGATGGCTTAACCATTCTCCGTGCTCATCAAATGCGAACCTCCCTTCCTTTGGTGTCTGTGGTCCCTTCCTTTGGTCCTGGTGTCTGTGGTCCCTTCCTTTGGTCCTGGTGTCTGTGGTCCCTTCCTTTGGGCCTGGCTCCCCAGCCCCACTTCCTGAAAACATTGGAGAGAAGAGAACATTCTTTTCTTGCATTAACTAAAATAAGTGATTTCAGAGTAACAAAGCGTGGACTTGGACTTTAAGCACCTGGACCGTCTGAACAGAATTAGACGTGTAGTGACGCATTTTCTGTTGTGACACCTATCTTGCCGCGTGAGGTGACTACAAACAGCGTCTACGCTGAGACAGAGATCAGCTCTGTGCTTCGTTCGCTGTCCTGCTCTTACTCCTGATTTCCTCTACATAGACTCTTGCAGAATATGAACACGGTGCCTTTGTTGCTTTCTCTTTGGGCCTTCCACAGGCATTTAACCATTTTAAGGTCATGAGGGAGCTTGATTACAGTCACTCATATCCAGGTGAGACTTCGGGAGAAATGGTTCACCGTGTTCCCGTGAAACAGGTGCTAAGGAGGAATGTGCTGTGCGTGCCGCCTGATCTGTGACATCACTGGTGGTCAAGAGATCGTAAATTGCACATCACTCTCTTCTTCCAAGCTGTGAAATGGTCTACTTTCCAAGTCTGGGTTTCATTTTATTTTATTTTAGGGAAGGGAATTTTGAAAAGAGTTCTCTTTGTTCCATTACAGTAATTTTCGGAGCTCTCTTCATCTCTTATTAAGTCGTTCCGTGCCTTCTCTCAGAGCACAGTGTGACTGAAGCATTAATTAGCCTTCAGAGATCCTCAGACATGCTTCTCTCAGCAAAGATCTGACATTTGGGGACTGTCAGTCACTGGGAGTTATACTGAATAAAAAATCCATATTAAACATTGCACTGAGGAGTTTATGCACACTGGGGGAGGGAAGTGGGGATTGGGAGGGTGGAAGGAAGTCAGATTAACTTACTTTATATATTAGACAACACGGGGTAAGTGACATTTGGAATTAATGAAGCATATAATCATAATTACATGGCTAGTTCATCATCCTACCTCCCAAATTGTGCCTGAAATCAGCTAATGGCATAACACATGTATGAAATCAGCTAATGGCATGTAACACACGTACGATCTGGTGCCTACCTCGCTTGGAGTAAGTGTTGGATAGCTTACCCATCATTGTCAATAACAAGTTAGCCGTTGGCAGAAAACAAATCAGTCCCTATCAACGAGGTTACAGCAATGTGATGGAGAAAAATGGCACATTGCCTTCTGTTCCTGACTCCTCAGTTTGAGGAAGGTGGGGTGACATGGAGGAAAGTTGATTTCATAGAAGCACAAAGTCCTCCCCATGGTCTTCCTCTGGCAAAAAGTAACATTCATTAATGCAAATGAAGGAGAAAGGAAGCTAGTATTTATTAAACAGCTACCATGGGCAAGCAACCATGCTAACCCCGAGTGTATCAGTAGAAGCAGAGTATTCCACATAAAATAGATGCCCAAGGGGCACTTGAGTGGTTCAGTCCAACTCTTGATTTCAGGTCAAGCCATGATCCCGGAGTCATGGGATCAAGCCCCATGTCAGGCTCCAAGCTGAGCATGGAGACTCCTTGAGATTCTGTCTTTGCCCCTGCCCTGCTTTCGTGCGCGTTTGCTCTCTCTCTCTCCAAAAAAAAAAAAAAAAAAAAGATGCTCAATAAATATTCAAATAAATGAGTAAATGTATGATGTATGAGTTTAACATATATGTATGTATATATATCTATGTGTGTCCATATGAAGTATAGAGTGGCTGTAAAAAGCATTAAATTTTGCCTTCAGTGGACTTACACTCATGACCAGGCATCACATAATTAAATATACAGAAGTATAACAAATATATAAAAATAAATGAATGAATGGAACTATGATGAACTTTGTCACAACTTTTCCATTTCACTGCGGGTGAAATTCTTCTCACCATCCCATAACTCCTGCTTCACTATAGTAATCCCCAAGGAAGAAGACCTTATCATTTCCCTGAAAAAAAGCCACATCAGGGCAGGAGCTCCCCAGATGCAGATCCATATGGAATCGCCATGCATTGCAATATTTGGTCTAGATCCCTTATGATGATAGTGGTGTATTTTCTCTGCCTATGGAAGGGATGTTTGGCAAGAATGCTCATGGTGTACAAACAGCCAAGATGACCTACAGGATACCATCCAGGGCCTCATTCCTCTAACAGCAAACTCAGTAATGCATGGCTGGCCCATTCTCATGTTATCCGTGAGAATGAACAACAGTTCTCCACCCATATGCATTTACACCCTTGATTTATTACATCATTTTGGGTTCTGAATATCTCAGCATTCCACAGACTAGCTCTATAAACACTATGTATATGGTGTGATGTCACAGAGAGAGCATGAACTAATCCTCTCCCCAGCTCTATATCCAATCCTAAGGATCCAGTTCTGGTATTTCCTCTTTCCCATAAAAAAAAAAAAAGAATACTTGTGTATCACTATTCAGAGTTCTAGCAGGAACTAATGGCACACTCCATAGATTCAAAGCACTGATAGGGGATTGTGAAGCCTGCACGAATTAACAACAGTGAGTGAGAAGACAAAAATGGTGGCGGGGAGAGGGTTTCTAGAACCTAGCATGCATGGACATAATGGAAGAGGCACCAATGGGTAGGATTTGTACCCAGAGAAGAGTGAAATTCCCACCCAAACTGACTAGACAGAGAGGGAGCAGAGGGGAATAAATACCCTAGCTTCTTTGTTCTTTGAACATTTTATTTATTTATTTATCTATTGATTGATTGATTGATTGATTGATAATGTTTATTTATTTTTGAGAGAGACAGAGCATGAGCAGGGGAGGAGCAGAGAGAGACACACACAAGCAGAATCCGAAGCAGGCCCCAGACAGAACCGGAGCTGTCAGCACAGAGCCCGACGCGGGGCTCTGACTTACCAACCATGAGATTATGACCTGAGCCAAAGTCGGACGCTTAACCAACTGAGCCACCCAGGCAGCCCTGAGATTTTTTTTTTATGTTTATTTATTTTGAGAGAGAGAGAAAGAGAGAGAGAGAGAAAGGAGCAGACAGAGAGGGAGAGGATCCCAAGCAGGCTCCGTGCTATGAGCACAGATCTCGTGAACCCTGAGATCCTGACCTGAGCAGAAATCAAGAATCGGACACTTAACCACCTGAGCCACCCCCGTGCCCCAGTTCTCTGAGCCTTTGCTGGGACTCCCCAGTCGGTTGATCACTGCTGGATCCAATGGCACAGAGGCTTGGGCAGAGCGTGGGCAGAGAAGAAAGTAAGCCTGGGAGAAGAGGCCAACAAAACATGAGTGGCACAGTTTTGTCTTCTCCCACCCTGGTTTGCCTCCAGTTCCTTCCCTCCCTCCTCTCATTTTTACAAACTTCTAGAAAGCATGCTACCTTCACTTGCTTGCCTCCAACTGCACGTTAACCCAGTGAATCCAGCATCTGTTTCCACCACTGCTCTGAAGCTCCCGTCAGCACAGTCACAGCCCCCTTCTTGCTGCTGTACCCAGTTACAAGTGTGCAGTTCTCAAGTTAAAAATCTGCCTCCACCTTGTGCACTCTTCTCTTCCTCCTTCGTGGCTTTTTGTACTCATCATAAAAACCATATTAATAACAAAACAAGCCAAACTACAAACACCACCCAAGACCAAAACAGTGGCTCACCATACCATCCTGTATTCTATTTCAGATTTGTATTTGTTCATCTTCTACTTCTTACTGGATTTCCACCTGTTTCTCACTCCTACCAACCCTCTTCCCCTTCCCTTCCCACCTCATCCAACTAAGGCCAACATTAGCAGCCTGGTGTGTGTTTCTCTGGATCTTTCTCCATGACCCATAAAGGCTTTTGCAAAAATATACAATACACTCATCTAGGGTGATTTTAATGTGATGGGTCTTTTTATGCAAAAAATCATCACAAATATAACATGATATGGGGTTCTCTGCAACTGGGTTTTCTCCATTCCCAGTATAGAGAGTGAATTCTTCTTAGTTGATATATATGGTTAGAACTTGTGTTGTATTACATAATTGCATGATATTTTACTTTATGGCTGTCCAGATGATCCTCAGGGTTAATAATGCTGATCTGGCTGCTAGATAGGTGCCCCCCACCCCACTCCTTTAGTTCAATATGAGCTCTTCGTTAGTCAAAAGCAAAGAACCTTTAAAAGATCTACCAAATACCTTCTCTCCTGTGGTTTCTGACGTCTCTCTCCTCCAGTTTTCTTCCTTCCCCCACTTAATGCTAAATCTTCTTTCTCAGTTCCTCTCCTTTCTTTGCATTTATGTACCAATCAACTTTTTCTGCGATAACACCTCATCATGAACAACCCTAGAATTTTAGGGGCTTATGGTCACAGCATTTATCAGAAAAGACTGGTTTTACTTCTCTAATGCATCTCTGGTAGGTAGCTTTGCCTGGAGTCAAGTTTTATTTATATTTTTGTGTGTTACTTTGTGTCATGCAAATTCTTCTTCATGTTTTAATTTGCCTGGAGCTTTTCTTAAAGTCCTTCTATGCAAACAATAACAAAAACTATCTGTACATATGAAGATATGTTGTTGTTGTTCCTGGAAACCAGTGTAAGGTTCTGTGATGAGGAACAAACAGGGAGCAAACTTTATCTTTCTTCAAACCATCATAAGGAGCTCAGAGATGGATGAGCCCCCTCTCTCGTGGTCCTAGAGGGCCCAGTAGACTTTTCCATCTCCACAGTCAATTTTAAGTCTTCAATAAATAGAAGCACTGTGTTTTGTTAACATTGAATTTTATCGTATGAAAACTGACCTATATTATATCTCACTTGAGCCTGCAAAAGAACTAAAACATATGAATTAGAGTGTATTGAGACAATACATAGACACAGGATTCAATTTATGTACTTTTGGTGAGATATATTTAAATCTGCACCATGATGATGAATATGGTGGGCGATGCTCGTTCATGGAAAAGTCAGGTTGCCCAAGTTTTAGGGGCAAAAAGAAGAGTTAGTAGGATTCCAGCTGTGGAGTAGGGGATTCCTATGGTAGAAAATAGCAGGAGCTAGAGTGGTAGAAAAAATACAAGAAAATGGAAGGAAAACCAAGTCCTGGTACCAAGGAGAGTATATAAAATCCCAAGTCAATTGGGAGCCAGAAGAGGGGGTTAAGGCAGAAGTTAGAAAGGCAAGAATTGAGAACTCTGGGTAGAGGAAAGGCAGGTTGATTAGCAAAGGTCAAACCTTCCAGAAATGCCCTCATATGCCAGGGTGTCTCAGAGAACGATAAAGGTCCTGGCCATTTTCATCTTTTGAATATTGCAGTATTTTAAGCATTGTAATAAATTCCCAATCAGAAGTATAAAAATTATGATGTAGTTTGATATTCACTTTTAAGTGACAAGTTTCCAAGTGATGGATTCCACGTTGGAGGATTATTTTTCCTTCCATCTACTGCAGTCAAATTTCTTCCTTCCAACACCCAGTTCCTTAAGTTGTCCTTACAAAATAATAAACGCACCTGTTGAAATAGAAAGTCAGAGCTAAGTCACAGGCATGGCCCTTTCCCAGTCATTACACGTAGAGGTGGCCCAGGACAGTGTCACAAGGAAAAGCCCCCTGAAGGTGTAATCAACCCTATCTTAACAAAAGCTTTCCAATGCAATGTAAGTGTGCCATTCACAAGACAGAAAATTTCTGATTAAGAAAAAAACCAAAACAAAACAGTAATTTCTGGAGCACTGGGTTTGCCCAGTTTGGGGAATCAAGTTTAAAGCTTAATGCTGTATGTTCTTGCAGTTTTGTCCGAGTTACTCTAACTGAGTACATAATCTCATTTTTATGCCCATGTTTGGGCCTCTAAGGTATGTGAAGCCTGGCCCAAGGCTGTATCTCGTCACCTCTGTCCATCCCAGGAAAGATCTTGTAAATCCAAGCTGGTAACCCATCTTTATTAGCATGATGAGTTCGGCTGACCTCAAGGGTTAGGATCACCACTATGAATTTATAGAGCCCTGAAAAAAAACCCAACAGATTTAATATTTCCGGTGCATTTCTGGTTCTATTGCCTTAGAGACATGTTTTATTTATGCTTTTGTTTGTTGGCCTCTTTCACTCTTTTGCATGCAAATTCTTCTTTATGTTTTTAATTTGCCTGAACTTGTTTTCAACGACCACAGCAAGTCTTAAAAGGGAGACTTTGACAAGTGCCTCTTCAAGTTGATGGTTAGAGACAGATAATCTGAATAACTTGTGTTAAGTGTATTAATTATCCGATGAGGCAGCCTAATCCATTTCTCCAGGAGGTGGCCGATGTTATCCCTTGTTTTCTGTTTGAAAGTCACAGCCAGAATCATTTTCAGGAGCTGCAAAGCACAGAACATTAGAGACACACCAATGTTAGCAGAGTGAATGGTAACATATGATTTGCAGAATTTCTCTCTTGAAATTTTATTTAATATTTTGTATGTATTGTTTTGTAAGGACAGCTTAAGTAACTGGGCATTGGAGGGAAGACATTGGATTGCAGTAGACAGGAGGAAAAATAATCCTCCAACATGGAATCCGTCTCTTGGAAACCCCACAATATATAATTTTTAGCATTTTTAAATTACTTTGAACGTATATGTACTTAAAGTGCTGTGTTTAAATTAGTTCCGATAATAACATACATTTCAACAGAGCTTTTGAAGGACACTTTTAAATTCCTACAATAGCTACATGTAATTCAAATCCAGTGGTTCAAGAATGTGTTCCTAATCAACACAAATGATATGAATCCTCACCACGCACACAACCTACCTGTGCCGTTCGGGGTACTTAACCCTTTTATCATGTACTATTCTTATTTATTTGCATCTTGTCTACCAGAATTTAATCTCCATAAGGACATGTATTAAAAAGGACGCTTAAAGCTGTAAGTGACAGAAACCATTTTCTGCTGACTTAATTAAACAAGGACTATATTGACTCATGTAACTGGAAACCCAGGGATATACTATCTGAAAGAACTTGGGGAAATTACTGCATGGGCTTCCCTATTCTCTGATGTAAACTGGGGATAATAACATAGGAATGTTTAAGAGAAAGAGATAAGAAAATGAATGTAAATTACATAGTCCAGATCTTTATATAAAAAAGAAAAAAGATTAGGCATACACTGCCCACTAAAATATTATCCCATCAGCATTAAAATTGTCATGTAAATCTAATTTTTTGAAGTTAATGCGTTGCTATGAAAACCTAATTGATCATTCACAGGATAAAATAATATAATTTAATATTCATTGATTTGGGTTCAAGTCTATAATATAATTTTTAATTCCACATCTGTGTTTTTCACAAAATGAAATTGAAAAGCATTATTCACGATAATTCCATACTTGATCTATTTTTTTATAAAAATATGTAATCCTTTAATGTTAGGAATGGGTTGATAACTCTGTCACTTGGTGTTAAGTTTTTAAAGGAGGGAGAAAAAGAACAATTTCCTCTCTATTTACCTCTGACTCCAGAGAATTTAAAGGTAATATTGTGGTAGCACTATCATTTGTAAATATAATATCAAAAAAGAATAAATATTAAATCACTTCCTTCCCTTTTCTTCTCCTTTATGTCTCTCTATATTTCCCCAGAAGTGTCAACTCTGATATGTTTTGCTATTACACCACCCCCAGGAAGGTAAAAGGGATTGGCATGCTGACCTAAGGAAACTACCTATTGACAATATTTTTGTTGTTATTTCAAGAGATAGAACAAGCCTATAAACAAGTCTAATTCTTCATAGTTGACTTCACAATATATTTCTTCATGCACAGCATTTGTTTTTATACCTTCATAAAAATGAGATTGCAGAATGCCATTCCGCTTATGAGCTGGTGAAAAAAATTAGTCCTAGCCCAGTACTTTGGCATGTTCCTCCATCAAAACTAATTCTGGCAGTTATTAAATAAAGAAAGACTGTTGCAGAAATAGTCTGGACAACCCCAAACTTATCTCTTTGTAGGCTTTGGAAGAACCAAGGATGGAAGGGGGGAAAAAGCCCCAGGGTATTCTGGAAAAAGCTAAAATGTATGCTTCCTGGAAGAAGTAACACCTGCCAAGTGAGATATTCAAACAGGAGGCAATGAGCCAGGGCACTATCATGGCCCTTTTCCTGTCATTAACATAGAGGTGGCCCAGGTCTGTGTCACCAGAAAAAGTTCCCTGAAGGTGTGATCAATGCTATCTTAAGTAATCTTCCCAAACTTTGTCTAGCTTTGTCTATTTCCATACTTTTTTTTTTTCAACGTTTTATTTTGTTTTGGGGACAGAGAGAGACAGAGCATGAACGGGGGAGGGGCAGAGAGAGAGGGAGACACAGAATCGGAAACAGGCTCCAGGCTCCGAGCCATCAGCCCAGAGCCTGACGCAGGGCTCGAACTCACGGACCGCGAGATCGTGACCTGGCTGAAGTCGGACACTTAACCGACTGCGCCACCCAGGTGCCCCTATTTCCATACTTTTAAACATTCCTAAACATGCCTCTAACAATGGAGGCATGTGGAAATTAGCCCCAAATCACGACATACCCTTTAAGCTTTATGTTTTATATTAACAAGTCACTTATATGTACATGTTAAATATATACATTTTTATTTGTCAACTGTACTTCATTAAAGCTGGAAGAATGTAATTTACATATTGGCTTTTGCACAAAAGAAAAAATGTGCTTTTCTTAGTGTAAAAGACAATGTGAAAATATTTACTTGAGTCTATTCCCATTTAACCACTTTTCCACCAAACTTTTAAGTAAAAATTCATGCTGTGGCTAGATTTGTGTGAGTCTCATTTTGATATATAGTTCACAGCACTATTCCATGAGCACCGAGAGAACAGGACCTATGATTCATTTCTTCCTTGCTGGATCCCCTGGGCTGAGGCAGTACCTGACACAGAGTAAATACTTGATCGGTGTTTGTTGAGTGAATGAAAGAATTAAGTCATTGATATGCCATGTTTATCCCTTGGCTTCGCATTTTCTCAGCTCATAACCCCCGAAGGATATGCACTTGCACTTGAAAAGCCCTGCTCAATAGGACGCAAACTGAAGCCAAGATTCAGAATTCACAGACACAAATTAATAGAACAATTTTCTTTTCACTTCTGTGATTTTATGAGCTGAATTATGGGTGCGGCTCATTTCATGGATCAGATGACCGAGTCTTCTAGGTCTGTGGACTCAGTACTCAGCAATTATCCAGTTAATATGATTAATGGAGACAGTAAAAATGAGCATCCGCCTGGTCACGGGGGTCTCGTGTTTCTGAGACTAGGAAGCCACATCAAAAATCTGTGGAAGAAATGTTCTTCTGAAGGAATTAAACTCGGGAGGATACCTTGTTCCTCTCCATTGCCTCCATATGTCTTCTGCCCTCATGTTCCGCCTCCTGCTCTGGGGGTCGATCAATATTTTTGCAGATCTTCATTTTTGGTCATATGGCAGATAATGCTGTCAGTCTGAATTACCTCTAATTTCTTGGCATTAGAAAGACGAGGCTAATGTTACTGGTAAAACCTGATGACAAAGTACTGACTAAACAGGCAGCATGATGACCCGTGATCAGAGCAGAAAGAAAAGAATCGCTGATTTAAAATATCTTTTTGCTTCAGAAATGCTCACTTTTACATGAAAGTTGCCTTAAAGAAATTCCACACCAAAATCAAATCAAATACATACAATACAATGCAATACGATGTATAATATAAAATACAAAATAAAATAAACTAACAGCTAAGGGAGTTTTTGCTTCCTTTCTCTGAGCACATCTTAGGTGCTAAGTGATTGATAACATTAACCTTTTTACCCCTCACACCAACCTGGGGAGGGGAGTCATTTGGTCTCTGTACTGAAGAGGGGACGGAAGGGTTGGAACAGTTAAGCCTCTTGCTCAACATAACAGGTAAACCTGTGCCAGGTAAAGCCTTCGCAGAACCAAGGTCTCAGTGTAGACCTGCCTGGCTCTAAAGCTTGAGTATATTAATCGTATACTCATTGTGGCTCTGTGTAGCAAGTCAAATAAGACGAGATGGTCGAGACCTAGAGCCATCACCTGCACGGGAGACTCTGGCATAAAGAGAAGATGAACATTCTGGTAAATGTGGTCAGGTGGAAATGGCCAATTTGAATCATGTGGGAACCAGATCCAATCATCTGAATAGAACAAAGTGAAGAACTATCTAGACATCTTGGCCGAGTCTTAATATCTCCAAATGCCACAGCTAGTCTCTCACTGTACTAGAAAAACTTGTTATTGAAATAATATGGCATGAAAGTTTCAGCTGCAAGCCCCCATTCTAAATACACACCAACATGACTGGTTTGTCAACTTGGGTGAAATTTCACTAGTAGGTTAAGACTCCTTTTCATTTTTTCAATGTTTATGTATTTATTTTTAGAAAGAGAAAGAGTGAATGGGGGAGGAGCAGAGAGAGAGGGAGACAAAGAATCCCAAGCAGGCTCTGTGCTGTCAGCACAGAGCTCCATGCAGGGCTCGAACTCATGAGCTCTGAGCTTATGACCTGAGCCGAAATCAAGAGTCAAGACATTTAACCAACTGACCCACCCAGGCACCCCTAGACTCCTTTTCAATTTAAATCTCTCTTCATAATGCAAAAATTTCCCATGAACGGTAAGGCATAATTCTTAAAATACTGTGTTCCCATTTTAAACCAAGCCTTTTGGGAGTGATGTCTATGTGCCAAGAATCCTCATTATTTATACAACCTCAAGTAAATTTTTATCATTTCTATTTGCATAAAGGTAAAGAGATTTCCTCAAGGACACACAGATAAGATGTGATAGAACTTGGATGTGAACCCAGGTCCTCAGCTTTTTCCATTATAAATCGTCATGCCATATAAGGGAATTTAGAAGCAAATACTCCCAATACAGCCTTAGAAAATGGGACACTGAATAGTAAACTGTGATAAGATTTATCAGTAAAAGATGGACACCCGACAAGGGTATGTGTTACGGCAAAGTCACAGGGGCAACATGAAGATCTTAAGGGCTAACATCAAATGAGAAGCCAACTCTAGTTGTATCTCAGATTTGCACCCCCCAAATCCAACTATAAGGTTTGGTGACAGTGAGGTGACAATTGCACTACAGTTGACCCTTGAACAACACAGGTTTGAATTGTGCAGTCCACTTATATGTGGATTTTTTTTTTATAAATACAGTACTCTAAATGTATTTTCTCTTCCTTATGATTTGTTTAATATCATTTTCCTTTCTGTAGCTTGCTTTATTGTAGGAGTACAGTTTAGAATACATATAACATGTTAATCCACTGCTTATGTTATCGGTAAGGCTTTCGGTCAACAATAGGCTATTGATAGTTAAGTTTTGGGGGAATCAAAGGTTTTATGTGGACTTCTGATTGGCGGGTGGGGCTCCGTGTCCCTGACCCCTGTGTTGTTCAAAGGCCAACTGTATATTGAACAAAATGTGTTATCGGCAAAGATATCTTCCATTTTGAGCAATTCAATTTCAAAAAGTTAGTGTTCCATTCAAGAGGGGAATGCATGGAAGACGTTGTCTAAGAAGAGTGAGAGAAGAGAGGATTACATAAAATAATTATGTAAAAAATAATATTATGTGCCAGTGTGGTTCAAAGAGCTGTGTGCTTGCGAGGTGGGTGAGGGGAAAGTGTGGTATGATCCACAGTGCAGTGACAGCTACGTACGTGCGGGGGTTGAGAGCTGTGCAGGGGCTGGAAGGACCGTGGCCACCTGAGATACAGACATTGGGACAAATGAGAAGGACTCACAGGAGATAGAGTGAGAATGGCCAGGTACTTCAGGACAAGTTCCAAGATTTCGTTCACTCATCAAAGCACTGGTGTGAAGGTGTCGACAGAGGTCATGAATACATTGAGACTGGCCAGCTGGTCAGACCTTCAGAAGGAGAACTAATCACAGTTCGGGACAATTTTAACAAAAACAATAGAAGAGGAAGTACCTTTCAAGTTATACACTGGAACTCCATTTCAACGACTCTTTCCTTTGAATGTGGAGATGCTCTGACTTCAAGTAAACAATCTGTATTCTTGTTCGTGCAACCTTCCGAAGCCTTCTACAGAGTGTTGAACAATGATGTTTTCCCCAAACATGATTAAGAGGCAATTTCCCTATGCGGTGGATGCCCGCTGAACTTTGTCACCTCCCCTTCTGTTCCCCGCTCCCTTCTCCTGACTTTTTACAAGCACAGACTTGAACATCTTCCGTTCTCTTCACCTCTCCAAAGGCCCTGTTTTGTTTCTCAGCAGCTACTGTTTCTGAGGATATGAAGTTCCCTTTCAAAGCTGAACTTCAGGCTGCACTTTGACCACTATTACTGCCACTCTGCGCTCCTGGTCAGCATTCGAGGCAGCCTAACCAGAGGCCTACTTCCTCAGCCTATACTTTGGGAGGAAAAAGTCGAGTGTAGCAGGAAGGACTTGCCTTGGATCATATGTCACTGCTCACATGAAGCCAGAAGGTACCTTTTCCTTTCATGGACTCCACGTCAACACTTGTCTTCTACTCTTTCCTTCCTTTGCTCTTATAAGGTCAAACCGCAGAGAGAAGCCAAAACATAAATAGTGACAAAAAGAAAGGTTATGATGGTTGGTCTTTATTTTATTCTTTTCCTCCTCTTGGTGATTTTCCCCCCTTTCTTTTGGAAAATTCCTCCTCTAAAATTTGCCCCAAAATTGAACTTGATGGATGGTAGCGTTACTGATTTATTATTCCCTGGCAAAAGAACATTTTTCCTTTCAGATGTGTGTCTTTAGAAGTCCTATTTTAATGTCCATAGGCACCCCACAGATAGATTGAGAAAGAGAATATCTCCAAATGCCCAGTTAGACAATTTTGTGTGATCAAAGGAGTTCAAAGGCAAATCAGGGTCCCCAGGAAAGGAAGAGGGGAAGTGATAAAGACCAAAGCTTGTTCTACTCAACCAAGTGGAGGGCAGAGGCTTTGAGGATAAGGGACAGGGAGGAAGAAACCAAGAAATGAAAAGATCAGCTCATGACTGTGCTAGAAAAACTAACATCTGGAAAGGAGGCGGCAATTTAGAGATTTCTGAATAAGACTGATGAAAACAATTATCCAGATCTCTCCCATCCCTCCACTGAAATGCATAAAGGCACATTAAAATGTGGGGAAGCCACTTTTAGAGCTGGAGACTTTAGAAGGAGACCCCCAGCAGGTAAGGAATTTTGAGTTTTCCCAGTAAAATTATAGAAAGAACTAGAAAGGAGAAGGAAGACACAGCGGGCAAACTCCACCTACATTACTCCACCAACTCTAAGAAATATCTTTAGGATGAAAGCATAGAGGACTATGGCACAAGCCTGTTAATATCGCCTAATTTGGAGAAAGAAGGGCCGGAGCCCAAATGAGGGCGTGTTCTGTGAATTCCCTTGAAATTCCAACTGCAGAAAGTAGACAGGGTGTCTACATCCGGGTTACACCCAGTGCCACAGCTGTAGCAGGGGAAAAGAATGCAATTGATGCATCTTGGGGCTCCAGTTCCTCACCTCTCTCTGTTTTCACCCCCTTTGCCATGTAACATTGCAGCTTCCCTCCCACGCCCACGCCTTCACGGACAGAATAAATCACTCTGCTTCCCGACATGTGGAGCAGAGCCAACTCTCCTCAACTAGACTGCAGCGTCAGTCAGCCAATGCATAGGTTCAAAAGCTAAATAAATACTTTTTGTTGTATGCTATTGATATTTCGTAGTAGTTTGTCACACGGCAATAGGAGACCAATGCAATACACAGGGGTTTCTCTGTAAGCCAGCGAGAATCAGAACCAGAGACCTCAGTGGCCTAAACTTGTGACAGTGCAAAATATGTGACTGAAGAATGTGAGAACAAGTACTCTCAGCAAGCAAATGCATCACAACCAGAGAATTCCGTCCCAGGGAAGATGAAGGGGGTTCAGAATGGATTTCCTTCCCTTTGCTCTGGATGGATGGAAGGCTGATTCACTAATTAATGCATATTAATGTCAACAGTATTTATGTGTTTATTTTCTCTGGACTAATTTCACTGACATTACTCCCACAAATATGTTTTAATACACCTACCAGGCATCAACAGTGGTGAGTGCTTTGGAGAAAACACTGAGTAGCAAACAGAAATGGTCCTGGCCTTCAAAAAGGTTCATGCCCATCAACTCAAAAAGCATGCATTGTGTGTTGGGAGTGTTTTGCCAGTCACCATCAGTAGAGGACAATGGAGTAAGTTTCATACAATTAGGATAGCAAGTAACATCGCACAAGAATTGTCTAGAGAAACAATATATTTTGCATTTGTGAAGGCAGTAAGGAATTTTCAGTACAGCAAAAATCAGAAGGTCATACCACTCGTGTTTTCTTCCCTACCAAAAAAATCCCAAGTTGCTTGAATATCTACTGTAGCCAAACAAGAATAAGGAATGCATGGAAAAATTTAAGATTAGCATTAAGGCCATTCAAGCCTAGAAGATTATCTAAATAATTGGATTGCTAAATATATAAAAATAAACACTGAAATTTTAATTTATTTCCAAAAATATAAAAATAAGAAATAGGAAAACAAGTATAGGATCTGACCCGTTATACGAAATTTTGCTGACCTTTACTGTACATTAATGAATTGGAAGCTCTTAGATGAATGGATGCTATTCTCAGAAAATACAAATTTCTGAAATTTATCCAAGGGAAAAACAAAAGGAAAACAATGGGTGGTAATGCAGTTGCATAAATGAATCCGTCTCTGGAGGGCTTTGTGACTAATTTACTCAAATCCCCAATGCTGTACAATCTGCTCTAGAGCAAAGCAAAAGAACAAAGATATTTCTAATTAATTTTATGAAGCATAAGTTTGAAGTTGAAACTTAACAAAGGTATATATGAGAAGACGCAAGAGATCAATCTCACGTGTTGATATTGACAAAAATATTAGTCAATTCAGCTCCGTCACTATATAAGAAACATACCATCAAGGAAGGTGGATTTCGAGAATTTACAAAGCCTCTATTTTATGTTACTTAAACTAATTGATTGAGTGAGTGAGTGAGTGATTGGTTGAAATGCCTAAAAAGATACATTAAGATGTGGGGAAACCATTTTTATAGCTGGAGACTTCAAAGATGCCATCAATGGGTGAGAAATTATGAAGAATTTCTGTCAGTAAAATTATGGAGAGAACCAGAATTCAAGAAGTAATGCTCACTAACTAGGAAAGACTAGAGCTACTGCTTTTACCACTTCAGCACGTTGTTAGGAAGAAAGTGGGATGGGGGGAGGGATGAAGGGAAAAATCATATAATTAAATCTACCGATAAAGAAAAGGCATTTGGTAAAATTTAACATCATTATCGTTTTTAAATAGGCACGCTTTCTTAACAAGACAAACAATATCAGACTCAATGTGGGCATTATCACTAAAGTTAGAAACAAACCAAGGAATCACTATTATACAAAACAGTTCTGGAAGTTCCAGCCAAGTATCCAATTGGTTACAAAACGGTTCTGGATACTTCAGCCAAGTATCCAAGGCAGTAAGACAGGATACAAAGTGAGACTTCCTGATACATTGTACAGGTATTGCTATTAGTAATGAACTGTTTTCATCTCTGATCCAGGAGTCTCATATCTTCTGGTAGCTAACTGTCTTCCAAAGTGACTGCATCATCTTGCATTCCCACCAGCAATGAATGAGAGGTCCTATTTTTCCACATCCTCATCAGCATTCAGCATTATCCATGTGCTGGATTTGGCCATTCAAATAGTTGTGTTATGGTGTCTCATTGTTTTCATTTGCATATCTCTGGTTGACATATGTTAAGGAGCATCCTGTCATATGCTTATTGACTGTCTCTATATCTTCTTTGGTGATGTGTCTCTCAAAGTCTTTGGCCCATTTTTTAACCAAGTTGCTTTTCTTATTGTCGAGATTTTGTTCTTTCATCATATATGTCTTTTGCAAACATTTTCTGCCAGTCTCTGCCTTGACTTTTTATTTTCTTCACAGTGTCTTTCTCAGGGCAGAAGTTTTTCATTGCAATGAAATCCAGCTTATAATTTCTTTCTTGGATCATGACTTTTGTGTTGTATCGAAAAAGTCATTACCAAACCCCAAATCGTCTATATTTTCTTCTACATTATCTTCTAAGAATTTTATAATTTTGTGTTTTACATTTAGGTCTGTTAGTCACTTTGAGTTAATTTTTGTGATGGGTGTAACGTCTGTGTCTAGATTATTATTTTTTTTTGCATGTGGATGTCTCATTGTTTCCAATCTTACTATTTTTAAATAAAATTTAACAGAAAAATAATACATGGAAAAAAAGTAACATATCCATGTAAATATCATCTAGATTTTATATATGTAAACATGTTACTCTAAGGGCATTCTCTCTCTCTCTCTCTCTCTCTCTCTCTGTCTCTCTCAAGCATTATATATGCACTAATAGATCCATTTCTTCCTAATTTCCTCTTCACCTTCTCTCACTAAAAGCAAGATTGTCTTCCCTTTTGTGCTTACCATTCCCATGCATTTTTTTTTACTTTTACTACATATGTATATATCCACAAACAATATTCAATTTTGCATTGTGTGTTTGCAAAATTTACATAATAGTAACCCTGTAAAGTATCTTTTTTGCAATTTGCCTTCTGTTGCACAACATTATGCTTTTGAGAGTTGATGCATGTAGATCTGGTTCATTCATTTTATCTACAGAAAAGTATTCTATGAACAGACTACAACCTATTTCTCTACTTTCCAATCAAGGGACAGTTAGGTTGTTTCCACAAATACTAGTGTCATTTTCCAAATGGAGAAAATTAGACTCAGATACAGCATAGACATGAAAAGGTAGTAAGAAAATTTCTGCTTTACACTTTGCAGGCAAAGAATGATATGGTCATTTGGATTGATGACAGTGGTTAACTACGTCTTTGAGATTTTTTCACAACAAACTAAATTTACCTCCTAGTTATTATCTCCCTTGGAAGTTAATAGAAGGTCAATTACACTATAACAGTGTCATTGATGAAGGTTGGCAGTATTTAACATTTTTCCCTTTGTTTTTTCGTATGCGAAATTGAGTTGTTTCCTTTGTGAGATTCAAAAATCCCACTGAAGCTAGTTTCTTTCCATTCTCCCCTGTGTCCTTGCACATATAGGAAAAGGAAGACAATTTTTTCCAAACCCAACCTTGAGGGATTTATTAAGTAATGATAGGCAATTGTTGGAGTGTTCTGAGTATTTCACTTACCATGAATATTATCAGTTAATATACAGCAATGGTTCTCAATTGGGGGGGACAATTTCCCCCCATCCCGACCCTCAAGAACATTTGGCAACGTCTGGATGCATTTTTGTCTGTCATTACTGGGGTGGGGAGGATGCTACTGGAATCCAGTGAGTAAAAACCAAGGATGCTACTATATATCGTGCAGTGTGTAAGACAGTTTCCCTAACAGAGAATCATCCTCCCTCAAATGTCAATAATGCTGAGATTGAGAAATTCTGATTTAAAGATTCAGAAACTAAAATTATATGCTTCAGCTGCTGTCTTTATTCCAGAACTGCCGGATTAAGTCCTGACTTGGCACCGAATTTCATGGAGGAAATATATTGTTATAAGGCAAATGGAATGTTCTTTCTGTTACCTTCCTACCCCTGCCTAGTTATTCTTCGCAGACCACTTTAAATCCCCTGTTACCTCCTTGTTACATAACTTCAGCTTCCTTTGAAAGCTCCTTCAGCTCGAAGTCTACGTATCCTTTGGAGATGAAGCCTCCTCAGCTTTTTTCAGATGCACAAGTCAGCACACTTCACCGTTTTGAATTTATTTTTTCCCCTGAGGCTGTTCTCTCCAGCCACTGAACTAACCTCCAGGCAGCAGCTACACCTGGCTGATTTCATAGGAAGTGAACAGGAAAGACTTTGTGCTTTGCAGTGAGGATGCAGGGTGTCCTTTCCAGACCAGTTGACCAGTCTGTTCAAGTCTGACTTACTTGATTAACTCCAACCTTCCGGGAAGGTGGCACTAGAACTAATAGCATTAACTGTAAACCCAAAAACATGTCCAGAGACACCTGGTGATAAGAATTAAAAGCAAAGCATCATGAAAAGGCAAGAAGATTCTTGACCTGTGCTGGATTCTCCTACTAACTAGCTGTGTGACCTTGGACAAGTCACTGCCAATGTAAGATGGATCACAAAGGAGACAATAGGAAGTACCCAAAGGCACTCAAAAAGGGGGGGGGACGAAGAAGCTCACCTTTGATATACTTCACAACCTGGTGTCCTAAAAAAAAGCTGTTTTCGGGGCGCCTGGGTGGCTCAGTCGGTTAAGCGTCCGACTTCGGCTCAGATCATGATCTCACTGTCCATGAGTTCGAGCCCTGCATCAGGCTCTGTGCTGATAGCTCAGAGCCTTGAGCCTGCTTTGGATTCTGTGTCTCCCTCTCTCTCTGACCCTCCCCCGTTCATGCTCTGTCTCTCTCTGTCTCAAAAATAAATAAACATTAAAAAAAAGCTGTTTTGATTTCAGTCTTCATATAAGTTTTACTTTAATTTTTAAATGGCACGATATTTTCAGTGTTTAGGATTTCTAAAGGTCTTAATCTAGCCTTGGCTGTGAAAGATTCCAGATTTCTAGACTCCACAGTTCCGTCTTCAACCATCTCAGCATGCATATAATTCTCAAGACTGGAGAATTTTGACCCATCCCTTCCTTAAAGAAACAATAGTACTAATTTTCAGTATCCGTTAGGTACCAAGGACTGAGCTAGATCCTAGAATTTACAGAAATTACTAATACAACAAAGCACACACCTATCATCCAAAAATATTATCATACATCTCTTGAACCCCATTCTGGGTCAGACGATACATGTATCAGTCAACCGAGAAGAATTTTTGCCTTCGAAGATGTCACAGTCTAGCAGTAGGGACAGATGGGTGAATATCCAGGAATAACACAATCTTAGAAAGAGGCATAGGGTATTGTAGAACTACAGAGCAGGAACAAATATAACCCCTTCAGTAAAAGAGCCTTCTGGAGGAGACGGCATCTGATTTCTGGAAAAAATAAACTATATCAAAGTTTAATGGAATTCCATACTTGCTTGTTTGCTTTGATCCTTTCACTGAATATTTATGGGGTGCCTGCTGTGTCATAGGCACTATGAAAAGTTTCAGGGATTCAGAGGACAGATAGACATAGTCTCTACCTTCACAAAACTTATCACATGCAAGGTCCTATTGGTTTTTACAATTCAAGGCTCTCTCTTAGATTTTTATGCATTTTCTATTCTGCATGTAGAAAGAGTCCACATAAGTCTTTTCAGTGGCAATTGCCAGAATGGGAAGCCACACCTCCTGGTTTACCATTGAGCAATTTTCTACCACATCATGTTGAATTCCAGACTGGCTTGGATGCTCCAAAAGAGTTCTGTTTTGAGGACTCCAACCATTCCTTGAGGATGGCTGGCATTCTGGCTTTCACCAAGTCTATCCTGCTGCCCTTTTAGGTGACCATAAACTCCCAGAAAAGTGTTTCTTTCGGGTTCTACAAGGGTGTATTCTCCTGTGAGCTACTCGTACAATGCGTGTGCTTTCTCAGTCACTGAGGGGATTTGTCAGGTGACATGGTTCTAATGACCTTTGGTCTTTAGTCTTCAGTAATTTAGAAATTATCAGACCATTCACTGCAGCAATTGTTTTCAACATTATATTTTCCTTAGTGATATTCTCTGATATTCTCCTTTGGTTTCATATCACTTTTTTTGTTTTCAGTTGGGTACTTTAGATCATTTGTTCGTAGGCCCCTCAACACCCTCAACAACTGACAGTTGCTATTATTAAAATCGCTTCTCCTTTAATGCATGTGTCTATGTAAATGTTAGGAAGAAGTAACTAATTCCAAATAGAGTATCGGGGCAAAAATCAAAGACTTCTCAACCATAAGTACTTATTCATGACTTACCATGTGAAGTGCCAGGCACAGCATTGGGTGCTGAGATTACAGACGTGCTGGGGACACAGGGTGAAGAAGCCAAGGTTCTCACGCTCATAAGCTCACATTCTTTCTGGGAGCAAAGACTCTAACCAGGCAAACCACTGGATACATTAGATTATTTCAATGAAAAAATTGCCAAGTACAACTAATTAGTAGTATAATATGACAGATAGTGACTGAGGGACACATAGCACTGCCTTAGAGAAGGAGGGTAGGTCTCTGAAGAGATCATCTTAAGACAGAACCTGAACGGTGGTAATGCCCTCCTCTTGGAGAAGATTATTCCAGACAGAAGGAATGGCCACAGCCAGAGCACTGAGGTGGCAGCAAGTCCCCAAACATTAGGGAAACAGAAAGAATAAGTCTGAAAGCAAGGATAGATTGAATGCAGAGATGGTTAGGAGTTGAGTTTTGAGGGGCAAGCAGGGGCATGGGTCTGACCCTATTAGATCAGGGCACAGGTTTTAGGGGCTGTTTCTTTTCTTTCCTTCCTTCTTTTGACTTTGTCTTCTTTTTCAGGCTAGATAATCCTTTTTTTTTTTTAACAACTCTTTTCCAAATGACCTATTTTCTATCCCTTTAACCATTTTTATTATTCTCCTTTATTCATCATTTGGAGGACAAAATAGAGTACTTTAGAGCCTGACAATTGTGAAATATATTGAAAGAATCTGTCCCCAGCCCGTACGCGTCAGAATTCCATTACAATAGCCTAAAATTAATTAGCTTTTTTTTCCCAGCCTTGTCGAGGTATAACAGTCATACAGCACTATATAGTTTTAGGGTATACAGTCCAATCATTCAACTTACCTATATGGATCTTCTTCAATTTAATGATAGGGTTACATCCCAATAAACCCATCATAAGCTGAAAATATCATAAGTTAAAAATGCATTTAATACATCTAACTTACCAAACGTCATAGCTTAGTTTAGTCTACCTTCAATGTGCTCAGAACAATCCATTAGCCTACGGTTGGACAAAATCATCCAACACAAACCTATTTTAAAACCAAGTGTTGACTATCTGATGTAATTTATTGAATACTACACGGAAAGATGGAATGGCTGTATGGGGACAGAAAGGTGGTGAGTGTACCGGCTGTTTACCATGGTGATCCTGTGGCTGACTGGGAGCTGCCATTGGCCAGCGTCATGGGAGAGGACTAGACTCCACATCACTAGCCAGGAGATCCAAACTCAAAACTTGAAGTCTAATTTCTACTGAATGCATATGGCTTTCACATCATTATAAAGTCAAAAAATTAAGTTGAACCATCGCCTCTAACTTGAGACCATCTGTGTTGTGAAATGATCACTACAGTAATTTAGCTAACATCCATTATCCCATATAAAACAAGAAGGAGGAGGAGGAGGAGGAAGAAGAAGAAAATGGAAATAATCTTTTTCTTTGAGAACTCTTTGGTTCTACTCTAACAACTTTCCAGCTTGCAACGTCAGTGTTAACTACAGTCTCATCATCTTTGTGCAGTACATCCCTGGTACTTTTTTACCTTGCAACTAAGTCTGTACTTTTTGGCCACCATCATCTACCTCCTCCTCCCCACTCGCCTGCCTCTGGTGACCATAAATCTGATCTCTTATTTTTTCCTATGACTTTTGTTTTTCCTTTTGAGCAGGGGAATGATGTGATCTGACTTCGATTTATTTTTGTGTTTTGTTTGTTTATGATCCTGATTGCTGGGTGCTGAAGAAACAACGGACCGTTGAAAGGCAGGGCTGGAAACATATAGGCCACTAGTCATCACTGGGGATGACAGGGTTGCCTCAACAAAGGAGTTGGAAATAAAAATGCAGAGAAGCGGGCAGATACAGGCCATATTTTGGAAGAAGAGATGATAGTGCTGAAGAGAAGAGACCTAAGGAAAGGAGCAGAATCAGGGATGAGTCTAAGGTTTCTTACTTGACTAAGTCATCATTAACTGACAAGTGGATGCTAAAAAGAAAACAGGTTTGGTCTGATCTTGAACATGCTAAGCTTGGTGCCTCATAAGTATCTTCATGCGTGTGCCATCAAAGGCAGTTAAACATAAAAGTCTGGGCTCTGGAGAGGACTCAGGACTTGAGACAGAATTTTTTTTTAATTTTTTAACATTTATTTATTTTTGAGAAACAGTGAAAGACTAAGCATGAGCAGGGGAGGGGCAGAGAGAGAGGGAGACACAGAAACTGAAGCAGGCTTCAGGCTCTGAGCTGTGAACACAGAGCCCGATGCAGGGCTCGAACCCACGAACCACAGGATCGTGTCCTGAGCCGAAGTCGGACACTGAACCGACTGAACCACCCAGGCGCCCTTGAATAGAATTTCTAAACCAAGAAAAAATTAGGAAATGCATTTAAAAATGTAAATTTGGGGTGCCCGGGTGGCTCAGGTCATGATCTCACGGCTCATGAGTTCAAGCCCTGCGTCTAGCTCTGTGCTGACCGCTCAGAGCCCGGAGCCTGCTTCGGATTCTGTGTCTCCCTCTCTCTCTGCCCCTCCCCTACTCGCACTCTTGTCTCTCTCTCTCTCTCAAAAATACACATTAAAAAACTAAAAAAACATAAAAATGTAAACTCACGAGGCCCTTCCCAATAGCAACAACTGCCAGGCAGTGGGGCTGTCTGTTGTCAAGAGAGAAAAAAAAATCCTTTCCACCTGAGTCCGTTCCGTGCCACAAAAGCCAAAACTGGGGTCTGTTCTGTGCCGAGAGATTCTGACAATACAGAATTCCAACAATGCCTGCGCTTTCAGCAAGACTGCATGTGTTTAACATTTGTTGTGAATGGAGCCCTAAAATTTTACCACCTTCCATAAACATTTATTGTTTTCCTGGGTTTCCGACTCCAAGCCGAAAGTACGAGTGCTCTATCATCTGTTCCTTGAAGTATGTCAATGCCAAAGACATAGACCTTATTAAGCATGTGAGCCAAGGTATGTAGGTCCCGAGAGAAAAGAGGAAGGAAAGAAAAAAAAAGAGAAAGAGGAAGGAGCCATTGTTCCCTCCGACTATTTTTATCCCTCAGCTAGTGGAGTTTTCACCGTCCTTATCACATTTTTCTATTCAGCTTCAACAAGCTTTGCAGACCACGTAGTTAATACAAATTCTAGCAACATATTTTGCTTCCCCTTTTATCGTACAACTCAAACCTTATTTCTTGTTCATTGTACTGCCGTCGGGATTTAGATTTTTATAACCATTTTCTCAAATGTTGGGCACTTTATAAATTTATGACTTTCATTGCGAATCAATAAATTTTATTCACCTATTATTCAGCAGGGGACATACCTTGCTGAATAAACTAGGCTATTACCGTTAACTTTTCAATCCAGGGAAAAGTTTAAATTAAAAAATTCCTAGTATATGTCAGGAATGAAGGGAAAGAGAATGGGGAGGTGGGATTCAGGAATAAAGCAGAAAGAGTCATGCGTACAACAAGATTTCGCTTCTTCAGTAATGTATCAAATTGTGTGAATCAGCCGGGCTCTCTATTTCTTTCAAAAGTTATTGGAATGGTTTGGTTATTAGAATGGTGTTTTTCTTTTTCTTTTTTTGAAAAAAAATTTTTTTAACGTTTATTTATTTTTGAGACAGAGAGAGACAGAGCATGAACAGGGGAGGGGCAGAGAGAGAGGGAGACACAGAATCAGAAGCAGGCTCCAGGCTCCTAGCTGTCCGCACAGAGCCCGACGCGGGGCTCGAACTCACGGACCGTGAGATCGTGACCTGAGCTGAAGTCGGACGCTTAACCGACTGAGCGACCCAGGCGCCCCGGAATGGTGTTTTTCAACCGGGATGATTTTTCCTTCCTTGCCAGGAGATTCTTGGCAATGTCTGGAGACACTTTTGATTGTCACAACTGAGGAGGAGGAAGTTTTACTGGCATCTAGAAGGACGAGGCCAGGGGTGAGGCCAAACCTCCTGCAAGGCACAGGACAGCCCCCACCGCAGAGAATGATCCAGCCCAAATGTCAGTAGCACCAAGGTGGAGAAACCCGGGTTCAAAACGTGGGACTTAATGATTTTGCCCCTGTTCCCCTTAGGTTGTATCCCTAAAAAGAGTCTAAACTTTTTTGTATATTTACGCTTTTTTTTCTCAAATTTTAAATAAATTATTAAAGATGTTTCGATATAGTTGCAAAATGGTTAATAATATTATCTAACTCTTGGGGAGCACGAATAACCTAGTAAGACTGATTCATCAAAATGCCAATGAATGGTCAAAGTTGACTTCACTAGACATAGCTTATAAACTGATTAGGGGACTCAACTTTAACCCTTCAAAATAGTCTTACGTGAGGCACATGAGGATGAATTTGTTGATGCAGTATGTATTTAACCTTGGTTTCTTCATAAACAAATGACTGGCTGATTGACCAGCAAAGAGTTTTGTTAGATTAGCAAATGGGATTGCAAATCGTTAATTTATTTATTGCTTTCACATCGCAGATCTCTCCCATTTTTATTTAATTTGGCCAACCCCTTGCACATCACTTTAGGGCAATCGCCTACTACTTGTGCTTTAAATTATACATCACATTTTGTGTTTCATTTATTTTATCAATGCCTAGCTCTGATGCTAAGTTTAGAAAGTGAATGAATAGTTTGCCTGGAACAGATATTCGAGGATGAGGCTCTTCAAACTCTCTTAAATAACAGGAAGAATGTAAGTGACTGGAGGTATCAATGGACTAGATCAGTGTCACCGACATACGGGCTAAGCAGTCCTGAGGTCTGCAGAGTATTTGCAAGAGGTCTTTGATACATGTACATCATACACAACCATTTAAGAGTAATGACAAATGGATTATCACTAACACCTATTGAGCAACAGTTATGTCCTAAGATTTTTAAAGGCATCAAACGATTTAACCTGCAAAGCATCCCTAGTAGGCTGACACTCTTCTCCTCCCATCGTGAAGACGAGGAGCATGGGCATCACTCAGCGAGGTGAATACCTTACACTTGGTCGCATAGCTGGTATGAAGCAGACCTATATCTTACTCAGCCTGAGTCCTTCACCAATCTGCTGCACATAGATGCTTTTGCGATTATTAAATGTACAAATTTGAAAAGCATCGCTAACCATAGACTACTCTTTCTGTCACTATGACCTCTCTCAACGTATTGAAAAATAAGACTCTATGCAAAGTTTTAACTTTATAAAGACTGAGGCCCATGATAATAAATCTTCTCTGCTCACATTTATTTGTGCTTATCAATTATTAATGCGGCATGTGGTGTTATAAATGGTTGATGAGATCCTCAACTCATACAAGCACATTCAGTAACTTAATCATTGATCATCAAACAGCACACAGACTATTCTACCTTTGTCTTTAGCTTCAAGTTTCTACTTCAATTAATGCTGTTTCCAGACACATTACTGTACCTATTGAAAAATAAGTAATTGTTTTTTGCAGGGCTGTGTGATTCAATTGAACTAGGTTATGTGTCTTCCTTGCAGACTAATTAGGTTCTCAACTCCTCTTCTGTGTGAGGAGAATATTAGGGCTCCAAATAGAAAAAAAATCACCCACACGGTTAGTTGAGAAGTCTGGGGAAGGAACAAGATGCACTGGTAGTTCTGGGAGGTGGAGCGTGGTGATAGAAAGGAATGTAATGGACATATTTTCCACTGTTGGAATTTCCCATAATACTTGTGCCATGTGGTCACTCAGCATATGTTTAAAAAGAACCAGTGTAATTCACTTCATTTCCTACCTAGCCTTCTATCTATCCTGAGACTGCATTTAGCTTTTAATTATTCTCACATTGAGCAGAAACCTGACTCTTGAGACTGTTTACTCTTTGACTAAAAGCTGGGTGGAAGCCACTTGATTAGACTGGAATTAAATAATTTATTAAGTTCTTCCCTAGCCTTTGAGCTGACCCTGCTGGCCCCAAAGAACACAAAGACAGGTGTCCACTTCTAAGGCCTGCCCAATGGCAGAGGCTTGAGCAAAGACAGTTGTCTCTGGTTCAAGCCACTAAGTTTTGGGGATGGTTTGTTATACAGCAAGAGTTAACTAAAACAATTAAACTAACTTTTTAAAAATCAACCATTTAGGGGCATCCCAGCTGGCTCAGTCAGTGGAGCGTGTGACTCTTGATCTCGGGGTCGTGAGTTCAAGCCCCACGTTGAGTGTAGAGATCCCTTAAAATCACCCATTTATTCATCCATTTAGCAGTTATTTATCGTGTCCCTAGTAAGTGTCAGGGCTGTTCTAGTTGCCGGGTATTTAGCTGCGAGGAAGACAAATCTTCCCCATGGAGATTATTATATTATAGCGGGCATAGATAAAAAATATACAGAGAGACAGAGACAGCATAAAACATAAATATCAACCATTAATGCTGGAAAGAAAAATAAAAAGCAGAGGGGTAGGCAGTTATTGCCAGAGGTGAGGGAGGGGTACTATTTTTGCATAGGCTTGTTTGGGGCAGAGACTTTGGTGAAATCAAGGAGCAATTCAAGTTGATATCTGGGGCAAGAGTGTTTCAGGCAGAAGGGAAGCAAGTGTGCACATCCTGAGGCAGGCACGGGTCTGGGATATCCCAGGGAAGACAAGGAGGCTGGGGTGACTAAAGTGCAGTGGGCACAAGGGAGAAATAGTAAGGGACTGGGTCAGAATGAATGTTGGAGGCCAAGTTACAAAAGTCTTGAAGAGTGCATTGTCTTGCACATGAGATGGGAAGCCATGGAGGTTTTGAACAGAGTAGTGACTTGGTAGGACTTACAGTTAGAAAGATTACTAATGAGGACCAAGGGTAGAGTCAGGACTTATGTTTAGAAGGATGCCTAATGGTCCTACATTTAGAAAGACCAAAGGTAGAGTCAGGAAGACGTTTTAGGAAGTCACTGCCAAGAGTAGATAGGAGAGTGTCTATAGACAGTTCCCAATCTAGGGAACTAAGGGAACTGGTTTGACCTAGGATCGTTGTCCTTTACCATGGTGTAAAAGCCCTAGGCATTAAGTAGAAACCATATCTTGAATTTTGAATATGTGGTCTGATCCTCTCGCGGGATCCTGGGGAGTGGCAGCTCCCAGTCAGACACGTGATCATGAGGGTCAACAACTGGTACAAGGATCACCATCTTGCACCCATTCTGTCTCTCACTTTCAGTGCAGTACTTGATAAATTACATGAGACAGTCAACACCTGATTATAAAATCGGCTTATAGTCAAAGATTTTGTCCAACTGTAGGCTGATGTAAGTGTTCCAAACGTGTCTGAGGGAGGCAAGGCCAAGCTATGATGTTCAGTAGGTTAGGTGGATTGAATGTATTTTCAATTTACTGTAGTTTCAACGTACGGGTTTATGGGAATATAACCCCATCAAGTCGAGGAAGATCTGTATATATATACATATATCTTTTTGTCTCTCCCCACTCAATAAATAAGGTTAAGTTTCAAACATAGACTTCCCAACTTTATGTCTATTATATTTTAGTAGATAAATAGATAATATTGCTTTCTCGATTTATAATTCATGCTTATTGCATTATCAGTATTCAAAAAACTGCACAACAATTATAACGAAACAACTCACAATCCTGTTACTCTGAGATATCATAGTTGGCATTTTGATGTGTTCTTATGCTATAGTTTTACTTCCTTTACAGGGGGGGGGAGAGAAAGAGAGAGCATGAATCCCAAGCAGCCTCCATGCCCAGTGTAGAGCCTGACTCGGGGCTCAATCTCATGACTCTGAGATTATGACCTGAGCCAAAATCAAGAGTTGGATGCCCAACCAACTGAGCCACCCAGGCACCCCAAAAAGCAACATTTTAACTTAACACTGTTCCATGATAAATTTTCCATGAGTTTAGAATTATTCTGATTAATCTGATTATGAGTGGCTGCCTGGGCTCAAGATACTACTATTCATTTAATCCTGTATTTTTAGACATTTGACATTTTTAAAAATACTTACTACCGTAAATAATCTAAGATGAACACTTACATGTAAAAAGTTTGCTAATATAGGCAATTTTATCTTTGAAGATAAATTCCTAGAAATGAAGATTCTAGATCAAATTACAGTGAGTTTTATTTTAGAAACACATTAATAGATAATTCTCTGTAATCCTGACTATAGTATTTAATTCCTACCGTCAAGAGTCTGAAGGTGTCTCATTCCCTGTAATCATATCAACACTGAGTATTGTATTCCTCTCTGTATTTCCTCTCTGTATTCTCTGGAAAAGGGGAACATAACATTACCTAAAATAGCAAAACTCAAACAAGCAGAACACTAAATGTTTGACTTTAGGAAGTTGATGATATTAATTGTGAAAGACTCAAGCCGACATTATGTTATCCTGGCACAACTGAAATAGATATTCCCTTAAGAATGATTCTGTTTTACAGCCACGTCTATTAAGACTTCAACAAGTATTTCTCAGAATGCAAGGTAAATACAGCGCTGGTGACCCTGACGTGGTGTGAGGTGGTACACAGATACAGTATTATTTAAAATTAAATCAAATAATGAGAAACTTGGTCGCTTTTAATTTTCCTTTCAATTTCTGTAATGCTAATTTTAACTCTTTTTCTAATGCCAAATAATCTCCCTTTTGATTAAAAAGAGAAGGCTTATTATTAGTAATTATTTAATTGTGAATAGTAACAACATAGTTAAAACTTACATGGTGCGCTATGTGCCAGCCATTGTTCCCAGAGCTTGACGCTTATTAAGAGATTTAATCTTCACAAATCTGTCAGATAACCTGTACCAATGCCATGCTATTATTTCATTCCACTGTAAATTTTTGTGCGGTCCCATTATACATATAGCAAATAATACTTCTGTTTCGTTTTTAATCAATGTATTTAGGTGTAAAATATCAGTTGATTACAAGAACATCAACTTAATAATAGCACCTGATTGTACAAGGTCATGAAAGCGATAGGCATCCGATGGAAGTTTGGTGGCCATTGGTACTCGAGTGACAATTCCCCAAATTTACTATGCGTTCACCTAAAAAACTTGTTAACATGCAGATTCTGATGCAGCTGGTCTGTCAGGAGCGGACACTCTGCATTTTTAACTAGCACTCGGGCGATGCCCTGCTGCTAGTCTGTGGACTCAACTTCGGAAGTCGGATTCTGTGGACCCAGCATCGACGAGCCTGTCGGCTGCTTACCCAAATGCACTCAACAGGTGAAGATAATCAGGGGAGACTAGCGTTGATCCCCAGCTACTTGCACACCGATGTAACATCACTGCACAGGATGCTAACTCATTTGATAAGGCAAAATAGTCATCGATGATGTATGAGAAGAAACTTCTGGGAGTCGCCATATTTTTCCACTGGTGTCGAATCAGGAAAATTTCTAAATCACTTTCAAAAACACAAATCCTCCAGACAATAAGATTTACATCAGCTCCAAGCGATTATTTCCCTTTTATTGAAGGAGAGAGATTTCCTCCACTCAGACTCTGTGACATAAAATTTGAGCCAATGCAGTGAAATCTGATTCGCTTCCCTTTTAAAGGATTAGGTAAGTACAGCCCTTTCTTAATTGCTTTTTAATCAAATCTTTTCATTCCTAACTCACTTTACGGGAACCTTACTGGATCAAATGCCTTCAGATTGTAATAAAAACTCTTATTTCTCCGTTAGACAATCAGACCAGTCACTTCATCAGCACTGAACTTGTCAGCTAAAACAAGGTGGCAGAGCCTGACATTACACTGTTCGCTACAGTAAAAGTCAAGCAGCTATTCATGTTCTGTAGCTGCCACGTCTCCTTTATAAAATATTCATTCACGCTATGTCATTCTTTATTCGGCTGCCAAAAATGAAACAGTTGAGGAACCTTCGGGTCATCAAAATGCAATCGTTGCCCATCCGGGCATATGTCAACGCATCTACAATTAATGTGGAGTGCAGACAGAACAAGGGCCCTTGTGCTTTTGTCAACAGTTTTAAAAAATGATTCGGAAAAAGTGGCCCGGCGGTAACTTCCTACCGGGCTTTAATCCACCCCTGGTTGTGAGAATGGCATCATATACATTGGAAAGAACCCTTTTTTGTTTTAAGTGCGGTAAGATAATAATGCCCGTGCTGGTATGAGCACGGGCATACAAATATCTCTCCCAGACCTTAACTTTCAAATCCATACTGTTTTCCACAGCAATCGCATGGTGCGTCATTCCAACCAGTGATGCACACGTGATCCAGTTTTCCCCACATCCTCACCGACATTTGTTATTTTCTAGAGTTTTGTGTTGTGTTGTTACAGCAGCCATACTGATGATGTGAGGTGGTGTCTCAATGTAGGGAAAGGAATATCTTCAAAAAGAAACAGAACCTGGGGTACCTGGGTGGCTCAACCCGGTTAAGCGTCTGACTTCGGCTCAGGTCATGATCTCACGGTTTGTGAGTTCGAGTCCTGCATCCGGCTCCTCACTGACGTTGTGGAGCCTGCTTAGGATTTTCTCTCCCACCCTCTCTCTCTGCCCCTCCCCTACTCACATGCTTGCTTGCTCTCTCTCTCTCTCTCTCTCTCTCAAAAATAAATAAACTTAAAAAAACAAAGAAACAGAACCTAATGGAGACATCAAGGAGGGGACGGATTCTGGCCAAAGCCAATGCTGGCTGCACATTATGAAAAGATGACACAGTCCTGCCCTTGGAGCTCTCATAATCCATTATGAGGGATTTTACAAACAACAACAACAACAACAAACTGAAGCTCTATCTGGCCAGGAGCTTGTTGGTTAATCACAGCCCCTCACTTTGTCCCAGGCTTCACTCCCACAGATAGTGAACAATTCCCAGAGAGGGATCTGAGCTTCATCCCAACCCATTTCTAAAGCAATGAAAATACCTCAAATCACTCTAGTATGAGGGAAGACAATCATGGTTTTCCTACAGTATGTCATTGTTACTGGTTTTCAGAGTTTGGGATGTTATTTTATTGCCTTGACAAAAGAAAATTATCCCTAATTCCTCCCCTAAGCTCCACTGAGTGTAAATATATCTCTCCCTTGACCCCAAGTGGAAACGTGAATGAAAGGAATAATGACTTAAAGCTGTATCAGTTATCACCAAAATAATGCTACACACACACACACACACACACACACTCACAATGAAACTCATCATCTTAGAACAAAAATCATCCCTTCTCATAGGTAAGACTTAAGTCACCTGGGGCATGGTTAGTCTAGGCTGGACTTGGCTAGGCAGCTCAGCTGTGAACCGCTACCACTGGAGGGGACCAGGGTATACCCGGGTCTGGGTGACTCTTCTCCACATTCTTTCATTCTTCTTGGACCAGTGGTCCAGCCAGACATGCACCTCTTGTGGCTTGAGCAGAGGTATAAGAGGAAAAGCAGAAATGCCTTGCTGACATTCCCCAAGAGACACTGGCCCAAGAAAGTAGCACTCAAAGTCAAAATATGAGGATTGGACAGTGGCAAAGGGGTAGGTGCATGAAGGAGAGAAGAATGGGGGCCATTCCTCTGGTCAACCTTCTCAGCTACCATTTCCTGTGCATTCTCTCTGTGCATCCACTTTCTAAAGAAACTAGAAAGAAAGCTCCATCCTCCATGATTCTAGGCCAAGGAGCATTAAGTTGGGACATCTCCTCGTCCTTTTGTGGGTACTCTCCCCTCTGCCATTTAGCGCCTCCTTTTTCTGGCCCTATTGTCACGAAACCTGAAGTTGCTCTCAGAGTGGAAATAATTATTGACTCCCACAGAATATAGAAAATAGTCAACTGTGTGTAGAGTGGTAAAGACACTCCTTCTTTCCCTAAGACCTTTTCCTGGGAAGCAGATATTGTGAGCTCGCTTAGGTCCAAGCCTCTCTCTCGGTAGCTCTGAGCATCACCAGTAACAGCATCCAGTCGCCAGCGACCGCAGAGGGATCTTCTAAATGGCAAACTCGTCCGCTAAGATGTATGGAAGAGTCCACCCACGTACGACTCATTTTCCGCACCAAATGTGCGTCCTTAGAACAATACAAATAAATTCTCTCAATTGCCCCCGGGCTTGGGACATATGTAGAGAATGTGCTGGTTTTGCAGAAGAATTTAAATTAATAGGTGTGACCTTCCAGCGACTCCTCCCGCATTCCCATAAATTTGCTCTGTTTGCTAACAATGCTCCAGCGAGAAACCCTCTGAAAGTTTCTAGTGTGAAACCCCACACATTTGGCATGATTTTATAATTCGAGGAGTCTATTAAAAATAAAATAAAGCAGGGACTGTAACTTCCTAGGGTGCCTTCATGTTTTGGTGGTATTTGGAAATTATTCATAAAATCCATTTGGGAGTTAAAATCCCCCTTTCTTCCAAAAGCAAATTCTTTGGTGGTGTTATTAAACACCAAGTAATGCCCTGACAAATTGCTGATGAATACTTCCTGCAGACCCAGCTGTGTGAACAGCATTGCTGGTGGGGAAACGAGAATGTTTTCTGATGCCTTATGGAGCCCAAGCTGCAAAACTAATATTTCTGTGTTCATTTCTTTCTATTTTCTTCTGTTGTGCATGATATCGGAAGCATAGCAGTTGGAATTTGACAAGAAGGGAATATTTAAAACACAGACAAAATGGCTCTCTTCTCTCTAGCATGTCAGTTCGTTTGTGAGAGTCTGCCAGCCACTGGCATCAGCCCCCCTCTTTGGGTTCACAGCTTTGTTCACCCCTCCTAAAATAAAGCTAATATACTCAGTACACAGCATATTAAATTCTGCAAATGGCACCGAGGTGAACTATAATATCCAATGAAACTTCCCTCCTAGAATGCAAGCTACCTGCCCTCAGGGACCCTGTCCATTTTCTTCATTGTTACATCCAGTACTTTTGCACATTGTAGGTACTCAAAAAAATTCATCGAATGAATAAATAAATGGTGGCTCTGTCATCGCTTCTCTTCTGAAAGTATCTCAGCCTGTCTAGAAACCTCCTTAGCCAAACGATGAATCACTGACTATGGAGAAAATGTTTAACTCTTGCTGACATTCAAGGCTTTCCACACTCCAGCTGACCATTTTTATAGCTTCCACAAGCTAGACGTTACTCTGAGGAAACAGTACATTGTAGCATTTGAAGGCTAGTGTTGGCAACCTAGCAGGACCCATTTCAAATCACAGCTCTATTGACATTGGTTGTGCTCGTTTGAGAAAGTTCTCCAGCATCTCCTGTTCTCAGTTTCTGCATCTGTTAGAGAAAAGAATGGCAAACACTTCATCTGGTCCATGTGAGGCTTAAATGTGTTAACATATGTGCAACTAATAGGTTGAACAGCTGGGAAGGTGGTCAGAATCCAAATTCACTTGTTCGTTCGTTTTTTCCTGTTGTCCTTTTAAAATGTACTCATGGAGAGTAATCTCCCCTTGCCCCTTATAAAAGAGGAAAAGTCAGTTCCTGTCTTCAGGACAATCAAGGTTTGTTCAGGAAAAGAGAGAAAAGGCCGGTGATAGAAGTACAGTGCAGACCCAACTACTCTGTCTGCCAAACGCAGGGAATCCATTCCAGAGTTCTCTCAGGGGCGGGGGCCCCCATCATCATTCTCTTCACAGCACAGAGCTGCCTCTCTAGTCGCCTTAATTTCTAAGTGGGAGACAGGGTTCAAGAGCTATGGAGCACGTTCCAGACCCTTTCCTTTCAAAACTGCCATCTGCAGCTCATCCCCATCGTGGGGTCTGATAGCCACTGTGTGGGCAACTCAGGTAAAACTTAAGATGAGCCCCATTATCCTACCTTGTTACAGCCCCACAGCCCTTTCCATAATCACTCTCATGTAAGTGCTTCAAAAGACTGTCATTGCTGTCAGTGTCCTCAGTAACTCCGTAGGGAGACCCAGAAGCGCCCTTCCCACATCTTTTCAGCTCAACATGTGATTTGATTACGGCCCTGGGACAAACATGACAAAGGAGGGTAGAGGACATCCAACCTAAGACCTAGCAGGGTGGGCTGAGAGGAGGGTTGAAAAATAGGGAATTCTTGTTGGAGTAACATTTGAGTTGAAGCTATAAGGTTCAACAGCATGCAGATAGTTAAAACAGAGAGAAAAAAGGGTTCCAGGAGAAGAGGCTACATTGGCAATTAATCTCATATTAACTTACAGTATCTCAGACTATCATTGACATTTTTATTCTCCTGTTTTCTTTCACATGAGAATAGTTATATTTTCTTTGTTACATCCATTATAAGCATCTACCCACAATAAATGCTCTTCAGAGACACATTCTTTATGTTTCTAGAAAAGATAATGTTATTGGCCCCAAATAGTAAGGATTTCTATAAGCAGATCCCTAAATTGTTTGATTCATATAATTAGCGAGCTGTGATTAAAAGCAGAATCATCGACTCTTTTGTTCTGGCATCCTTCTGGGTCAGGTCAGGGTCTGTTTAGCTCTCCCTTATTTATCCCCGGAATCCAGCCCCATGTTTGTTCCTCAGGGAAATACTACGTGACAAAGTGAATGAACAGGAAGGAATTTGGCCCCTGGATGAATACACTTGCTGGTCAGGAAATCCTGAAGGTCACCAATCCCTGTGTGTCTTCCTCTTGAGCACTTAGCAAAACCAGAGCATAGAACAAAATTGTATTTCCCAGCCCCGTTACAGTGAAGCTGTCGTTACACGGCTGAGTCACGGCCAAGAGAATGTGGGGAAAATGGCGGGCAACACTGCCAGGACGGAACCATGCACGCCTTCCATGCTCAACCTTCTCTGCTTCCTGCGAAGGTCCATAGAGGCCTCCTATTGAAGATGGTTGTGGATGGAAGGAACCTGAATCTCTAAATAACTACATGGAGCAGGTGTCCGCCTATCCCTGCCTGTCATCCCAGAAATCATTGGAGAAAACCAGAGAATATACTTATACTCAGGAAGATGAGGCACAAGGATGAATTTTAATTGTATTTTTAAAGACGCATTTCTATTTTTATGCACAATAACAAGTACCTTCCATTTATGGCAACTTTATTTATAGAAGTGATATAAAATTTCTTTATGAAGTATATATATTCACCTAACAAGAGTTGGCTTAAAAATATTAAGTAAATAACATGTGGATGAGCGTATGACAAAATAAAATGTAAGGATAGAATTCCAGGCAATATTGCCTTAGAAAAGTGTAATTTTGAACATCACTGGTTTTATCACTGTGATTTTTTTTTGACATCACCATTCTGTGAGTGGGCAGGGAATGGCTCTTCCATGGGGAAAATATACCTTCTGGGGTACAGTGAGGACAACAGAAACTATACAAAGGTGTTCCAAAGAGGGAATTTAATGTAAGGAATTAGTTTAAAGGGTGTTGGAAAATTGGAAATCTAAAGGAGGACAGTGATGTTGCACCGAGATAGTAAACACACCTACAAGATGCTGTAGGGGAACAGAGAAAGTATTTGGAATGATAAGAATATAGAAGAAGAAGAAGCCTTGACAAATAGCCCCCATGGGGTTCTTACTCAATCCCGAAGAGTGGGGCTGGGTGAATTTAGTGCCAGATAAGCTTGGCAGAGGAATGATCATTACCTGAATGGGCCTGGTATCCCCAAGGAGCCATACAGGACTACGTTTGGGTCCCTGTGCCCATTGATTTTCTCATAGAACACAAAGGAAGTGAGGGGTCTTTGGGCACTCCTCTTAACCTCAGGATCAAACTGCAACTCATTTTAGGGAAAAGACATCATCATACAATTTTTCCATTGTAAAACCTTCCTTTTCACTATGGAAGGTCTATTTCTGCCTTAGCATTTTTCCCCCTAGCTGACAGTCAGATGGGTCAACAGGTACCTGACACGTGACCTAAGGCAGAAAGATACCTGTAACAACAGAGCCAACCTCCTGGCTGGAACAAAACTGGCCATGGTTAGAGACAGACTTTTGATGCCTCATGGACAATGCATGGTGTGAGAAAGCTCTCTGGTGATATTTCAGTGCCTGATTTCCTCTCTTTTGTTGTTTTGTATTGAATAGGATAGGCAAAGCAAACGTATAACAGTAAAGTTAACTATATAAACCTACATAGCAAAAATATATGTTTAGAAATCCAATTACTTTTTTTATAAGATGATTTTGCAACAATATACTGGCAAAAATTTAAGGTCCAAAGTGGTATTTTCAACCTACGAGGCTGGGCCAGGATCAGGTTTGGGAAATAGCTGTCACTGAAATTTTATTTAAGAAACTGTAGAATGTAGGTCTTCAGAACTTGAGCTCCAAAGATGGGTTGGGTGCGCTTGAATCATAACCCTGCAGCCCATTCAGTGGGAAAAGCTACTTAACTTCACCATGCCTTGCTTTTCTCTTCTGTAAATGAGGTTAATAATAGGAGGACTTTTGGGGCATCTGGGTGGTTCAGTCGGTTAAGCGTCCAACTTCAGCTCAGGTCATGATCTCCCAGTTCATGGGTTCAAGCCCCACGTCGGGCTCTGTGCTGACAGCCTGGAGCCTGGAGCCTACTTTAGACTCTGTGTCTCCTTCTCTCTCTGCCCCTCCTTTGCTCGCACTCTGTCTCTCTCTCTCTGTCTCTCCCTCTGAAGAATAAATATTTTTAAAACTTTTAAAAAAATAATATGAAGACTTTTATGAAGATTGTGTTGTGTTCTTTTGTTCTCCCTCACGCACACATTCTGAATCAAAAATAAGATCTTGATAATAATAAACTAATAATCACAACCCACATAAACTGCGTTTAACATGCCATTCCCTATGCTAAGTGCTTTTTACACAGTTTCAGGACAAGTCTATGAGGTAGAAATCATTAGCCCAGGGTCTGATTTTTCTACAGCAGAGGAAGCTATGATTCCTTTACAGCAAAAGTCAGAATCCATTCAAGGTACCAAAATACAAGCAATGGATCTGAGATTGGAAGACTGGTTTCTCGGATTCCAAAGCCTTTGTTTTTAAGTCACTGCGCTCCATTGCCTAAATCTTCAATTATAGAAAAAAAAGTTAAAGTAAATTATAGTATATCCATAAAAAGGAACATTGTACAGTCACAAAAAGTATTGTAGAAGTATGATATTTGCATTAAAAGAGAGATGAGCTATCATCTTTGAAAAAGAAACAGGTCGCAACATAGATGTATACTTTGATCACGTTTCTCTTAAAAAAGTACAAATGTGTGTGTATGTGGAGGGAAAAATGAAGGTGTTTACAGACAAGTGAATAATGATTATCTCTGAATTGAGGTATTCATTATCTTTTGGAGAGCCATGTTTATTTTTATAAAAGTGAACATATATTGTGCTGGAAACCCATTTATACTTTTTTTTCTTTAAATCACTTACTTTTGTAGATTGCTATGGTGGAAATGCATGTAGCCATTTAGAAGAATACCTTGAATAAATATTTCATTAAAGTGGAAAATATGCACGATACAATGGACATACTATAAGCATGCTCTTCACTATGAACTCAGTTTTATTCTTAAAAATTAATATAGGGGCAGCTGGGTGGCCGACTCTTGATTTTGGCTCAGGTCATAATCTCATGGTTTGTGGGTTGAGTTGGACTCTGTGCTGACAGCACGGGATCCTCTCTCTCCCTCTCTCTGCCCCGCCCCCGCCCCCAACCAATGTGTATACGCGCTTTCCCTCTGTCTTTCTCTCAAAAGAAATAAACATTTTTAATAATATAAATATAATTTTAAATATTACTAAATGCAAAATAATGTGTGTTGGAAATCTGTGGATACAGAGCTCCAACTGATTTTTTCTTATGCTTTTTTTTTTATCATTTTCTAACTTTCTAGAATTAGAAAAAATGTGGTCAGATATCCATTCCATTTTATAACCTTCTGCCTAGTAGCACACCCAGACGAGGAATATGTTGCCTCCAAAATCCAGATAGACCCACTAGGCATGGTGCCTCTTACTGGTCTTTGGAACAACCAGATGAAGCTTGGAAGGGATATCTTACCATGCCCCGCATCACTGGACCCTTAGAAATTTCACAGAGGTAGAAGGCCCCTGAATATTAGTCCGATTTATTCCTCATCCTCGGACACACAAACGACTCACCAAAAACTCTAGAGTCGTTGCTATTTCTTGCTCACTGGGTCCAATCACCTTGATGCCATTAATGTAATAATAGACCAATGTGATTTTGCGTGGAAGGGACAGGCGGTCAAGATTCCCACTCAAAATTTCAGACGGTTGATATACCTCTGAGGTGGGACAGTGAGGGTACATTGCTGGCCTTGGCAGCTGCAGACAAACTGCTTCTAGTGGTCTCTCTGGACAGGTCTGGAGAAAAACGTGTTTGCCAGATCAATAGCTGCACACCGGGTACTAGAGGATGTGTTAATTTGCTCAAGCAATGAAATCACATCTGGCACAGCAGCTGTAATTCACCACCTGGTTAAGCTTGCAATAACCCATTGTCATCCTCCAAGAATCACCTGTCTTCTACACAACCCAAGTAGGAGACTTGAATGGGGAGGTAGTAGGAATCGGCAGTCTTGCGTCTTTCAAGACCTCCATTATGGCGCTAATCCTGCAATACCTTCAGGGATGCAGTGTTACTTTTGATTTATGATTTCCCTGGGTAGAGGCAGTTCCAGTGGCTTCCACATGGCCTTTCTCACCATAATGTCCCTCACTGCGTGGGCAGGGAACCAACGTGGGAATCTGCCAGCTGCCAAGTATGTCTATTCCAGTTATGTATTCTAGAGCTGGGGAAATAATCACAGGGCAACTTAGTGGACCCGCTGGGCCCACTGTGAGATGAACCTGGGCTAAACTTCCATTGATCGCCTGACCGCCCTAAGCTCCAACTCTGACTGGAGGGCCACAGTGACACTTGGGGTCTTCTGGAATCAGTGTCAGTTTGAAGTCAGTGTCCAGGAGTCCCCAGAATGTCTGATTATTTCCCTTTCCCCCGTGCACACTTACCCTGGTGAAAGGCACACGTCCCTTCAGGGAAGGCTGAGAGAAAGGTTAACAATATCTATACTTGACTGGGCTAAGGGATGTCCAGATGGCTAGTAAAACATCCTTCTGGTCTGTGAAGGTGTTCTGGAAGCGATTAGCATTTGAATTAGATTGAGTAAAGAGGACCACCCTCACCAGGGCAGGTGGGTGTCACCCAATCCATTAGGAGCGTAAATAGAATGAAGAGGCAGAGAGAAAGGGCAAATTTACTCTCTTGGCTTGAACTGAGACATCTATCTTTTCCTGCCCCTGGACATCAGCTCTCCTGGTTCTTGGGCTTTCAGACCCAGTCAGGATTTATACCATTGTTCTCTGGTTCTCAGGCCTTTGGACTTGGGATCAATTATTCCACCAGCTTTCCTCCTTGTCCAGCTTGCAGAGGACAGATCGTGGGACTCCCCTGCCTCCATAACTGAATGAACCAATTCCTGTGATAAATGTCCTCAAGTGTGTATACAAGTGTATCCTATCTGTTCTGTTTCTCTGGACAATCCTGACCAATACACAGAGCCTGGGACAGCTAAGAAAAAGGCACCAGCAGATTGGGTATCTGGTGAGAACCCATTCCCTGGCTTGTAGATTGTAGTCTTTTCATTGTCTCCTCACCTGGCAGAGAGCAGAGAGTAAAAGCAAGGACTCTAAGAACACAAATTATATAGAACCGTTTTCTTATAAGAATACCTGTCAGTGGCCCCACCTCCAAACACCATAGCACCAGGGATTAGAGTTTCTGAGAGGGTGCAAACATACAATGCATAGCAGAGCTCAAGTAAGGGGAGTTAGGCTCTAGGCAGAATTCTGATGAAATAAAGCAACGTGAGAGGTTGTATATCTGTATCTGTGCAATTAGTACACCCCCAATGTAATTTATTTTTTTAACTTCTTAAAAATATTTATGTATTTATTTTGAGAAAGAGAGAGAGCATGCACAAATAAGGGAGGGACAGAGAGAGAGGCAGAGAGAATCCCAAGCAGGCTCTGCACAAGTGTAGAGCCAAGTGTAGAGCCCAATGCAGGTCTCAAACTCATGAACCGTGCAATCATGACCTAAGCCAAAATCAAGAGTCAGATGCTTAACTGATTGAGCCACCCAGGAACTCCACCCCCAATCAAAGGCACTTTAGATGGCAAATCTGCTTTGCGAAATCAGTGGACACAGGTTGAATATATAAATCTACTTTGAAATATACCAGTTAACAACGACATATTCATATCTGAGTAGCCATTTTATTCGGACTTGCATTCCTTAATCTATATATATTTTTTGAGTGGGTGCTAAAATTTTAGGCAAACTCTGACAAGCATTAACTACAGGGTTTCTCCAGTTAGAAAGCTGAAGAGTTGTCTGTCAAAGAAATGCACTCCGTCCTCCCTATAAAGGAGAACAATTTAACAAGTGGTAGTTGAATTTTTTTTTCTTGCATGTGAAAACTATTTAACTTAGCTTGCCACACCTTGATTTCAACCCAAATTGCGTGTTATTTTTACATCGTTTCGAAACCCCACAAGTGCCATGTCTCCAAATGAGTTGGAACGTAATCAATTACTCATCAATGACTAAGAAGAAAACTTTTCTTATTCTTCCTTCCTCCACACAGAGGCTGATGTTCACTTTAGTAGAGCACAATCTTGGAGCTTGGTGTTTAAGCTTCCTAAATGCATCTGCAGATAAATGTGACGTTTCCTTTAATTGAATAATGGAAACAGGAAAGGTTAGTTTATGTCAGAATAAGATAAATTTCATCATTATTTTTATATTTCTCTAGAACATGTAGGGCCAATTTACAGCAGCCAAAGTGACCAGCAGTATGCCAGTACTTAAGTGAAAGAAAATGCTTGGATTGAGACGCATTTGCTCATCTTATAGTCCTAACTGGTCTTGATTGTAGATGAGAATCCTTCCACTTGTAAAGGTCTTTGCTATTCTCAAGTCCTTTCTTATAATCATTTGGTCCCCGCATCACTTTCAACATCGGAGAAATGGACTTTTATGTCCGTGTGTGTGTGTGTGTGTGTGTGTGTTTAATTAAGGCAGTATTAAGCAGTGATTAAATTGCAATATGAGAATTTATAATTGACCAATCAATTAATAAATCTGTTCTTTCCAATGAAATGTCTTTCACTGATGCTGTTTTACTATATCCTTCTGTCTAGCAGCCTTCTGGAATAGGAAGCAGACTGATTTAAGTTCAAATCATGGCTCTGTCACTTTCCTAAACTTGGATGAGTTAACAGACTTATCTGGGCCATCATCCCTTTTCTTCATTTGCAAAATGGACATAAAAAAGAATATTCACCTCACTGGGTTGTTAGGAGGAGTAGAGAGTATGCATAGAAACCGGCACATGTAAGTACTCAATAAATGCTCAACGTGGTTATTGCTGATGGTGTATAATTATTGTTACCAATATCTATAACTGATTGGCAGTTTCTGATATTTAATAAGTGATCAATGGATGCTTCCCTTAGCTTCCTCCTCCTTACCTAGCATTCTCTTGAGACCCAACCAAGGATAGATTCGAACATTCTCTTTTACACTGAATTCAGGTCAATAACACAAAGTGAAGCCTTTACAGGGTCGTGTGTGTGAAACCCACACATCTGGCTGTCAGACCATAGTTCTAATTGCTTACTATAATGCGTTTAGAAAATCATTGTTAACAAACAAATAATTGCAAAACAAACTTTGCATTTGGCAAAAAAGAGGAATCAGTCTTGTTTTCCGGATGGCCGAGCTCTCCCCTGTATACAGAACAAAGCTCAGAATGGACACCAAGCTATAAACAACAGCAAGAGAAAATGCAGAAGCCTAGATGTGAAGCACGCAAATTCAGCACCTCTGGGAAATTAGAAACATAGCCTCCTTTTAATTTAATCTCTCTTTGACTCCAAAGATCAGCTTCATCTGCTTTGTTCTTAAGAAAAATGTTCGTTATAGTCAGAATTAAGTTTCCTGATACTCGTGTGAATGTGACCCTTGTCCCGGCTGTTACCAGCAACTGGAATTTTGGTCATAAATACTTGCATACAAATGTTAAACAATGCCCTGGGGGAAAGAAGAGGCAAGGGAAGTTGACTCCAGCTGCCTAAGTAAGTCATATCCATGACCAGCTTGGGATCATGTCATTGACCTTTGAAAATCCCCATTGCCTGCAGTATCAGGCACCTCCAATTAAGCCCGGTTTTGTGTAGCTATAGTTGAATGTCAAGTGGATAAACAGACCCAAAGCGGGAATTGATACTAGATACGTCCATACTAAGGTGACAATATCACAATTATTTTGGTATTCCTCTCTATTAATACTCTGTATGTAAACAGAAATTCATGAAACATTTAAATTCTAGCCTGGCATCCACTCTTTAAAATAAGCCAGGAAAGGTGTTCATTGCATTTATTTGCTTGGAGATGGAAATAGTAGTTCAGGGAGACTGAAGTTTGTGAGTCTGTATGACTTGACCTGCCAGGCAAAAGCAAATATGGAGTTAGTTCAGTAGGGTCGTTCACAGAGAAGGTTTGAAAGCTGGACTCCCCCTGTGTGGTCTGGAGAATGTCACTTGCCATTCTAGGCCTCAGTTTCCGTTGTCCAAAAGTGGTTATAGTGAGATCTGCCAAGGATTAAATGGATTAATTTGTGTAGGCATTGTTTACAGTGCTTAGGTCGAAGTAATGGTAATTGCAAAACAATTGCAATAAATGATACCAAAAGTATCTTTTATTATTTTCATTTTCACTCTGGAATGTGTTATACAATGTATCCTTTTCTTTTTCTGTCCTCAGCAACAGATGCATGAAGTCCCTGGCATGAGCATTTTTTATAGAGAAATCAAAACAATCTTTTCTATTTCCCCAGGAAGAAACATAGTCTCTTAAATTAGTTCACGATAATACACAAAACGACGGAAAAAAATTGCAGCCCTCGTATAACTATTGCATCTGAGTCCAGGCTTTCTGGAATTATATGAGTGGATATTTGTTTAATGTCCACTGAAAACCATTTTCTTTTAGGAGGAGCATGCTCAAAATAGCCAAAAAAAAAAAAAAAAAGTGTGTGTGTGTGGAGTCTCTTAGATTATTGATTAAAAAAAAAAATTTAAATGTCAAATATCCTCCTGAAAGCTTTCTGACAGCTGGACAAGTTAGATTTTTCACAAAACAGTTTGGCCTCTAAAACAATCAGTTGCAAAATGCCAAAAGTAATCAGGAGGGATGATTCATGACTTCTACACCTGTTTTGAGGTAAAGAGAGAGAACAGTGGGTGGCAATTACACCAAGAAGCCATTTGGACTCTCCCTTTTTGTTGGCCAATTAACTAAAAAAGATCCTTTGAGTTGGTGAGAAAAATGACTTGGGCCTAAGTCTGGAAAATTCACAGGTGGGCATTCATGGGTGCATATTGAAATGTTCCCATTGCTAGCCAAAAAGGGGGAGAGAGAGAAAGAGAGAGAGAGAGAGAGAGAGAGAGAGAGATACTATAAATAACTTCGCTAGAATAAAGCCGGCCATTTTTCAAGAGTCAACCTAATACATGTTTTCTCAAAGCATGGCACACAGCTGACCTTTATGGAAATCACCCAAAGTACTTCACATAAATTCGGATTCCAGGGTCTTGCCTTAGATCTACTAAATCAGAATCTTGGAGAACCGGGCCTTGAAATCTTCATTTCTAAAAGAAACCCAAAATGATACCTGTGCACATTTATTTATTTATACTCACTGGCTTTGAAGCACAAAGTAGAACAGACATCAGCAGCTGAATGGATTGAGTAAATTTGTGAGCATGTATGCAGATCTTTTCTGATTATTCAATTAAAAAAAATCAGTGTTTGGGTTTCAATTCAGAGTCACTCAGATCCTTTTCTAAATATTTCTTTTTTTCCTTGTGTGCACAGTCCCAGGGTCCATCATAGCACTAGCTCTAGCAGAAAGTCTAGGGACCATCACAGGAAATCCCTAGGCAAGTAAGGTCAAATCCTTTTACGTTTCTCAGTTTAGAAATGCAATGACTCGGGGCACCTGGGTGGCGCAGTCGGTTAAGCGTCCGACTTCAGCCAGGTCACGATCTCTCGGTCCGTGAGTTCGAGCCCCGCGTCGGGCTCTGGGCTGATGGCTCGGAGCCTGGAGCCTGTTTCCGATTCTGTGTCTCCCTCTCTCTCTGCCCCTCCCCCGTTCATGCTCTGTCTCTCTCTGTCCCAAAAATAAATAAACGTTGAAAAAAAAAATTTTAAAAAAAAGAAATGCAATGACTCTCAGGTACATCGGAAATATGTGCATTCATGAGACTGTATGCACACACAGCTTTGAATTGTCCAGTTATAAAATTCAAAAATGTGTATTAATGTATATGTATTATTAACTATGTATTATATAACTACAGATTTTACTCAACTTATAATGGGGATGCCTCACAATAAATAAGTGCATCATAAGTTGAAAATAACATGGGCCCAAAATGCATTTAACCTGCCAAACATCATGGCTCAGCCTAGCCTGTCTTACAGTATGCTCAGAACACTTCTGTTAGCCAACAGGTGAGCAAAGTCACCTGACACAAAGCCTTTTTGGTAATAAAGAGTTGACTGTCTCATGTAATGTATTGAATGCTGTCCTGAAAATGAGAGACGGAGTGGTTGCATGTGTACAAGATCGTGGTCGGCATACTGGTTGCTGACCCTAATGATCGCCTGGCTGACTGGGAGCTGCCCCTTCCCAGCATCACGAGAGAGGGTTGTACTGCTTACAACTAGCCTGGAAAAAGATCCAATTCAAAATGAAAAGTGTGGTTTCTACTGAATGTGTATGACTTTCATATCATCATAGTCAGAAAATCCTAAGTGGAACCATAGTAAGTCAGGGACCATCTGTATATATTGTAATTGTAGTTTATTATATACTTATATAAAATTATACAATTACATGTTATATGCTATAATTATATATATATATATATAATACAATTTTCCTCTTGTTTATATTTTAAAATCCCTTCATATTCTATCCAGCTCTTCTACAGGATACCCCAATGGTTAAAACAAAATAATCCTTTTAATAGTATCAATGGGTAGGATGGGTTTTTGTTGTTGTTCATTCTTGCTCATTAGAAGCAATAATCTTTGCTCCATCCTGACAAGGAATGTAAAATGCCCTTTGCTCTCAAAAACAAAATTTTTTTCCCAATCGCTAAATTAACATAAGAAGAGAAATTAATTTATACCTGTGCTGTGCAATTTTTAAAAAATCTTCACATCACTTCTCCAAAGTTAGTGAAAGGTTAAATGGGAAGCCAGGACTGTCCTCCCATCTATAAAAAAGCTCCGTAGAGTTCTGAAGACATCCTCCAAAGGTCATGGGGACCCTCTGAAGCTCCATAGGGATTGGCACTGCCTGAAGCTTTTCTAAAATCATAATACCCTCGTCCTGTATTCCAAGACCTAACGGATGCCTTACATGGGATAGAGGGAACTAAGATTTATTGAATTCATTGGATGTGCCTATTACATCATAGACATATGTGTTCTTTCATTTAATCCTACCAGGCAGTTATGATTATCTCCGTGATATGATGAAAATCAAGGGAAGTTGAATTGCTTTCCAGGTCAGAAAGCTGGTGAGTGGCAGGGGACATTTCATCCCAGGTTGACCTGACCAGGACTTACCTTGCCCATTCCACCAGGGGGGCTCTACATCCAAGATGCTGATTGCATTCAATGGTCATCTCCTTCCTCCATTTCCTCATGTTAAGCTACAGTGCCTTTTACTCGTCACATTACCACCTAACTCTTGCCATCCAAGAATCGGCAAACTAAGGCCAAACTCAGCTTACCACCTGTTCTTATAAATAAAGTTTTATTGGCACACAGCCATCTCATTGATTTACTTATTATCTATGGCTTCCTTTTGCTTTACAACTACAGAGCTGAGTAGTGGAGCCAGTCAGTGCTACTGCAGAGCCCATAAAGATTAGATCATGTATTATCTGGCTCTTCACAAGGTTTTCCAGTCCTTGCTCTAGTCATACTGGCCTCCTCTCGGACCCAAGATCCGGCCAGTTCTTTTCTTTTGCCTAATCCTCCCCATGTGCCATTCCCCTTACCTGCAATCACCTTCCCTGTCTCTTCCAATGGGGAACTCTGGATCTTTCAAGCTTTCATTCAGATGTCATTTGCCTGAGAGGATTCTACTGATCACCCAAGCTAGGTGGTCCTAACTTCAGTCCTCTATCTCGTTGTGGTACATGTTTATGTGCTCTTTGTTGCCAGCCCTAGAATGGAGCTCTGCGTTGGTAGGGATCATATCTACCCATTCATCCTGGCACACCCAGGGCCTAGTGTACCATCTGTTGGGAAGCAGGTGCTCATCCAATGAATGAATATCCTAGAGGAAATTTGGCAGAAGATAAACTGTAGCAGAGATCTTCTCTCTGACTTATTCCTCCAGAAAAGCACTTAACTGTTTGAAATGAGAAATACTCTTTTCGGAACCACCATTACAAATAGATACAAAACTAGATAGAGTTAAAAATATATTTATAGATGTAGGAACACACATGTGAATGAACCATTATTCGAAGGAATTAAGTTACTTGCCCAATTCTTATAAGTACCACCCAGGTTCAGGTTAAGTTTTATTTTAAGAGTTGGCTTCTTAGAATTCCAGACTGTGTTCTTCCATAGCTTCAATGTCATGCCTAGTGGTTAAATTCCAAACCAACTCTCAAAGTCTGTTTAATTGAAAAGAAACCTACAGCCTCAGTACTGACAGGGAAAGGCAGACATTAGAGGCAAAAGAGAAGTTTCTGATGTCTCCTTTCTTAGGTGAAAAGCAGACACCAAGGCATTTTTTAAACCTGGGTCAAAAACGTATCTTGTCTTGGTCAGTTCTTCCACCGGGCTTTATGTACCTCTTCCTGCTTCTTAATCAGTCCCTTCCAGGCCCCCATTAATATATGATTTCATCTAGCAGATAAAACTCAAGAATTTTACAGCCTAATGGAGCAAAATAAGCACACATATAATTGTGGGAGTCAGTGCCCCCAAGAAAGGTGATTGAAAAAGTGAAGCAGTGACCAAAAAAATCACTGTGCTGCAAAATGGTTTAAAGCAAAGGATTAGATTCATATCCGTGTGTGTGTGTGTGTGTGTGTGTGTATGTGAGAGAGAGAGAGAGAGATACATTTGGTTAGTATTTTAGCATAAATGTTACATGCTGAATGTAAATTCTGCCCCAGTGTTTTCACTTGACGATATATGTTATTTTGCACACTTAGTTATCTTCCTCATTCCTCTTAACTGATATATAATATCCCATGATAAATTGATGGACACCCCAGTGCTCTCTAAATACTTTAGGCTTCTGTTATAGTGACCCTCGTGGTTATGGGAACTGAGATCATTAGAGCAGAGGACATCAGAGACCCTGTTTACAAACTCAGTGGTTTTTAAGTTAGGGACTGCATGCATTTGAATGTATTTAGAATGTAAAAAAGCAATTAATACATAAAATGTGAATATATAGTTGAACGCAGGGAAGAGCATTATTACCAGATAGAGCTGAAATATGATTTAGTGAAAAGAGTTTAGATCATTTTCATGTGTGGGACCCAGAGATAAATCTGAAATGCTTAGCAGCAATAGAGGTTGGCAGAGAAATACTTTTCTGGCAAAATTGCAATATATTGTTAAATTCTGTTTTCCCCCATGTTCAAAGTCCCAGTGCCCACTATCCTTGGTAAATACCTATATTGTTGCATTGTACCCCCTTTGTTTGGTCACATGTCTGCTTCCTTTCATCAATTTTGAGACTTTGAATGGTTACTTATTTGTGTATCACCTGCATCGTACAGAGTACCTGTCACAAAGTGGGTATTCATAAAGGATCCTGGAGTGACTGAATTAACTAATCCATAAGGTTGGAGAGAATATTTGATCCACCTGACAAATAATTTTAGGGAGGTTATTTGCCTTGAGATCAAGCAAAACTGGGTTTAAAACTGTTCTGACGTTTACGTTCATGTGGCTTTGGGGAAAAGAACCTCTCTTGGCCCCAATTTTCCACCTGAAAAATGGGAGTAGTAATAGCACAGTACTTTCTAGGAACATGGCAAGGATCACACAAAATAATGCATCTGTATTGGTTAGCTTTTGATGTATGATGAACCACCCCAAAATTGGCACCTTAAAACAATAAACATTTATTATATCTCATGAGCCTAAGCCAGTTGGTCAACGGTGGCCTCACTCACGTGTCTGACAGCTGGCAGGTTGTCAGCCCGAGTGCCTGGGTTCTCCTCCACATGGCGTTTTCAGCAGGTGATCTCCAGCTTTTTCTTCTGGTGGCCTTGGTGTCCACGTGAAGCAGGATAGCACAACCCCAGATGGGCAAGCACTTGTCAAGCATCCGCTTACATCACCTTTTTTGTTATCTCATTTGCCAAAGTGAGTCACATGAATAATCCTGTAATTAATGTAGGGGGCAGGAGCTATCCAAGGTGTGGCTAGAGGTTGGACAATTATTGTCGCCATTTTGCAAGCAACATACCCCAGCATCGTAAGTGTTCAGCACAATGTCTGACACGTAAAAAACAAAAAACATTTAATTAATATTAGCAACAATAGGTGCGCCTGGGTGGCTCAGTCAGTTAAGCGTCTGATTTCGACTCAGGTCACAATGAGTTCAAGCTCCGCATCAAGCCCCGCATTGGGCCCTGTGCTGACAGCTCAGAGCTTGGAGCCTGCTTCGTATTCTTTGTCTTCCTCCCTCTCTTGCCCCTCCCCTGCTTGTGCTCTGCCCGTCTCTCTCTCAAAAATAAATAAGCATTAAAAAAATATATTAGCAAAAAAAAATGAGCAACAATAAAAAAAGGTTAGCAATAGCAATCATAACATGAATATTGTTGTCATGTGGAGAAACATGTCCTGTAAAGCAACTTGTCATGGGTATCACCATTATTAAATAGAGCTCCTATGGGACTTTCTTGGAATCCTTCTTGGCTTCTAACTGGTTTGCCTCCATGCCTGCTATCTAATCAGGACTCTATCACTTTTTTCACATCTGATTGTCAGTTCCTGTCAGCTGATGATGATATTTATATCTTGAGATGGAATCCAAGTTTGGGTTCGCCCCCAAATCAGAATCTGGGCAACGACTTGGAGGTGAGTGATTTATTTGGAAGGTGAAGCAGGGGGGCAGGAGTCAAAGCAGAGTGAAATGGGGAAGGAGGAAAAACCAACATCTCATTGTTGTGGGAATAGCAGAGTACGTCTTCGGGACCTCTGAAAAGCAGAAATCATGCTTCCCAATGGTATCCAGCCAGTGGATAGGAGGTTGGAGCATGAATCCTCTGACTCTTGTCTTCCATGGGCTGGAGGTTGTTGGTGGGTGTTAGGTCTCCCACTTTCTCCTTCCCCGCATTTGCTGGCTATGCTAGGCCACAGGCAGAGGGGAATCTCAGGTCAGCCCTACAACATAATCTACAAAGACTAGCAGGGTGCACTATAGGTAGGACACTCTCAGTGGGAGGGAAGTTGGAAATGGTGTCCACGATTGCAGCTGCAACCAAATGTGAGCCAAAGAGATGTGACAGGGACACCAGCAACATCTCCCCCAGAAGGCACAAGGTCAGAGGATTTGCAGATGGGAGCCTGACATCATGACCCCTCCCCATGATGAGCCCCCCACTGCCCTCAAAGCTCTCACTGCCAGTGCGTTTCCATCAACATCAGTTAGTGAGTTCAAGCCCTGCGTCAGTCTCTGCACTGATGTGTGGAGCCTGCTTGGGATTCTCTCTCTCCCTCTCTCTCTGCCCCCCCCCCCCACTTGTGCTCTCTCTCTCTCTCTCTCTCTCAAAATAAATAAAGAAACTTAAAAAATATATTAAAAAAGAAAGAAAGGCATCCAGGAAGTCAATACCAATACTGGACCCGTCAAGGAGGAAGCACAATCTGGTCAGTGAGCTTCAATTGATTTCACAATTTATCCAAACAGTATTTGTTTTAAGCAAGTCTTTCTTCAAATATCTTCTGAGACACTTCACATTTTTAATGTTACAAGTCCTAGTCCTATATTTTCTTCTCCTTGAACAGGTGTCTTTAAGCAACTTCTCACACAAAGAATCTGGGCCATCAGATTTTTCACACAAGCATGAAGAAAATGTAGAAAAAGAGCTCAGAGATGTATTTAGTCTAATAATTGGTGCTTAAGGATTCAGCATGATTTTCTTTTTTGTCTATCAGCAACTGCAGCAACAAAAAACCAATTATGTTCTGGTGCATCCTTCATCAGGAGAACCAATTAAAAATACTGTATATTTATGTTTCCTTATGTTGGACTAAGATGATTTTGAGTGCAGGCATCACTGACATAGAAATGATATCTTGTCCAACCATCTTATATGCACAAAGAGCATCATAGTTTGAAGGTTCCATTCAGACTACACATTAGGTTTTAAAATGAAGACAGAAAAAGAAAAGTCAGCTTGGTTACATTGGCAATACTGAACACATATCTTGCCATCAGAACACAAAGTCCGGGCAAAGATGCCAGGACATCCCAGGCTCTTACAACCTCTTCCTAGCTTGCATGGGATGGAGCACGTGTTCTTTCCTAATTAATCACAGCTTAGTCATGTAGCATTTAAGTGCCTATGACTTGCTTGGAAGCCAATAGGAACCAAGCTGGGGTGGAAGGCTATAACATCAAGCCTTTTGTGATTGTTCTTGGGAATTAGCTGATAAATAATGTAGGCAACATCCCACTGATTCCAGGAGCCCCGGGTTTGATCTTAGAAATTCACTCACAGAATTTTTGTAAACAGGTCTGAAATGATTTCTGATGTATTCTATGCTTTTCCATGAGTTTTATTTCACAAATATGCACACGTGGATAGTCTGATAAAGGCATATGAGTTTGTGTTATCTTTTTCTTTTCAATTTGGCCAACTATTTTTACTTCAAAGCAGTTTTAGCCAAAGATACATGAAAAATGTGCTTCTTGGTTGCTCTTGTGATTTGATCTGAAATAGAAATAATGATGTTGCCTTGTCCTATGTAAATATGATTTTTTAACAACGTGAAATATACTTAGATTTGAAAATCTGGCATTATGATTTCAACGGTTACATTATACACATGAAATCTCTGGTGATGTTGATGGAAAAGAAAAGTACTGTAGAAAAAAGGTTTAAGAACACTGTATATGAAATTCTAAAATGATGCATGATATCATAGACAAGAACTCAATATGCCAGGGTGGAATAGGGAATAGTTAGTTCTGATTAACATGTTGATGAGATGTCATAGGTATATATTCCCAAGGCTGCAACCGACAGGTCGTTTCCTGGGGTTATATTGGAATTGTTCAAATGAAGAATCAGAGTCAACTAAGGCATTTTAATACATTTCATGTAAGCGATGTCCTCCAGAAAGCATTACTAAAAGAACATAGCATCAAGAGGGCTTTGCTCACAGGTCCTTCATGAAAGAATAAGGCTGGTTATATAAATATAACCTCAGATGTATGAATTTCTGTGTGTGTGTGGAAGCGGGAATTACAACTTTTGTTCATAGCCACCTGTTTAAAAATATTTGAAATTCAAAAAATTATATAAATGAGCGAGAAAGGGTATATGTCATGACATCGTTCAAGTTTCAAGATGCAAGTCTGAGCTCCTAAGACAATTTCACTCTCACTGAAGGCTTAGAGATTATGGAAAAGTTATTTTTCAAAAAGTGCCAACAGAACCTTTGAAAACAACGTGTTTCCGTATTGGTTATGTTATTCACTGTATTTTTCTGTGTGCTTAAGGTATCATATTAAAATTACAGAGGGAAGGGGTTAAAATGAAGATTTGGCTTGTTTTGGCAAGCAAAGGATGAACTATTCTCATTTTCAGGCTTCAGTGGGGATTCATAGTGATCTTTTTACTGTAAGTCTCTCTGACCATCATGCCATGTCTCACGAACTAAGAAACATACCTGTGCTCCCACGTATCTCCTTCCTGCATTCTGACCCGATGTTCTCCTTATCCCCAGCAGGTTGTTCAACTTGTAGTGTTCTGTGTCCTATGACCCGGCTGTCCCATAGTGAAATCCTCATAGTGCCTAATGTTCCATCTCCAGTTATGAAAACATCCTCCAGTGCAAACCTTTCTAGGCAAACTAAAATCAGAAGTACAAGGTTGCTACCTGCACAGAAATCTGCAGATCATGACAATTGAAAAACACTGCCTGGTAGTTAATTTGTTTTGTGAATGACTGTGTTCGAAACGCATTTTAACCATAATTAGTATAACTCTAGAAAGCACTATATGTCATTGGGGTTGAGCTTTCCCCAAATGGCTATTAGAGTTTCCCAACCTCCACATGGAGAGCACTTTGGTTTAGACAATTCTCTGTGGTGGGGACTGTCTTGTGCACTATGAGGTGTTTAACAGCATCCTTGGCTTCTACCCAGTAGATTCCAGTAGCATTCTGCCAGTTATGAAAAACAAAAACATCTACAGATGTCGCCAAATATCCCCTGGGAAGAAACAGGGGTGGGGGGAATTTCCCTCAGTTCAGAACGATGGGTTTCAGCACATAAAGGATTTCATATATGAAATCATGTACCTAGAAAATTTTACAAGGTATGTAAAACTGAGCTTGAGGGAAGGTTCTGAGACTGTCTTGGGACATGGCAGGAACTGGCTTACCAAGCAAATGCTACCTGTATCACACTCAGGAGTGGGGGATTAGGAAGACACTGACCTACCTCTTTAATGATTTGGGGCTAAGTCAATGCCATAACTACTGCATCCAAGACCACCCTGTCTCCATCGCACCCTTTGTCAACCCAGTAGATAACCCTCCCTTGCCTTTACCACCTGCAAATCTAGGGACTGAACATGGTGTGTCTTTATTTATGGTACAATCACAGTCCAGCACACATAGCTGCAGGCTGATACAACAGTTTACCCTGTGGTGGATCTACAAGCCAAGGGCACATCCCGTGGAGCATAATGTGCCCCCCACTCCACAGAACTGAGTCACTATAAAGGAAAGATGGCACAAACAGATAATCGATATAAAAACTTTACTAATGACACATTTTTCATTCTGTTATTCAAACTAAATGCTCAACAGTTGTGTGTTTTATACTCAGAGCACCTTGTAATTCAGACTAACCACATTTTAAATGCCCAGTAGACACAGGAGGCTCATATCTAGCATGGCAGACAGCACAGATATAAATAAGTCTTAGTTATGATTCCTTCAGCAAAAGTTTCATCTGTTCAAAATACTAATATAGGGGTACCTGGGTGGCTCAGTCGGTTACGCGTCTGATCTCAGCCTAGGTCTTGATCTCAGGGTCGTGATAATCGAGCCCTACACTGGACTCTGCTGGGTGTGGAGCCTACTTGGGATACTTTCTCTCTCTCTCTCTCTCTCTCTCTCTCTCTCTCTCTCTCTGTCTTTCTCCCCCACTTACGCTCACTGTCTCTCAAAATAAATAAATAAACATTAAAAATTAAAAATAAAGAAATAGTTACGTATTAAGGGTAGTAGTAATAACAAGAGCTAACACTGATATGGTGCTTATTATCTGTTCTGTTCTAAGCATTTCACAGGCATGAATTCATTTACTCTCCACAAGCATGTCATGAAGATAGCAACATTACTACCAGATGAAGAGTGTAAGGCAAGGGAGAGTTTGGCACTTGTTCACGGCCACCGTGAGACTGAGATCTCAGAACATACTTACAAAACCAGGAGGACGGAAGAGCAAGGGAAGCTAAATGCACTAATTGCCTCATTTTCTCACAAAAAGAATCCATGAATATTATTTTATTCTGAGTTGTGGAGACATGTAGGATTAAAATATGCTAATTAAAGAAATAAAAGCAACATTAAGACACTTCCAAAATGCTAGAGGGGATACATGTGGGGAAGTATTGATATTAGAGGCTAATATAGAGAGAAAAGGGAACAGCAAGGAGACGTACAGAGTTTAAACTAATGACGGAAATAAAAACAATGAATGGCTCGACCATAATAAGTTGAACTACATATTAATTAAGAAGAGTTAGTCAAACAATCACAATATACCATACTACAAGATACATCCTAAAGCAAAGTGACTCAAATTGTTGTAAAATAAAAGTATGGGTGAAAATATGCCAGAAAACGTAAAAGCAGAAACAAAAACACAATCATGGCATCTTGTGTTACCGTCTGCAGTTTAAATACGGAAAGCACTAGACCAGGGGAATCATCCATTTATAGTGGTGATTTCAAATAGAAACAAACCATATATACTATATTAGGGAGCACTGAAACATATAAAACCATGCTCTCCAAATTTCAATAATTCATACTCTAGTTTCGTAAGTTTTTGCTGTGTCTTCATAAAATACAAAATTTGCTTCATGTGATTTTTAATTGAATTCTTTAAAACTAAATAAAAACGGTTTTGACAGAAAGTCTATATCACTATCAAAAATACAGAACCAGGGAGACCAGGGTGGCTCAGTCAGTTAAGCATCTGATTCGATTTCAGCTCAGGTCATCATCTCACGGTTCATGGGATTGAGCCCCTGCATGGGGCTCTGCACTGACAGCATGGAGCCTGCTTGGGATTCTCTCTCTCTCTCTCTCTCTCTCTCTCTGTCTGTCTTTCTCTCTCTCTCTGCCCTTGTCCCACTTTCTTTCTCTCCCTCTCTCTGATAAATATTTAAAAAATACAGAACCAGTTCTTACTCCTGTAAATAAAAGGTTACTACTAAAGAAGTCAGCAAGTAATAGCAACAGCTGGGAGCAGTTACCAGCCCTCGTGTGGAAGGAGCAAAGGAATGGAGTGACACTGAGACATAGATCAGGCAACTGTAAGGGAAGGACCAAGAGATGGGACTTGTTGCATTTGAGGAAGGAATGTAGTCGACTCAAAACAACCCAAAAGAGAGGGAGCCAGATAAGTAAAGACCCCTACCTCACAGGCCCCCAGTGTCCTGCCATTGCCCTGTTGGGGGGATCCAACAGAAAACCAAAGGACCAGGAAGTCTTGCTGTTTAGAATGGTCACCTCCTGGGGCAGAGATCAGAGGGAGGAAGGGTGGAGAATGTTTGTAGGAAGGCAAAAGCAAGATTCTCAGAACAACTCCGTGTTCTGCCAAGGAGTCTTACCTGAGTTGCTTTTCTCTATTACCACAAGGAGTAAGCAGAGTTACCAAGTAATACAGATACAGTAGCACCACTGAGTTGAGATTTTCTTCTATCGTAATGCAAATTTGAAGATAACTGGAAAAAGAAATAACTTTCTTACCATGTTATCCAATGTTATTCATTCTATGCCCATGTACCATTTAAACCATCTTATCACCTTTCTAAGGATCCTACATTCCAGAATATGTAACAAAACCTTCCAGATATAGCAAAACCTCCCAAATTATATAAACATAGTAGTTGTTGGAAGCATCATCATAATATCCTGTCCTTGACAAATCACAAAGATATAAAGCAAAAGTTAAACATAGAGTAATCTGGGAGCACCTGGATGGCTCAGTCATTTAAGAGTCTGTCTCCTGATTTCAGCACAGGTCATGATCTCACAGTTGGTGAGAGGGAGCCCTGTGTCAGCTGTGTGCTGACAGTGCGGAGCCTGCTTGGGATTCTCTCTCTCCCTCTCTCTGTAACCTCTCCTGCTCTCAAAAGTAAATAAACATATTTTTAAAATAGATTAATCTGAATGACATAGTTTGTGAGTATAGAATATAAATATTCATAAAGAGAGATACAGAATGTAGCTTCTTTGTAAGCACACATAGGCAATTTACAAAGATTGGCCATAAGTTAGACTCAAAATAAATTCAAAATCCCAAAGAACAGAAATAATACACGTATACATACATAGTTACCCATAGTTCTCAGAAACATAACAGGCAAAGAAACCAAATCTCTCAACCAAGTGGTAATACAAAAAAAACACAAAACTTTCTTTTAACTATTGAAAGACTCTTAGGCCACCGAAATAATCAAAAGTAGAAACACTGAATATTAGATCACAATGATACCGAAAGCTTTCTCTGTAAAGTGTGGTATGAGGCCAAAAGATTTGCTAAGAAAAAAAGAGAGAGAGAGAACTATAAACATCTTTTTTACCCTAAAATGGAAAGAATAAAAACAGATAGTGTGTTCCACATGAAAATACGAGGAAGAGAACTCAAAGAGAAGGCCAAGAAAAGGAGAACAATAAATTAATAAAGATAAAAATATAAATTTATTTACAGGAAAGGAGAAAAAGTAGAAATGATAAGCGGATGAAATAATTGAAAAGAAAAAAAATGGAGTTAACACATATAAAAACATGCATCCTTGTCCTGGAAAATAGAAAAAGTAGAATTGATAAATACGTAAAATAATTAGTTCTTGGAATAAAATATAAAGAAAGCACTTTATAAATAAAAAAGGAGACTACATTAATGTATGAACCTAAGGATGTGAAAAGTGGAACTGATTAAAAGGATTCTAAAAGAATATTTGCTCAAAAATATGCTAACAAATTTGAGAATGTGAATAGACCATTTTCTATAAATATAAAAGTGCTGTACTTCAAATTGACTCAACAAAAGATAGAATACTTGAATAGACCCAAAACCAAGGAAGAAATTGAGAAAGTTGTCAAAGATCTACTTCTCAATAAAGTTCCAGACAATTTCATGCATGAATTCATTCAGACCTTCAAGAAACAGATAATTCATGAGCTTTTAAAATTGTCCTAAGGCATAAAGTTAGAATTAATGCTTCCTAATTCTTTTCACAAAACCACTATGGCATAAAATACCTAAGCTTGACAGGGATAGCACTGAAAACAGAAACCTATAAACCAAACCCATGAATATTGATTTGAAAAGCACAAAGTATCAGGAAATAGAATCACATTACATTTCAAAAATAATACATTGAACTAAGTGGATTTTAGTTAAGATATTCAAGAATAATCCAATATTAGAAAAATATCACTTTAATTCAGCAAAGAAATAGGCAGAAAAGAAAGTAATAAAATAATATGATTATACAATATGTGCCAAAACTTATCTGATAGGATTCAGCAGCCAATTCTATATTTATGAATATAAAAATATATGATAAAGTAGGTATAGCTGCTGAAGTTTTAGCCTAATACAAATAAATAAAATTCTCAATCAATTAGTAAATGAATGAATCATGATGATTTGTTTCCATACCAACAGCCTTCAATTTTGTCAGAAGAGAGTCACTCCTGGAAGGAAAATTGGAAGCCTAAATAGGAAAGTGTGGACTTCAGAATTGGACAAACACAGGTGCAGCCAGATATTAACCAGGTGATCATGACCCATTATATAATCTGCCCAAGTCGCCGCGTTTTTTAAAAGTCACGTGAGGACAAGAAATCACATCTTACAAGGTCATTTTGAGGACTGTAAATAATATATGCAGAATACTCAGTACACAGTAGGTATCCAATAACTGCTCCCTTCAGGGTCCTTGTTGCTACCTATAGTATTAATAATTTGCACGATTTATACTTGAATCTGAGCTTACCCAGGAAATACTTTCTTCAAACACCTCCACCTGCTCCACTACCTCTACTTTGGGAGAAAACATACCAGGTTATAGTATTTTCCCATTATACAATAATTCTTACTTATTTGGAAACATTGGAGAAAAGTGAAAATGCGTAGATCGGAATTAAACTTTCTCATCGTTCTCCTTCACAGGCATCATTACATTTTGACACATAACACTTCTTTCCCTGAGGTCATATACTTGGAATTGTACCCATAGCATAAACTTTTAAAACAGAACTTTCGAGTCTTCAAAGGAAAAGTACTTAATTTGAAAACGCCATTTCACACGTAGTTTTTTACAGTTACCCGTCCATTTTCCGACATCAAAATTGTCAGTATCTTTGACCAAAAGCCAAACACTACATACTCTAATCTGTCAGTATTTATAAACCCGTGTCATTGGTCAGTTGTGGAAATAGTTTGAGCCATTTTGGCTGTATCAGTGAAATCTCTTCCCAGCATGTTTCACAAATAGATCCGTTGGAAGTGGATGCCTCTTCCTGGGAGCTCAGTCATAACCATTTCAAGTGGGAAGGACATGGGTGTAATGGCTAGAACAGAATCCTGTCAGATGCCATGGGGGAAAGCTTCCTTATTTATCGATCTAACAAAAAGTGAAGGGAAAGCTGGACAAAGTTGGATTAATTTCATCAATGTAGACAACTCAGCTGGGTATTTGAGTTCCTCGGTGGCAAATAACATAAATGAATCACTGTGTCTCCTTGAACCTTGAATCGTCTAGTGGAACTGCCCACACTAATGAGATTAACCATGTAACTGCCAGCATTCCAATTTCCACTGGGCTGTGCAAAATCTCAGTACACCAATAATACCTAAACGCTTTTGCCTGTTCAAACTTTCCATGTTGCCTACGGTTAAAGTTGGCTGCAATTAAACACAAGATTATTGTCTAAAAAGCCCATTATTGTCCTTGTTTAGCTGCCTAATTTCCTTCCATTATTATGTTCTTAGAGCTGTTGCAAGCCACTTTTTCCAAGCTAATTTGGGAAACACATTTTACAAAGAGCAGGTAATTTTAAAAGCATCATTCCAATGTTGGTCTTTCATTATTTCTCTAATAAACAACATAATTGGTAGGGGCTGAGGCCACCTACAGATCAATTGGTAGACAAACCTTGTATATTCAAGTTATAAAACTTCTTCCTGAGCCAAATCACATTATCTTATGGGAAAATGTTGAGAAAGACTAACGCTGTTAAGACTTTTTTCTCTGCTCCCCCGCACCCTTACTCCTGTAAAACATCATTTATCAGCCCATGTCCTGGAGAATCAGACATAATTGCAAGAGCGCTAAGAAACCAAGGGAAGAATCTGTCACATCCTATTTTCGTCAGCCTTGTTTTGAAAGCTTTCGATGTGTAACTTCTTTTATTAAATGATTTTATGCATATGTTCTCTACAAAAGAAGAATAAGATGCGTGTATGCTGTCCGCTGTTTCTAGGGGTGTCATTTGGAGAATCAACCTCAATTAAATCTAATTACACTCCCCTTCAACTAGAAAAGCATGAAAAGGGTCCATAAACTTTATTTTAATTGTAAGTCAATTACATTGTCAAAGCGCAGGGAAAAAAAATATTAAATGGGTATGACAGAGACATCCTACATGTGCCATGGACTCTCATACAGAAAGTTACTAGTAGTGGATTGATTTTCAAATCCACATTCAAACCATTACCCAAAATATTGTCTCACTACTAAACTAATCCCATTGTTTCCAATGGAGACACAATCTAATGTTGAAAGATACCCTTGTTGGGTAGAATGTGGGGTGAAGTGTTCGTGCAAACCAGTCATCCAAGGGAACAGATATGGAGTCGCTTTTTTTTTTTTTTTTGGAGAAAAACAGGACTTTTATCTCTGTGTTGTGTACCATGCTCACACAAGTTTTACAAGACCATGTAAAATCCATTTTGCTTATATCCTCATTATCAAGGGTATGAAAAAATAGTTCGTTGATAGTTAATTCCACCATGCTCACAAAAAGCTGTTTCATAGAGGCATCATTTACACACACTTTTGATTTGACCTTCTATGTTTTAAAAATAAGTGAAAATGATAACTCTGATAAGGAGTTAATATCCAAAATATATGAACAACTTAACACAACTTAATACCAAAACCATAAATAATCCAATTTAAAACTGGGCAGAAGACCTGAGTAGACGTTTTTCCAAAGATGCTCAATATCACTAATCATCAAGGAAATGCAAATTAAAACCACAATGAGATATCACTTGGCACCTCTCAGGATAGCTAAAATACAAATCATAAGAAATGACAAGTGTTGGCGAGGATGTGGAGAAAAAGAAACCATTGTGCACTGTTGGTGGAAATTTAAACTGGTGCGGCCACTGTGGAAAACACCATGGAGATTCCTCAAAACAATAAAAAATAGAATTACCATAGATCTAGGAATTCCACTACTGGGTATTTACCCAAAGAAAATGAAAACACTAATTTGGAGAGACAGATGCCCCTGTGTTTGTTGTGCATTATTTACAATCACCAAGATATGGAAGCAACTCAAGTGTTTATCTATAAGTGAATGGATAAAGAAGATTGCTATATATGTAATGGAATATTACTCAGCCGTAAAAATGAATGAGAGCTTGCCATTTGCAACAACATAGATGGACCTAGAAGAGTATAATGCTAAGTGAAATAAGTCAGAGAAAGACAAATACCATGTGATTTCATTCATATGTAGAATTTAAGAAACAAAACAAACAAAAAAGAGACAAAAAGCCAGACTCTTAAATACAGAGAACAAACTGGTGCCTGCCAGGGGCAGGGTATGTGGGAAGATGGGCAAAATAAAGAGAATGAAGACTACATTTATTCTTCACGAGCACTGAGAAATGTACAGAATTGTTGGACAAAAATAAACGAAAATTTCTCCATTAACAGAATGAAATGACACTCCAGACATGGATTCTCTTAAACTCAGACAACCAGCCTGATCTACAATGGTGGCCAAATATAAGTCGTGATTTTTTTATATATTCTTTGGTTTTTCATAAGTTTCTGGGAAATAGCCCCATTAAATAATCCAAGGGGCCTGGGATAGCGTGATTGTCCAGGCCCGAGCCACATAGACCCTCCTGCAACTAGGGGCAGAGTCACCTCCCCCGGAAGCTCCTGGGCCAAGAGTCATGGAAGGGTGTCCCCAAGGAATATGGCACATTGTTAACAGAAGAAGGGTGAGTAGATACTGGGCAGCATACACAACAGACTTTTGCTACCACACATACTTTTAAATTGTTCCCTCAGTTAAGAATATTAATGGAGATTTTAGTTCCTAGACTGTATAACTTCTCTCTCCAAGGCACTTTAGCAGAACAGGCCCAGTTTATAAAAAATTGAATCAAACAGCCTTTTAGAAATAGTCCTCGTGTGTTTTGTGAAACTATTGTTGAGGGCATTTGGGGGGGTGCATTTCCCACACTTCCCTTTGTTTTTAGAATCCAGAACTTTCTCTCTGTTCTTAGCATCAAAAATGGTTATGATTCAGCTGAGAAATATGCTCAATTATATCTTCTAGAAACAGTGACGTGTGTAACTAATTATGTCTCCCTAACGTTTCCTTATTTTCAATTCTGAGAGAATATTAGGGCCGACCCTTAGCAAACAGGAGAAAACAGGAGCCAAGCAAGTGATGCAAGTGGGTGAAGCTTCCCATGCGGCAACTAGAGAAAGAGCATATGAGCCTCTTGTAAAGGAAGAGCCATTCTTCAGGTCCAGCCTCTTACTTCCTTGTGGAAAAGTGACACCAACACGGCCAGATCTTTCACGAAAAGCCAGAAATCCATCCTAAACCCACATTCTTCAAAGAAACGTAACATTGGTGGATAATACAGAAATAATCTTTGTGGGGTGCCTAGGTGGCTTAATCATTCAAGCCTCTGACTTTGGCTCTGGTCATAATCTCATGGTTCATGAGTTCCAGCCCCGCATCATTGGGCTCTCAGCTGTCAGTACAGTGCCTGCTTCAGATCCTCTGTCTCCCTCTCTCTCTGCCTCTCCCCGGCTTGCACGCTCTCTCTCTCTCTCTCTCAAAAATAAATAAAAATTTATATATGTATGTGTATATATATACATATATATATGAAATAAATAATCTTTGTTAAGTGAAGCCTATTCATACTAGTTTATTTTTGTGTCTATTAAAAGCATAACAGATTAGAAATGTTTGGTGTATTAAAGCAGAAAAGTAATTGGTGGAAAGGTTATTAGTCTGCTCATGGAGTCAATGGGGAGTCTGCCGGACTGGAAAAAAGGACAGGAGCCGAGGGTTAGAGATTGAGCACAAGCCTGATTACAGGATGATTCTGCCACCAATGGACACTCACCAACATGCTTCTGGGCCCCACTACCACCATCACCCTGCATGCTGAATACTGGAGACTGTCTCTACCTTAGAAATGAATCCCAAATGTACCCTGCCCCTTTCACAAGCATTCAGTAGGCTGAGTTTGGCCATAGGCTCAAGACAAGCTGCCAGGAATTGATGAGAAAGAACATGTATCTGAGCTTTCATCATCCATTGTTGGAGGATTTTCTGAACACAGGGCCGGGCTACACATGCTTGGCATATACAAGCAAAAGGCAAATAGTGACCGTATGCCCCAGGAGCAATATCCAATTAACAATTTCAAATGGAAAAAAAAAAAAAACGAAAAACAAACCCCATTTTACTTTAAGCAATATTTCTCTTTTAAACCATCCAGTTTATCATGCTTTCAGTAAAGAGGAAATAAGATCAGTTTTATCTTTGGGATGACTAGTTATTATCCATTAGCGTTAAGGTTCTACATTTGAAAGTTATTCAAGGTTGTAAAATAGTAAGATGTTCCTTGTTTGGGCAATTAGACAAAAATTAATGATCTCTTGGTGGGAGATAAAAAAAAAAAAACCTACATGACTCAGCAAAAGCCTTACAGCCACATTTCGAAAGAACCAACCCTGAACCCTTAGTGACAGCCTCCAGTTAGTAGCGAAAACCAGTGACTCCACCTTATTCTATTAGAACCACCTGGGAAGATTAAAAGGGTTTCAAAGGACTGATGCCCAGTCTATCACCAGAGACTTGAAATTAAAGTATCTGGAATGAGGCCCAGCACGGGATAGCTGTCACGTGTTCCCCAGGTGTTTCCAGGACTGAGAACCACTGTTCTGAGCCCAAGCGGAAGGAATTGGTATCATAAATAAAGACAAAGAGGGAAAAGAGGTTTCTTTTTAGGGGGCGACAAGATAGCATTTTTTCAAAAACATCCATCCCCTGGAATGAAATTAGAGACCTTGATTTGAGTGAAGAATGAAATGGTCAGTTTTTCTCAATTCCAGAAGATCCTTAGGGACTGCCGGGTGCTGATGTGAGAATAATAATTATAATCGTTAGGGCAAGAAGCAGAACATACAGTGACTGCTACCAAGGCCTGCCATGCGAACAGGAAAAGTGGTTTTGAACAGGTAGACCATTTCTTTGCCATCCTGAAAGCATTCTTCACAAATGGGCCTGCTTTACCCCATACGCAGGATCTCTGATGAACATTTGACTTAGCAGAGATTCAGGCTCTGCGAGAACAAGGCAAGAGACGGGTCCATTTCTTAAGCGAGAGCCAAGTCAGAGGAGAACTCAAGCAGTGTTTCTCTAAGTGTGGCCTATAGACTCCCGAAGGCCTTCCTTTTAGGAAGTCCATGCCATCGATACTGTGTTCACAATAATATCAACATACTATTGCGTTAACATTTTCAGTGATGGTGCAAAAGCGGTGAATCAATGCACTGGCATTATATCGGAGCTCTGGAATCAAACTGTGGTCACTGTGCCTTTCCCCTCCATGAACTCATGGAGTGTATATATGTAAAAATGTTGTTTATAGCATATTTACACACATATTGTATATGTATATATATGTGTGTATATATATATATATCCAGTTTCAGTCAAGAATTCCTGATGCATTAAGTAGTTAATATTATTCATTTTATTAAATCTGGACTCCGTAAGTATGTTATCTTTGAACATTCTGCGTGACAGAATGGGACGCGCCCATGAAGCACCACTGTGGCACATCAAAGTATATGGCAGTTATCAGTGGAACCAGCTGCTTTTACCTGGAAGGCCATTTTTAACTATATGATAGATGAGCCATGGTTATTCCTACTTGGGTGGCCTGCAGATGTATTTGTGAAAATTAATGGCACTGTCTCCTTAAGGAAAACAAATAACAGTCTTAGTGGCTAATGATAAAATTTGAGCTTTCAAGTGAGAATTACAATTTTGAAACGTGTATCTGCTACCATGAACTTGCTAGCTTCCCAACACGGAAGACATTTCTGAGGAGATTTGTGGTAATGTTAATGAATGTGGTTTTTCTGATATTATAGAATGGATTGGGTCAATATTTGGAAGATCTGCAGAGCCCAGTGAGCCAATCGTTTCCAGATTACCAATGCAAGAGGCTATGCATGGGAAAAAGAGCCAGTCAGAGTGAAAGACCAATGGATTTTACAATCACGAAGTACCAAAAACAAAACACACACACACACACAATTGATACAGTTTCAGATTCCACACTGCCACAAACCTTAAAAAACCACCTCTTGTCAAGTTTTGGTGTAGTATCAAAGAAAAATGTGGACAATTACCTAAAAAGACTCTCAAAATTCTCCTCTTTTCTATCACATATCTGTGTGAGACCACATTTTGTTTTTATACTTCAACCAAAACATTATTCTTCCTCTGATTAAATTTGGAAACAGATGGGAATCCAACTGGATTACATTAAGCCAGATATTAAAGAAATTTGTAAGCATGAATCCTTTTTCTCGCTATTTTTTGTTTTAGACAATATTGTTATTTTATAAAAATATTTATGGTCACATATAATGGATTTAATACTGTTAGTTTATTTTTTTTTAATATTTTTATTAGAGAGAAAGAGTGAGAGCATGAGCGGGAGAGAGGGGCAGAGGGAGAGAGAGAATGTTAGGCAGACTCCATGCTCAGCACGGAGCCAGTTGCAGGGCTTGATCCCATGACCCTGGGATCATGACCTGAGCTGATATCAAGAGCTGGATGCTCAGCCAAATGAGCCACCCAGACGCCCCTAATATTGTTACTTTAAGTAAAAGGTAAGCCTTTCAAAACATCTGAGTTTTAATTTCTAGAACAATAAATATTGATAGGTGTAATCATCTAAATACAACCACTTCAGTGTCCCTAAGAATTTTTAATGGTGTAAAGGTATCCTGAGACCAAAACATTTGCCACTTAGAATGCCAGAAGCTGCTTACAATGGCAGATCCCAGTGAGATGTCACAGCTTTTGCAAAGATCATCAAGAAGCAATAGAAGGAAGATGAAGAGAAAAATAGAGGATACTGAAGACATATTGATGTGCTTCCTCATTTTAGCAAGAGAAGAGCCCTATTATAGCGGGGATCTGTGTGTGTGTGTGAGAGTGTGTGTGTGTGTGTGTGCACTCATGTTTATCTTTACCTATCATCCATCTATCATCTATCTATCTATATCTCTATATCTATCTCTTTCCATCTATCTCTGGGAGTGAGTGGCCCCTTAAATCTTATACCCTAGGCACCTTCCTTGCCTTACTCTTTGATCACTTTGTATTCTTCAGAGCACTTAATCACTATCTAAAATTATCTTGGTTATTTACTTATTTTCTCTACCTCCAATTGTCAGGTTTCAGTTATCATTTATGAGAGACTGCTTGCAAAACTGACCCTAGTTTCTCCCTTTCCTCTGCCTGTGTCCCTTGCAACGTGGCTTTGTACCTCCTCCCAAAAAGGGAACAGTCTATTCCCTGGCCTTTGATTTGCTTTAGGCAATAGAATGCAGAAGAATGATAGTGGGCTCGTTCTGCACATAGGCTCAAGGACTTTCTACTCTCTCTGTTGGAACTCTGGCTTTACCAGGGGAACAAGTGCTGGCTAAGTGGAGGATGAAATGTCAAAGAGAGTCCCCATCATCTGAGGCGAGGCCATCCTAGATCAGCCGACAGCCAGCCAACCCCCAAACACACGAGGGAGCCCAGGCAAGATTAGCTGAGGTGCCCACCCTATTTCTGGCCAGCTGAGGGTGTGTGAGGAAGCACAGATGAAAGCAGCAAACAACCCAGATGCCCTGTAGGCTCATGAGCAATGATAAATGCTGATTATTTTAGACAGCTTTTTGTTATTGTTGATGATGATTCACAGCATTATTGTGGCGATAAATAATAGATCTACCACTCTATTCCAAGAACCTAGAGTGGTACTTGATGCATAGAAACATATTCTGATAAATCAAAAAAGTTGGTAGATGTTTGAAAGAATGAAGAAATGGACCAAAAAACACCTTCTTTCTACTCTAGCCCAATTACATTTTCCCGACTTGGCCCAGAACTAACCTAAACAATATAATAAGTTTGCTCATGCAATTAATTCAGTTCTTCTGGGCATCCACACCAATTACTGGAAAAGACAAAAACCAACATTAGAATAGACATTGCTACTAAATAAAAGGTATTCAAATATTTATATCTACTCTCTCTCTCTCTGCAGAGTCTATAAATACAACAGCCCAGACAAGCTTTATTGGTGTTAGCTGAAGCAGATTGCAGCTAAGAGACGGCCGCTGTTTTCTTCCCTTTGAGCCACTGCTCACTCATACAGAATGAAGATTCCCTGTTTTGTTTCTGCCTAATCATTTATTGTAATGCCGAAGGGAAGAAAATAAATCTTGGAAACTTTGACCAAAATCAGTTTAGTTTTTCCATTATCACAGCAGGAGAGGAAAACATGGGGTTTTCATTTCTAAGGATAATCTTTCTTAAAGTGTATACAATAACTAGCTAAGCCTAAATAATATTGGGAACATTTGAGATTTTTTTCAGTGGATTCAGGGCTGCACTGGCTTCTGCCTTTAGATCATAAAGTCCGTTTGTCGCCAGCTTTCATTTTCTCTCAGCAGTTGTAAAGGCACTGAGCACTCTACAAATTGTAGATGCTGTTGACTAATTTACAGAATCCCTGGCTTAGAACTTTTACAAATGAAATTACTGCTTAAAGATTCCTTGCATTAAAAAATAATAAACAAAGTTAATATCAGCTTTGGGTGCAATTATTGTTTTAATTAATTTCCATTCATAACATACTATCAATTAATTTGATTCAAATATTGGGCTTTTAAACATAATTAAATATTATATACTGAAATGGGTTTCTTTTTTAGTGTGTGTGCCAACACTCTTCACCCGTCTGTCTGTAGGTCAGAAATTGATTTTATTTTATTTTGAGCTCTTTATTTTTTTTTTTATTTTGAAAGAAAAAGAGCATGAGCTGGGGAGAGGCAGAGAGAGAGAGGGAAAGAGAGAGAATCCCAAGCAAGGTCTGTACTGTCAGTGGGGAGCCCAATACGGGGCTCAAACTCACGAACCAAACTGTGAGATGACCTAAGTTGAAATCAGGAGTTGGACGCTTAACCCACTGAGCCACCCAGGTGCCCCAGGTAAGAAATTGTTTTATTTCTTCTTCCCTCTCATCGTCTCCCTTCCCATCCCCCATTATTTCTCTTTCCTGCCCACCTCTCTGTTCTCCCTCTTTCCATGTACTTCCTTCTTTCTTTCCTCCCTCCCCCATTCCCCTTCCTTCCTTGTCTCTCTTGCTTTTTTATTTCCTTCTCTCCTCTCCTCTCTTCTCTTCCTCCCCCTCTTCCTTTCCTCCTCTCTCCCCCCCACCCCCATGTCCTTCAGTCACCACTTGGTAAGAACAGAGATGAGAAAGATACTGTTTTCTCAAGTGCCCTCACTCGGGTGATACGCAGCATGAGCCCCGTTGGTCCAATGTATTCTTTTTCTTGAGCTCACTATAATAGATCACAAACAGAAAATTTGGTGTGGCCAAGAATATCCAACTTTTTCACTTTCTACATGTAAATTGAATCCTTCCCCTACATCTTAGATGTTAGAAAAAAAATGTTACATCTTGGGCCACTCTTCCTTTTCCAATCTTGCACATTTTAAGTATCTAACTTAACAATTTCAAACTAATTAACAATAGTGATGTGCGTATGTATATTTGGTATTATAATTCTGAGACACATTGCAAGTTATCTTATTTAGTTTTATGAAATTCCAGCTAAATGCTAAATACTTGCAATACATACATTTCACTTGTTTCCATTCACATCAATCAAGACAAGTAGTTCAACTGAATTGATATACTAGTTCATTAGGACTTTGGTTTCAATTTTATCTGTGGATTACCTTATTTAATCGATGCTTTCATTTTGCTATATAACCTCAGGATTTAAAACCAGTTTGTCATTAAGAATCCAAAATTAATCTACATTTCTAGTAAGAGAATGAGAAATAGCACAATAAAGAGGCTCGGTAAAGTAGATTTTAAGTCAAAAATATCAAATTCAAAACAATTATAGTCATACCTTGGAGATACTGTGGGTTCAGCTCCAGGCCACCACAACAAAGCAAATACCACAATAAATTGAGTCAAATTTTTATTTTGGTTTCCCAGTGCAGATAAAAGTTATGTTTACACTATAAGTGTGCAATAGCATTATGTCTAAAAGATGTGCATACCTTAATTACAAAATACTTTATTGCTAAAAAATTGCTAACCATCATCTGAGCATTCAGCAGGTCCTAATCTTTTCGTTGGTGGAGGATCTTGCCTCAACGTTGATGACTGCTGACTGATCAGGGTGGTAGTTGTCACCTGGATGTGGGTCATGACACCCCCAAACGATTATAATAGTAATATTAAGGATCATAGATCACAGATCACCATAACAAATATAATAATAATGAAAAAGTTTGAAAAATTGCAAAAATTACCAAAATCTGACACAGAGACACAAAGTGAGCAAATGTTATTGGAAAAATGGTACCAATATACTTGCTCAACATAAGGTTGCCACAACCTGCAGTTCGTAAAACAAAAACAGAAACCACAGCATCTGCAGAGCAGAATAAAACAAGGTATGACTGTATAACCTGGCTAACTGGGTTTAAAAATTACTATGGGGGCACCTGGGTGGCTCACTCATTTAAGTGACCAACTCTTGATTTCGGCTTCAGTCATGATCTCACAGTTGGCAGGTTTGAGCCCCATGTCAAGCTCTGCTCTGGCAGCATGGTTTCTCTGCCTGGGTTGGATTCTCTCTCGTTACCTCTCTCTCTGCCCCTTCCCACTTGTGTTCTCTCTCTCTCTCTCAAAATAAATGACTAAACTTCAAAAAAAGTACTATGAACTTGGGGTGCCTGGGTGGCTCAGCTGGTTGAGCATCTGACTTCAGCTCAGGTCCTGATTTTGCAATTCGTGAGTTCAACCCCCACATCGGGCTCACTGCTGTCAGTGCAGAGCCCACTTCGGGTCCTCTGTCCCTTCTCTCCCTGCCCTCCCTCACTTGCACTCTTCCTCAAAAATAAACATACATAAAAAAATTACTATGAACTCTAACCCGATACTGATGTGAATGTTGTCAAATATCTACACTTAAGCATACCTGTCAAGGGAGTTCATTTGCAAAAGTCTTTTTTAAGGTAATTTGAGAATACATTTTATAAAAATTATAGAACTATTCATCAACTTGATGATTTACTATAAGGAAATAAGGAACACCCCACCTAAAAATATGAGAAAAATATCTGAGCACAAGACATCCATCATGGTGTTATTTACAATGGTAAATCTATTATAACCAACATAAACACAATAATAAGCTAATGACCAAATAAATTACAGTAACATGAAATTGTTGGAATTTCGTACATCCGTGGAAGATAAAAATTATGAAGGCTATGGAAGAACGTGGAACCTTCCTATAAGAAAATATTAAGCGTTGTCTGTGTTATCATTCAATGTATATGAGAATCATGGATCTGTAACTATTTGTGTAATGTGTACTTGGTGAGCATACATCAGACCCTTTTCTGAGAGCAGCAACCATCAGCTTCATGAAAAGCTAAACCACACATGATCCCTGCCTTTGGAACCTGATCCTCTAGGAGGAGTGTCCCTATCTCCCCATTTGGGAACTGTGTGCACCTTCCCAAGATACTTACCCTCTTTCCCTGTGTTTCCTTCTCACCTGCAAATGGGGATGAGATGAATACCGACCTCACCCAGGGAGCATTCAATAAATTATTATGTGTAATTTGTTTAATACAGTGTTGGGTGTATTCGTTTGCTGGGACAACTGTAGCGAAGTACGGAAATTTATTGTTTCACAGTTCTGGAAGCTGTAAGTCCATAATCAAGGCTTTGGCAGGGTTGCTTGCTTCTGAGGGCTGTGACAGAATCTGTTCTATGCCTTTCCTCAAGCTTCTAGTGGTTGGCTGTCAATCATTGGCATCCCTTGTCTGCCAGAAGCATCGCTCTGATCTCTGACTTCATCTTATATGATGTTCTTCCTGTGTGTATCTTTGTCTCCAAATGTCTGATTTTTTTTGACTTAAGGGTACCAGTCACTTTGGATTAGGCCCACCCTAATGACCTCATACTAATTTGATTACCTCTGTAAAGACCCCATCTCCAAGTAAGGCCACCATCCGAGGTACAGGGGGTTGAGGGGACTCAATTAAACCCATAACACTGGGGACATTGTCAGCTTTCAATAAATGTTAGCAACTGTCTCTGTTATTATTACCAATATTGTTAACAGTAGTAGTCATTTTACACCGATAGTGGATGTGCCAAGACCACACACCCTAATCAAACAGGATGAAAGCAGTTGATTTGTTAGGATGATAGGATTCTAAGTGATGAGGTGGCTTTTTTATTTCCTTGTAGTTGTTTTCTCATTTCTTAAAAAAAATAAATAAATAAAAGCATAATGTCCATCTCCTGATTG